>NC_139939.1:17247174-17482174 GCF_963454915.1 Gymnoscopelus microlampas
TTTACTACTAGATCAAACGAATGGCATAGTGTATAGTTAGTGATATTGGATAGGGAAACCAGAGATAACACTGGCACGGGCCCCTCACAGGATTTGCAATTTGATGTGATTTTGTTGTTGTTGTTGTGTTTCAACCACACACAGTAATTAAGAATTTGCTACTGTACATTGCCCTCTGAGACATGCACCGGTACTGTATACATTTATATGCACAGGAGGGTATTCACTGTGTTGTTCAAGGACACTTTGACAGAGAACGAACGCATATTGGCTGTTGTGTGGATCAGACCTGGGACTGTGTGTATGCTGTTCCTATGGAAGAATTATGCAAACCACGAGTCACGACCGGTCGTTTTCATTGGCTACGCTGTCCCCCCTTTTGCTGGGTGGAAGTGACATATGCCTGCTTGCTGCTGTTTACATTGTAGCTATCCCGCTAACATTTCCTAGCTTAATGTACACGTCATTGTCAAGTATTATGAGTGAAGAGCAGTGATGGGGGCGTGGTTTGCGTAATTCTTCCCATCGGAATAACATGCATGCTTCTCAAAGTACCAGATCTCCCTGCCATCCAGAGTACAGGTCAGGGTATTGCTTAGGAAGCGTTTTTCTTCATCCCGTGGGCCCTTGTTAGTGCCAGGTCAATAGAGTTTCTAGTGGCTCAATAAAAGAAGACACTGTAATTTGGATGTGGCAATCAAGAAGGCTGTCTGACATGGTTGGTATTGTAATGGCACTGAGAGGGTGTTTGCGAAGTCTGAATTAGTTGGAGCTGAAAGGGAACAAATGGCTTGTTGAGGTGGATCCATTGTCAGAGAGCATAGGAGACGCATACCGTATGTGCCACACAGCGCACAAGCACATGCATGTGTGCATGCACACACAAACAGTAAATCTGGCCCCATTCCGAACGGTATAGAGCCGTTTAAATACTTTGAAGAGGCGATACATCTTTCATCACTGCTGACTGCACCTGAAGTAGTTCAGCTGAGAGGGCAATATTTTCAGGTTCATGAACAACAACTTAATGGAGTGTGAGGTTGTGTGTGTGTGTGTGTGTGTGTGTGTGTGTGTGTGTGTGTGTGTGTGTGTGTGTGTGTGTGTGTGTGTGTGTGTGTGTGTGTGTGTGTGTGTGTGTGTGTGTGTGTGTGTGTGTGTGTGTGTGTGTGTGTGTGTGTGTGTGTGTGTGTGAGTACGCACACTTGCAGCTTGCACATTCTATGGAATATGCTACATATAATATGCATTCAGCACAGTGAGTGTGTGCATGGGAGGAGAGTATGTTGTCGTTGTGTTGATCGATAATTGACTGTAACCCAGTTTGCCTGACATGTTTACTCCCATCGGTGCCACATCAACTGTCAATATCCTTTATTCTAATTTCCCATGCAGCCCTCCTTAGCAAAACCGTGTGTGTGTGTGTGTGTGTGTGTGTGTGTGTGTGTGTGTGTGTGTGTGTGCACACACATATGTGTGACCTTTTGTATCAGTTAGATTGAAATAGATGGTTGTTAACCAGTGACAGCACTCCATGTCATTCCCACTGACACAAGTAGATAGCCATACAGATGCATACATACAAACACTCTGAAAGCAAGCATTTGGGCAGTTTAACCCAATTAGAAGCAGTTAGCTGGGAGAGATTCTGCTCTGCCGTGTCATGTATTTTCTCTGCGGTTGTTTATCGCCTGGATCAGCCTCCGCGTCTCCAAACCAAATGTTTGGGCTGTGTTCGTAAACCGGTGGTCGAGCGTTTTCCAAACCCAGAGGGACATGGAGACAGACTGTGATTGAGTCAAACACAGGAGGCTGGCGGGGGCTGCAGTACGCTCTCTGAAAATCTGCCATTTTTCTCACGCTCCGAGTTTTAACCACTTAAGCCCTGTTTCATACTTTGTCATACGATGGTGGGGTGCGGCGAAAGTAGCCACGCTAGCAAGCTCACAATGTGTCACACTGCGATGCCTTGTGAGCTTGTAGATCTGCTATTTGTGCAATCTTTCTTGACAATTGTCGCCTATAATATGACATGCTCAATTGCCCTAATCAGGCACTTCAGGTTGAAAAGTACATACATTATAACACTCAGGATCTTGCAGTGTTTTGCAACAGAAAAATGTCGCTGAAGAGATGTTATATAAAGAGAGAGGATAGAAATGAGAGAGAGAGAGGAAGTCGGGGGCAGTTGGGGAGTGAGCTGAGAGCAGAGACATGCTGTGTAATGTATGAGCAACACTTGAACATAAACAGTGATGAAGGGGTGAGCAGCGCTCCCTCTCCCCCATCCGCTTTTGATATCGCAACTTCCACAAACAAAGCAACATTATTGCCTTCCCTTGTGTAAACACAGGACCCCCCATTAAGACAAACACAACTAGGGCTTTTGTCTGGACATTCCCCCCCCCCCCCCCCCCCTCCTGTACACACCACTGCAGCCTTGACCAGGTGCCATGTTTTAATTGGCAGACATGGCTTTATCACCATGGAGACGGGCGCTAGGCCATGTCTGGGTCATCATCATAGGTTGACACTGAGAGCAAACGCAGTCAAGAGCATCACTTTTTAACACGCGCGTGCGTGCGTGAGCGTGTGTGTGTGTGTGCGTGCGAGAGAGAGAGAGAGACAATTCTCTGTCAGTGCCTTTTGGTCACAAGCTCCCTCATAACAAACTAGTTTCTAGTTCTGTGCGGTTAGCTGTAGTTTGATGAGGTTGTTGTCTCTCTTTTCTTCTTGACTTTGTCTCCACTTTTTCTCAATTCCCTCTCTTTGATCTCAACATTTACAATTACAATTTACAATTTGAGGTTGAAGATAATTTGAACTGGGCTCCCCCGTAAAAGTGATCTAGTGTCTCAATGGGATTGCATTTCACCCGTATAAATGAAGGTCAAATAAAAAGCAATTTAGGCATTTAGCAGACGCTCTTGTCCAGAGCGACTTAATGAGCATGAGATAGGAATAAGCAGAGTAAGCAAGAACTCTGGTCAATAAATAAGGTAAATAATCCCATAAATAAAGTGCAGAGAGAAACGTAGTGCCTTAAAGAAATTAGGATACCAGGTAAACCAAGAACCCAGCATCTGTCTAAAACAACATGCTATCTTAATCTGTACAATTAAAAACTATATAGGATGCCAGTTAAACAATGTACCTAGCGTCTGTCTAAATAACACGCTGTCTAAATCACATTCATAACATTTGTGGTCGAGGAAACAAATAAGGGGAAAAAAAGAAAGAAAATGTGCTTTCAGCTCATCTGTCTATTTTGGGTAGCAGCACACCTGTGCTGCTATGCAGTTAAATGAGCCGCACGTCTAAATCACTATTTTGCATTCAGAAGAGATGATCTGTTTACAGTGAGAGGGGTCAGATTCCTTTTCATTCTGGCAGCACACACCTGCGTAATCTGGCACCACACCACAGCTTGTGGATAAACAGTATTTCAAGCATGTTCAAAAAGAGAGATAAAACGGAGATAATGATGTGCTTGCCAACAGGTTTATCAGCCTTTCCTGCTCTGGGCAGCATTTGAATGTCATCATGCAACGGCAACAGGAAGATAATGATAGTTTGCTGAAGTAAGCCATGGCAACGGGGGTGATAGGATAAACAAGGAAATAGATTTGGCACTGCCAGGCTACAGTTTTGTAGTGTTTGTGAGTGTGTGAGTGAGTGAGAGAGAGAGAGAGACCTCAAGGTCTCGCTGTTGCTGTTGGCACACCATTGATTTGTTGTAAACCCTTGCACATACGCCGGACGTGAACCAAAATGAGTACACACCTTAGAGAGGAAGAGGAATGGAAGATTAAATGGGGGGGGGGGGGGGGGGGGGGGTCATTACAACGATTTTCTCCTCTCCTGTCCTCTTCTCCCCTCTCCTCCCCTCCCATCTCATTCCGGGCTCCTGAGTTTTTATCTCTCGCTTCCCTCACCGTATATGGTGGTGTGTGTGTGTGTCCCTGCCAAGTGTGGTATCGGCCCTTGTTGTTGACAGAGATGGAAGAGAGAGGAGAGCGAGCGTGGGAGGGCTTCAGTCCCACGGCATGACCTACAAAGACCGTCACCATCCCTCCGCTCCATGAAGTCCCGGTCTCTCGGCTCCCTTAAAACTTTGTCGTGACTCGTGATGCAGTACATGAACCGCCTTGAGTCCAAAATGAGTCACATGCTGTTTTTAACAACATGGTTGACGGCACAAAATTAGAACTCGGGACGCTAGGGGGAAAGAACACTAGATAATGCAACTTTAGACGTACTCGATAGTCTCTACACAGAAAACATTGGTGTTAAGTTATGGTACATCATCCATACACTGTGATGGTAGACAGTAAATATCCCCTGTTCGTTTACCCATTTTTTTGGTAACTATAAGAGGGTACAAATGTAACCAAATGGACCCGTACCCTCTTATAGTTAAATGAACACTCAGGATTTTACTGTGCACAGGTGTAAGCCTATCCCCGTGGCTGCGGTCCATTATGCAGCACATATTAGGAGTGTGTGAACAGAGTGATCTCACCCCCAATAGAATATCTCTGTTCTTTATCCGTCCTCCTACAGTATCTTCTCTGTACTCTCCTTCTGTTCTTTTTTTTTTTGGGCTATCCAGTCTTTCTCACTTGTCTCACACACACACACACACACACACACACACACACACACACACACACACACACACACACACACACACACACACACACACACTCCCTGTCATCATTCGCTGCACACTCTCTTCCATCGTTTCATGTTGTTTCAGTGGCAGTGGGGGTCCCTGTGGTCCAGGCAGAACAAGGTACCGGTACTTGAGATTCATACAATGAATGCAATCTTCTGTGGCTTCTTTTTTCCCCCGTCCATTGTATCCTTAAGGTGGTCCGAGGAAGATGTAAGGTGTAAAAAAAAAAAAAAAAAAAAGATGGATTATAATGTAAGAATAGAACTTGCCGTGTAAGCACCAACTGTCCCTGTTTCTTGACCGCACTGCCTGCGCCCGGCGAAAAAGGAAATCCTACTCGGAGGAGAGGGATTTGTTAGAAAGCCAGTGCCTGGAAGTGAAGGCAGGGGTATGCATTAAAATAGTTGCCACTCGTTGTTTTTATATTTCACTCTAAGGTTTTTTGTTTGTTTAGTTTGTAACCCTAGTGTCCCTATTCTGGGCATGTCACAATAGGGACCATTTGGCGAAAATAGCCAAATATTTGACGAATAGATTTGGTATAGAGGGGAAAAGGACCTGGGGGAGTGGGGGACCCTGGTCAATGAAGTATATAGGCTTTATTTAAGTAGTTAATGTATTAATTTAGTCTTTTTATATGATGGCAAAGATTAGCTGTTTGCCATAGGAGAAATTGAATTAAGACAGTCGGTGTAACTTTGCCTCACCAGTCTTTCCACATGGCAGAAAGACTTTGTACAATTTGTACAAAAAAAGGTTTCAATTCCAAACTGACTAGTGTGATCTGGTCTGGGCTGGATATGGACATTTGTTAGGGAATTCCTTCCCAGCTAATATCCGGTCGGGAGCTACAATGTTTTAGTTCCTCCACATGAATTCCGAATCGAGTAGCCTAGTGTCGCCAGTCACTACAAGTTACTATAGAATAAAACATTCCAAATGAAGTATACCAAGCTGTCTTTGAAGAAGACTTCAGCGGTTTATGGGTAGGCCCTACCACTATGACGCCCCTGTTTTCCGAAGGAATTATATTTGGGAGCACAGATAATAATATCCGTATTCGCTCCCACTAGACTTGATCACAAAACGAGTTGATCCCAGTCTACAATTGGGGACAAACAGGATTAGATTGGGACGGTTCGTGATTTGGCAATGTCATCTCGTACTATTGAAGATTATGCTAATCCCAGAATGAGGAATGATTGCATTTTTTTTCCTCACTCCTACTTCTTATCTACCCCCCCCCCCCCACACACACACACACAAACACAAACACACACCCTCTCTCTCTCTCTATCTCTCTGTCACTGTCTGTCTATCCGTGTTTCTCTCTCCCTCCCTCTTTCTTTCTCTCTCTCCCTCTTTCTCTCTCCCCATCTCTTTCTCTCTCTCTCTCTCACACACACACACACACACACACACTCACTCACTCACTCACTCCATTCATGCAACATTATACAGGATGAATAATGAAAGATGAAATACTACCCTTCTGCATCTCTCTCGGTTCCTCTTCTATGCAATATGGTTTCTCTGGGGCGACCCGATACCAAAGTGTTTATGGGCACATGCCATATGCCTTGAGTCCCGTTTTCAATGTCCTTGACAATTTTCTGTACTGTAAGTCATTCTCCCAGTCTCCTGGGGGAATGACCACCTACCAAAATGATCATGGGGAAAACCAGCTAAATTAGGACTCCTTCCCCACTGCCAGTGGATTGATTGTGCCTTTCTGCTTCAAAGTGATCGTAGCGTCATATGTCGGGTGGAAACCTCATATGTCCAAAACTGTTACTTTTCAGGATTCAAATTCAAAAATGGCAAAAGTTGCAGATCTGCAAGCTCAAAACGAGTCGCTTTGCGCCGCATTTAGAGCTTGCAGATCTGCTACTTTTGATGCTTTTGTGTGACGCTGTAGTATGATCAAGTAAGGCAATAATTTGCGAAAACGCGGAAAGTTAAAATATGGAGATAAGAGTATTTTGACAGCGATGATATGTTATGATCATGTGTACACAATAAAAGCAACAGGAGTGCCTACCCAACTCATTGCAAATAAAAGGATGTGTCATCTTATCAATCATGATGTTCTTTTGCCAGAAATGAGTGTGTTCCATAGACTGTACAAAATAAGTGTCTTTGTGAAGGGCCTGGAAATAGCACATGCAATCTCTCTCACTCTCTCACTCTGTCTCTCTTTCTTGGGTGGCACATGTCCTGTCCAAAGGCGATACGCAATCCAAAACGATACTTGTTTTGTGATTCATGAAAAGGCATGGTCCTAGGGATGGGAGGAGACCTGTATAAGATTTGATCTTTTATTGTGATAAAAACACTCAAGATATCATGGGGAATTTCCATTATCGGGATAATCATCATGAATATCCATGATGAGCATGAATGTCATCTGGAGCAACATGAAAAAGCTGTTTAGCTGACTAATGTACTGTACACGTGTTCCCTCCTAGAGTGTGTTTAGTGCCACTGGGATTGGAACATTGTCACACCTCTGCGAGAACATCTGAAGCCAGCAAAAGTGAATATGCTGACATTCTTGCACTGTAATCTGCAAGTATCTTGAAAAGAAACAAGTGTTTGGCACATCTCACTCTGTAGGCCACCAGGCCAGCAGTACTGTTTGATGACAGAAAACTACCACACGGCCAGCAGTACGTTTTGATGAGTATATATTCAGTGTTGTTCAGGATTTTTATTTTTTTATTGAAGAAAACAATAAAAAGTTTATTGGTTCAAAGTACTACAGGCTGACTCTATGCCACAATGCCAGTTGGACTATTTCATTTAAAGAACAGACTCACAGTGTGTTGTTATCTTATGCAAGGGGAACCCTATAATGTATGACTACCTCATTCGTTTGATCATTTTTGTAATGGTGACATGGCATTTTCATATCATTCCATTCTTAGTTATAATAGAGGATTCTGATAACAGAAAAAGCTTAAATGACTTCAAATGAATTCTCATTTACTTTAAATTGATGAGATTACAGTTGCTTGCAATCTTAATTCGCACACTGCGCTCATTAATTATTTTTCCAGCTCACACACATATCTATATTTAGGGGCAAATGCTAGTTCCCCAGGAGAAGTCTCATATCAGCGTGCCAGAGAAAAGGGGTGAAAATGTGCGTATCTTCCAGGGTGTTGGTAGATACGCTGGTAGATTTATGCTGAATGACTACCCATGTCTACTGCAGTCATTTGTCCCAAGAGAGTGAATGCCGGTTATAACCTTTCCCACTAAAGACAAAAGCTGGGTGTTAGTTGTTTTTTTTGTCCAGTGAGAAAGAGGCTTACTGTAAGTGTATTCTCATACTGTATGTATGTCTACTGTTGACCGATACTGTAGTATGTGTGTGTACTGTTGATTGAATGCCTTGCACTGTGTTTAGGGTTTAGAGTACAGATGGCTCTTTTTGTGTTGTATGTGTGGTTTTATCACAATGGGATTCCAGCTACTGTAATGGTGAAGGCCCTCAAATGCATATATACAGTATATACAGTATTATGCAATAGAAGCAGTTCCTCCTACACTCTGTAAAGTGTTGACAGCTGAAATGAAAAGCAAAACTAACCACTTGACTTGAGCCTATTTCAGAAATGACTAAAATACCCGTACAAGCACACAACGCACAGTTACAGTAGTTGCTTACAGTAGCTTTTTTGGAAACATTTAGCCTATACTGACATGCCCACAATAGGGACAACGGGTTTGAAAGTGGCTAATGAACTTCTTTCTGTCCTGCAGGATGAAAATGCGACGTCACAGGGTGTTCTTGCTGTGCACGGTGGGCCTGTGCGTCATCTCCTTCCTGCACTACTACAAGGCCCTCCACTATGTGTCACTGCTGCGTGAGCTGTCCGCGCCCTACCCCAACATCAAGTCCTTCATCATGGTCACCGGCTTCTTCTGGAGGGAAAGGGGCGGGACGGCCACCCCATTAAGCCCCGCCTCCCCGGAGGAGGCACCTCCGCCGCCAGTGCTCCGGCCGTCCGACACCAAGCCCCGCGTGGCCCCGGGTTTAGGTGCCCTGGGACTGGGGCCCAACGTGGTCATAGCGGGTCCAGGAATCGTGGGCAGATCGGGGTTGGAGATGAGGTTGAGGGAAGAGCCGGCGCCTCCACATCCCTGGGAGAAACCGGAAGAGCCCAGACGTGGAGACGTTCCCACTGAGGTGAGAGGAGCATGTGAAACGGGGTCAGGTGCCAATGCGATTTTGTTTTGGCTCCCTTGGCATAGTAGATTATAATGGGTTTCCATTCTGTGACCCTGCGTATGACCCATATGGCGTTTGCTAATACACAGAATCTGGGCCTGGTTGGCAGCAACCCTGCCCGCAAGCATCTGTTTTTGGTAGGAGGGAAGGGCCCTGGTCTCATCAGAGCAACCAAATATCGCCATGCAACAATCTGTCTGAATATCACTTTCCCATTGTCTGGAGAAGCAATTGAATATACTCCCCCAATAATGTGGCTATTGCTGGACATTAAAATCCATATTACTGGATGTTAAAAGATGTATTTTAATTAGGCTTTGGTTATTATTATTATTATTTTGCTTTATAAAACAACAGGAGAAGCTTAATTTTGAAGTGCAGTTTTACTCTGATTCACTGTAGTTCAGCCAGGACAACTCACGTACAGTATTATGGGTTTATTGACGTTTATATGACATAATGAATGGCACAGGAAAGCAGTTTAGAGCAGGTGGAGCTGGGGAGGAGGTGGCTGAATCAAGACTTATGACACACACACAGCAGCAGGGGCGCAGGGCGTGTGAATGATGATTGGTTGGCTTGTAAAATGTGTGCTGTTGAGTGGTCCAATCAGCTTCAGACTTTAATTTCAAGGATCCCTAGTTTGTTCCTCATTAAAGGACGACTTTTGATTGATTGAATATTTTATTAGGCAAAAGAATGTAAAACAACACATTTACATTTAAAATACTTTGTCTAACAGGTCCGTTCATAAAAGTCCTTGCGGACTTGTTTCCAATGAGGGCCTTGGTATTCAATTCACCCATTTTCACCCATTTTCAACCCATCTTCATATAATAGAATAATATATAATATTATAAAATCTTCGTATCTGTTGCTGTTGAAATGTTTATCAACATGCTTGTTGATGTCAGCACTTGCTCGCTTTGTAGCTGCAGTTGAAGACAGCTCAACTTGGATTGTACAGTAGCTTTGTACCATTACGGGTCCATTCGGTTCCATTTGTTACAGACCTGTAAGGGTCCATTTGGTTCCTAACTATCCATAATTTAGCTGGGGGACCCCCAGTAACTCCCTCAAAGACCCCTGGGTGTTCCCGGACCCCACTTTGAGAACCACTGACTTAAGCCAAGGTAGAATTTCCCATCTAAAACTGAGGTTGTTCATAAGCTACATCAGCAACGATGGTTTGATTCAGTTAATCATTGCTTTACTGTGTTTGGGCAGGTTGAATGATTTCAGGTCAACAGCGCCACACTGTGCCATCATGTTTTCTTTTTCAAAAGGAAGCTGTTCTTCATCTCTAATTACAGGACAGAAGTGAAGATCACTTCAACTCCTGGATCCCCAGCCACCCCGCCCAGCCTGCTAGACTCGAACCCCCAGCTGAGAGGGTCTTAGCAGGAGCAGAGCAGCAGGTGTTGTTCCCCAAGGTTCTTAAACCAGACCCCCTAGAATCCATGGGCGACCTCCACACCCGAACTCACATGCTTCATGATGACAAAACACACTACTTTGTCCGAACCAAAGCCGGGGCCCTCTGCTTCAGGCAGGGGACCGAGGTGGCTATGCCAAGAGAGGACCCTGGGAAAGCGGGGGGCTCCGTGGCCACCGGAGCGGGGTCCAGGTCTGTGGCCCCTGGGCAACGTAGACCACTGGAGGTCCAGGAGCCCTCCTCCGCTCCTCCCAAAGCTAAGTCCAGGCCCCGGGGCGGGAAGCGGCTGGTGAAGTGCGTGTGCCGACCGGGCTGGCACGGGCCGTACTGCGGGGTGCCCACCATGGTGTACCACTCCAACCTGCCCACCAAGGAGCGGCTGACGCCCAGGGAGGCGCCGCGGAGGGTCATCAACGCCATCAACGTCAACCACGAGTTTGATCTGCTGCACGTCCGCTTCCACGAGCTGGCCCAAGCTGTAGACCTCTTCCTGGTGTGCGAGTCTAACTTCACCGCCTACGGAGAGAGGCGTCCATTACGGTGAGTCCTATATAATGAGACTTGTCTTGGCAAAGCACTCGATCGGCCAATGTTCCAGTGGCACTGCTCAGTGGTCAACAATAAGACAGAAGGGTCATTTATTCTTACTGCCACGCACTGAAAATAGTCTGAAAAAAAGCTCATGTGAGCTTGTAGATTGGCTGTTTTCAATGCATGACAGTGCGCAAACGTATAAAAAGTATCAGGCTTGAGGTTTTGCCTGTGCACCTGAAGCAAGGTGTGAATGTATGTGCAGTACAGTATGTATGTATGTATAATGAAATATCACGGATTCTCAGCAAAGAATACTGTTTAATTACAGTAAAAATAAGAGATTAGAGTAGACACTGTTGTTGTGTTGACTTTCTTATAAATAAAATAAAAATTGACTTCTTAGATTAGAATTGGGGCATTAAGGTTTTTGCTCAGTGTTAAGTTTATCGTGTCTTCAGCTCACAAATCTAATTTTACATCCTACCTCCACAGCATTGCAAGTGTCATCACTGGAAAAACAATGACAGTAGTGATAAACATGAAATGCCTAGGGAGCACTTTGACTGTTGTTTATGACAATAGAGGTGATTGACGATCCTTGGATGGCATGATTGACACACTTAATGACTCTGTTTGACACTGCATGAACACTGAGATGGTTGCAGTCAGAATTGTATTTTTCTATGCATGCAAACAGCTTCATTGACATGTAGTCATAACCATGATGTGGTGTGTGTGTGGGATATGGCTGATAATGGGATTGTTGTGTGTATGTAAACTAGGCGTGTGTGGGTGGGTGAGTGCGCGATACAGAGAGTAACGGGTGATTTATATTTAGTTGCACGCCAGTCGGAGCATGCATGACACATTGTGAGCTTGTAGAACTGCTGTTTTATGTGCACAACGTGGCACACAAACAGGTATAAACAAGCCGTTGATCTATCCCCCTTTCTCTATTGTTTGTTTTCTCCGATATCTCTATACTCTTCCCAGGCTTTTCCCCAGGCTACTATATAAAAACTGCTTACTATCCATTTTGGAAATATACTGTTCAATATTCGTAATAAAAAATATTAATAAAATCTGGACTTGGTCTATGTTAGGTTTCTGAATTATTCAGCTGAGAGCGTCATCTAGCTTGTGTCACTGTTTTTTGTTGTGTTTCTTATCAACCACTTAAACCCCATGTATACTTTTAATTTGGAGGTTTTCAACAATAACGACATTCCCAAAATAGGATGACGGGTTTAAAGCGGTTAAAAGATTCTAAATCCTGCTGAAACGATGATGAATTATTGCCCCGTCTTCTCCCAACAACCCTAGTTTCCTGCAGCTGCTCATCAACGGTACATACGATTACGTGCGCCACAAGATCCTGTACGTGTTCCTGGACCACTTCCCCGAGGGCGGGCGTCAGGACGGCTGGATCGCGGACGACTACCTACGCACCTACCTGACGCGCAACGGCATGTCCAGGGTCATGGGCATGCGGCCGGACGACGTGTTCGTCATCAACGACGCGGACGAGATCCCGGCGCGCGAGGGCCTCCTCTTTCTCAAGCTGTTTGACGGCTGGACGGAGCCCTTCGCCATCCATATGCGCAAGGTTTGTTGTGTGTGTGTGTGTGTGTGTGTGTGTGTGTGTGTGTGTGTGTGTGTGTGTGTGGCTGCTTGTTTTGTACAGCCATCTGTATGCGTAAAAAAAACATAATAAATATATCATCAAATGTCATATATACTGCATGAATGGTTTTAGTGATAAACATCAGATGGGCTGGTGACACTTCAAACTGAAGTGTTAAATTCATAGAATGGTGCCTTATTGTATTAATCCATTAAGACCTGGAACGCATCTGTGTGACTTTAGATTTCTTTGGCTATTCAAAAATAGCAGATCTACAAGCTCATAGCGCGGCACCGAGTGCTTGTAGATCTGCTATTTTTGAAAAATCGTGAAATTTCTTTTTTAATATATTTTTTTTAGGATTTAGATTTTTTTTTAGACGCGGCCTCAGGTCTTAATGGGTTAACTTATTCCATTCCCTGCTCTCTCTCATGCCACTCATTAACACTTGAAACAACTTGAAAACAGCAGATGGGGAAATGATGCAATAGATGAACTGCATTGACTTTCATCCCATCGGCGTCATGATTAATTCCAATTCCCCTCTCTCTCCGTGTCTCTCTTTGTCTCTGTCTCTCTTTCTGTCCCTCTCATTCTCTCCGGCCGCCTCCAGTCGCTGTATGGGTTCTTCTGGAAGCAGCTGGGCTCTCTGGAGGTGGTGTCGGGCTGCACGACGGGGATGCTCCACGACGTCTACGACAACGACGGCATCCGCCTCCGCCGCCGCGAGTACTACACCATGCCGGGCTTCCGCAAGTACGAGAACGACACGGGCCACATCCTGGTGCAGTGGGCGGTGGGGAGCCCCTTCCACTTCGCCGGCTGGCACTGCTCCTGGTGCTTCATGCCCGAGGGCATCCACTTCAAGCTGGTGTCGGCGCAGAACGGCGACTTCCCGCGCTGGGGCGACTACGAGGACAAGCGCGACCTCAACTACATCCGGGACCTGATCCGGACGGGGGGCTGGTTCGACGGCTCCCTCCAGGAGTACCCCCCCACGGACCCCAAAGAGCACATGTACGCCCCCAGGTACATGCTGGAGCACTATGACAGGTACAGCTACCTCCTAGAGAACCCCTATATAAACACGGCCAGACTCAGCGAGGGGTAAGGAGCTCTCCCCAAACAGATTGTTAGCTAGTGGCGCCGCAATGAGGCCACAGCACTGATTTGAGGGGGAGGGGAGTGGGGGGGGGGGCACTGTTTGTGTCTCCCTCCAGGCCAGGTAGCACTGACATTTCAGGAATATAAAGTCCCCTTGGAAAGAAAAGAAAAATCATTAAGTTTCGATTTAAAAAGGGAATTGTGGATTGCATCCACCATGATTATCGGAGACAGATTTCAACAGGATCTAACCACTGGATAAATGAGTCAATTAATTCCTCGTGACACCTTTTTTTTTCAGAGGGAGGGGTAAAACTGTCTCCCTTTTCATTGCACCCCCCATCCGTTCCTCCCTCCTCCTCCTCCTCCTCCCATCTCGCTTCGCTCTGGTTTTAGAGACCTGCTGTCGCGGGGGGTGGGGTGGGGGGGTGGAGGCGACTGCTACGGTGTTGGGCGAAGGACATTTTTTGCGGGTGTGTGAATCATGTGGAGGAAAGGAAAAAAAAAGCAGAAGAAAAGAAAAACACACAGGAGGCAAAATTATTGTCTTTTTTTGTTCTGTTTTTGTCAATGTTTACTTTGTGCAGACCGTCCAGCATCCCTGCTCTAATTTCACTCACCTATTGGATTATCCTCCCTAGAGCGAGCCACTTTATTGCATTTAATGACTTCCCTCTAGAATCACACACACACACACACACACACACACACACACACACACACACACACACACACACACACACACACACACACACACACACACACACACACACACACACACACACACACACACACACACACACACACACACACACACACACACACTCTCTCTCTCTCTCTCTGTACACAGAGACTCCATGCCATACATGTCTCTCTGCTTCCCAGTGGAGTATTAATCATATTTATACCCTTGCATACCAGACGCCAAAATGGAAAAGACTAAACCGAGATGTGTCAGTGCTTCACACACAGTGATGTCCCAAACAACACACCCTCATCCCCTTGTGCCTCTGTGTGCGCACGTGCATGTGCGTGCGTGTGTGTGTGTGTGTGTGTGTGTGTGTGTGTGTGTGTGTGTGTGTGTGTGCGCGTGTGTGTGTGTGTGTGTGTGGTCTCTCTTTGTAACATAATTGAGTGAGCAGTTGGGCCACAGTGGAGTCGAGATCAGAGAGAGGGAAGACTAAAGATGAGGGAGAGGGAGGGAGTGCAGACCACTAGGGAAGAGGTGTGAAGAAAAGGGAAAGAAAGGGGAGAGAGGAACAGCGTGCAGGAGAGACCAGCCTGGGGGGACAGAGGAGCAGGAGAGACTGACAGGGACAAAAAACAGCCAGAGAGGGAGAAAAGGGAGTACAGATGAAAATGAGCTTCTCTCATCTGCTCTCCCACGGTGTCTGTGAAGCAGAACTGGCTGAGTGCGCAGAAACTGACTGTGTGTGTGCGTGTGCGCGCGTGTGCGTGCGTGTGCGCGCGTCTGCGTGCGTGTGCACACGTGACAGACAGCTTTGAATAAATAATATGCTGTCAATAACATTTCAGAGAAGCAAAGCTATCGTTTATCAGAAAAAAATACTGGGAAAGGATTGCTTCATCACCCCCCCACACACACACACACACACACACACACACACACACACACACACACACACACACACACACACACACACACACACACACACACACACACACACACACACACGCACACACACGCCACACCCCATCTCTCTATCTCCCATAAGCAAAAGGAAAAGAGAAGTGTTTGGCAACAAAAGTCCGGAAATAGACGGGATGGGAGGAGTTAAAACAAAGGAAGTGGGCGGGGTCACATCAGGGGAGGAAGAATGGCTGCTGCGTTCAACTGAGGTCAACAACAACTGCTGAGCTGAGAGCATTTCATTCAGAGAGGGGTCCGTTTGGTTAGATTCATACCCCCTCAGAGTTACTAATGGATAAATGAACACTGAGGCTTTTACTAGGATTTCGTTGTTCCATTCGATAGTCTCTTTGTTTATTTCTTGCTTTCTCTGTCTTTCTCTTTGTCTCAGAATAGCTGCCTCTGTCTTTCTTGTTAACGCCTTTGCACACTCATTTAGTCTCTCGCCCTCTCTCTCCCTCTCTCTCTCTCGCACACACACACACACACACACACACACACACACACACACACACACACACACACACACACACACACACACACTGCTGAGTCCTCCTGCATTTTTGTATCAATTTCCTCTTTATCAACAAAAGAGTGATCGCTGCCAATAAAAGGCTGTTTTTCTTGCTGCCTCTCTCTCTCTCTCTCTCTCTCTCTCTCTCTCTCTCTCTCTCTCCTGGACTGTCCTGCAGGGCAGGGCAGTAGTTGTTACCATGGCAATGCCTTTCATTTGCCCACAGATCACTATCAACCCTACATTTAGGCATGATGAGTTAATGTACCATCCACTCTTGTGGCCGCCAGGCGGCCATCACTTCACTAACATTTACACAATTACAAAGAATAGAAAGAACACACATACTGTATGCCTGAAACGATACACGGCTGTCTTCTTTTTTCTTTCTTTCTTTTTTAAAATACATTTTGCACCCGTTCTTCCTCAGTTGCTGTCATTTAACCACATGAACCCTAGTGTCCCTATTCTGCGGGTGAACATTCAGTCAAAATAGTTGCAACGCCTTGTGAGCTTGTACAGGGAAACAAGGAGGGGAGCAAGTATAGACCACTGGGGGACCAAGGTCAACTAAGTATATAGGCTTTAAAGTGTTTACAATTGTAACCAAAATTCCGATCCGTGCAGGTTAAAGTTTATGGGATCGTGTCCACAGTTCTTTGAGCAGCGGAGCACTACATATTAGGGCTGGGTAATATTATTTGAAACTTTGGCCTAGATTATTTCTTAGTAAAAATGTATTAGTAGTTCTTAGTAAAAAATATCAGATCTACAAGCTCACAATGCATTGCGATGTGACACATCGTGAGCTTGCAGATCGGCTATTCTCACTATTTCGATTAGCCTACATGAGCAAGATTAAGTCGGTTACTGGTTGTAAATATCGATTTTTATATATTTTCGGTTAATTGCCCAGCCCTACTGCATATGAGCTGAGTTAGACGCCTAAGGGTCAATGTTTGCCGCTTGTGGGCATGTCGCTCTGCATAGGAAAGTGACATTGATGAGCCGTCTCCTCTCCAAAAATGTAGCTAATTTCTACTCAACATACCCAGGGCGCGGTAGGCCAGACGATGCTGGATGGCAAGAGCCTGAAATGTTATGTGTGGCGCTTGGAAGAGAAGCACGTCTTTATCGTCGAAAATGCATGGCAGAAATGTCAGCCAGATAGAGCTGGAAATGGATTTACATCCAAACACGAATGCTAAAATACTGTCAAGGACAGTAACCAATCTACAGAGAAATGCAAACAATAAAGTCTATCGCCACCACTGCACTAATTGGTTCCTCAGTTGAGGTGTCTCAAAGGTGAAGCTTTCAGATCTTAGCTGCGGGGGTTGTCTGGTGTTCAGAGAGACGCGTCTCTGACTAAATACGGGTTTGATCCCCACAGTAACCGACGTGTATTCAAAGTCGAGGCTGTTCTGCACGGCAGAAATGCTTGCTCATTGGTTGTCACTGTGGATGAGAGCATCAGCAAAAATACCTAAAGGAAAAATGTAAACGTTTAAGATACTGGGTGCATTTTCCCCATAATTATGTCGCTGAGTCGGGAGTGTTTAAGAGTGTGCGTCCTAAACACCCCGGCTTGTTATGGCTTCCCAGCTATTTAAGTCATGCTTGGTGAGGCTTGATGAAGCTGTTGACAGCTGTGTCAGGTCTGTCTTATTGGCTGCACAAAGAACATGGTCTGTGGCAGCAGCTGGTACGCCGGGGTGTTGAGAACCGCGGCCCCTGCTAAGGCAGCGAACTGACTGCTTTAACAAGGTCTTAAGTAGCATTACAGGAGGCAACGCAAATTAAGAAAGGCTAGATTGTTTACTTCGTTTTGTCGGCTTAGTCGAGCGGCAACCTTGTATGTCCAAAACCGTTACTCTGCAGGAAATGGGGAAAAAAAGAGCCTGCGTTCCAATAGAGTTGTTATTTAGTCACAAGCTTGTGTTAATACTTTTCCTCGGTTCGACATTTATAAAGCCCTACAGACAGACAGACAGACAAGCGAAAATAGCAGATCTACAAGCTCAACACTGTTGTACGAGGAAGAAGGGGTATTAAAGAAAAACATTAAAAAAGTTGAAATATGGAGATAAGAGGTTTCTGCCCGACGGCGTCGATTTGCTGGTGGATACAGCATCGGTTTTGCCAATTATTTCAGAGTACATTGCCTGTTGAATTCACAACACAAACTACTTAGGACCTTCTAATTGCCGTATAATTGTCTGGATTTCCATGCTAGAATGGTCAGATGAAGGGCCTTCATTTGGCATAATGTTCTCATTGTTATACACACTGTATAACATCCCTCAGACCTCGGAGAGTTCGACTGCAACTGGGAGCTCATTGTTTTTGTCTGCTACAGTGTGGGTGTAACCGTCCGTTTCTCAACGTCTGGTCTGGGGCCCAGCAGGGGTCCAAATGGACCCCTAAAGGGTATGTAACTCTGAGAGGGTAAATGTTTCGACGACTCAGAACAAAGAAACGTCATGACTGACTAAGCGTTGCGGCACTTATAATGTGCTGTTCCAATGAGCTTGTAACGCATTATAACCAGCACTTATCATGCATCATAAAACATGTTATGAGGTACATATAAACATTCTTAATGAGTGTTATAATGCATTATAAGTGCATTATAATGCATTACAAATGATCTTATAATGCATTTTAGACCCGACCTTAATATACATACAGTCTTACCGACAGTTTCTTTGGTGGTTGTTTTTTTCTTCGGGAGCCCCAATCTACACTGTAAAATTATCAGTGCTAACTTAACTCTGAGAGCATACAAATGGAACCAAATGGACCCTTTCGGGTCCATTTGGTTCCATCTGTACGCTCTCAGAGCTACAGACCTGCGAGGGTCCCCCTGCTGGTCCCCGGACCCGAGGTTGAAAACCAGTGGGCGTAACACTGTTCACACATGCTCAGATGTTGTTTTTTTTTTTTCATAGACAACCGTTGGTAGATTAAATCTGTGGACTCGTGCTTGTCAGTTCCAATTCCCAGGGGTGAGGGTGTTGTGTACATAAGCCCCACCGAGAGGCTCGTAATCGGGGGTTAGCCAACAGCCCTAGCCTGCTGCGAGGAGGCTGCACATCTGGTAGTGTGTGTGTGTGTGTGTGTGTGTGTGTGTGTGTGTGTGTGTGTGTGTGTGTGTGTGTGTGTGTGTGTGTGTGTGTGTGTGTGTGTGTGTGTGTGTGTGTGTGTGTGTGTATGTGTGTGTGTGTGTGTGTGTGTGTGTGTGTGTGTGTGTGTGTGTGTGTTTTCTTACTATACTTGCGAGATCCAAATGTCCCCACAAGAATAGTAGAATTTGAGAAATCATTATTGTGAGGATAATTTTCATGGTCCTCACAAGAATATTGGTTGTTTTATGGTTATTATTTAAAAAAGAGAGTAGATTTAGGCTTGATTTATACTTGCTTGTGCAATGCTGTCGCACACCCAAAATAGCTGACCTACAAGCCTACAATGTGTCGCGCTGTGACACGTTTAAGAGTTTGCAGGTCAGCTATTTGGGGTGTGTGACACCTGGTGCGCAATTAAACTAACGCTTTAGGGTTAAAATGGCATTTATAAAATTACTGTACAAAAATGTTGGTCCTCGCAAGTGTAGTGATACGTGTGTGTGTGTGTGTGTGTGTGTGTGTGTGTGTGAGTGTGTGTGTGTTACAAACAGAGTGAGTCATGCCAGATAAGGGTGTCTGCTTGGCAAATGAAAGCCAAGGCAGGGTTACCTCACTCGGTCTGTTACCACTGTATCGCCATGGCGACGATTCTCCTGATGAATTCCTGAGAAGCTAACATTGTGAGGTCAGTGGCACGGCCAGGAGATAAGAGGAGAAATACAGAACGGTGGTTGGAGGAAGGGGAATGGAATATGGAGAGAGCAAAAAAATCAATTACCGATTTGTATATTAAAAGATATGAATTCACACAGCTTGAATCCTTGAGTGAAAAGAGGAAAACGGAAACTGTCTGCATTCATACATTAATGGTTTGAAGGGAAGATCAACAAAAATGCAGCACGCACACTCAATGTACACACAAAAGTTATGACCCAATAACTAGCTGTTTATTTTGACTTGTTTTTTGTCATGAGGCGTGCCATGGTCCAAGTAAGCACATGTACAGAATTTACGTGACTAGGTTCACTATAAAACCCTGAGTGCTAATTTTACGTACAGTACAAATGGGTTCATTTGTATACTCTCAGTAATACACTTTTTGCAGTGTAGATGTGAATCCTGTTGGGGTTTCATTATCAGCCAAGCAGAAGAAAGGAGTGAGTTTTGGATTAAGAGGAGAGATAAAAACAGGAAGCGCAGCAGAGATCCACGGCTCAGAGAACAAGCATGTTTGACACAAAGCCAACTATAACGGAACCAGAACTACATGGAAAATAGACGTCTGGCTGAACCTAACCTCCAGCTATCACAGTGACACTTGTATTTTAAGATGTCTTTTTCATGACACGAGGAGATGATGGGCTAATGCCGTGAATTGCTTAGATTTTTCACTCATAAACGAGAAAGAACTCACTTTCGGGGGAAGGAATTCATTAATAGTGAGAAGGTGGAGGCACCTTATCATCCCCATAAAAAATATATAGACATATATAGACATCAAGGCCTGGAGTCGGCTAATGTGAAAAACAAGATTGTAATCGTGGAAAAGAGAGTGCAGTGTTTAACTTTCCGGTCTCCTGGTCAACCACTTAAGCCCTTGTGACTATTTCCGTTTTCTTCGTTGTGGACTGTCCCAGTGTTGTTGCCAGAAAACAATTTGGTAGTCACATCCACAGGTGTAAACTGGGGTTTGACTGGGATGTGTTCTTTCAAAGGGAAGGTTTTTGAAGTATTTTATACTTTCCTGCTGTAGCTGTAACAGTCAAGTCTTTCTTCATGTTGCTGCATGGAGCCCTGCCCTCCTCATAACTAGATGGGCATTTCATCAATTCAGTGGGAGATCCACAAATCATGAACTCCACTCCTCGTGTTTCGATTGTCTTTATTCCAACTAGGCTCCTAAATTTCCATATAACCGGCTCTCCGGTCTAGACCCCACTACTTCCAGAATGTAGAGCACCGGAGTCTATCGCCGTTTCTCAATGCGCTAGACCCCTGGGAGATGGATTGCTGAGGTGGAGCGCAACACCTACCATCAGCTCCCAGTACTTACCGCAGGACTTGCCGCACCCAAGGCGTGCTACTCATGCACTGAGTTGGTGGTGCCCGGGATCGAACCCGGACCTTGTGGCCAAAAGGCGAGCGCTCTACCGACTGAGCTATGGGCAAAAAATATGGAAGGGGTCATGGACCGGGTGCCCACAGCCCTGTGGGAATAACTCAATTCAAAATGTTCCAGGAAAGTCATTACCGTGGGAAACCTGAATCATCTAATTCAATATATTTTTTTAAATTCGCAATCGAATGATTGTGAAATGGCTCATTCTGCATAAAAGGTACTACATTTGGTAGGCTGCTTTAAGAATATTTGATACAAATAATTTGGTACTTGGTACTTTGCATATAGCCCAGTTAAGATATTGATTCAGGAGGTTAGTAAGAAATTACTTTTAAGATACAGCCAAGGTCTTATTTCGGTCGAAGGCAATTATTTTAAGAACGAACAGGAACCGCTTGTGGACTCCTGGATTCAGTACTGCCTGCATTAATTATACCCGATGTAGTCAACATGCTATGCTGTGAAGAAACATTAGGACAGTGATGCTCAACCTTTTTCATTTAAAGGACCCTCAGTTTGATATGCAATAAGCCACAGCCCCCCCCCCCCCCCCACCCCATTTGATACCATGTTTAAAAAGAATCTCTGGGACCCCCAATCTACACTGTAAATTGTTCGAAAAACTCATACATAAGGTCCATTTTACTGGTGATCCCCCAGACCCAAACAGTCCACGAATTAGGGCGAGGCTAAGCCCAACAAAACGCAATGTTTTGCAACACAACACTTTATTCTTTAAAAAGAGTCAGAAAATTTCAACAGTAAATGGGTTCAACAGTAAATTAAAAACTGTGGTCCAAGGACCCTCAGACGCATACACGTGTTTCGTTTGTACATTCTCAGAGTTATGGTGGTCCTTGAAATCAAGTTTGAGAACCAGTCATCTAAAATACTCATGCACTGAGTTGGTGGTGCCCGGGATCGAACCCATGACCTTGTGGCCAAAAGGCGAGCGCTCTACCGACTGAGCTATGGGCAAAAAATATGGAATGGGTCATGGACCCCTATCTGAAAATAGTTTGTGCCAGGGACCTCCCATACAGAATGTGTGTTGTTAAAATGTTTGCAAATGTTTTCACGTTTTGTCAAGATGATAGCATATCAACAAGCTCACAACGCATTGCAAAAAGTCAAATATTTCACAAAGTATAAAACGTATGTGGAAAATCATTCACATGCATGTCCTGCTGACGCCCTGCACAAGAAGTTTGGCACTAATCGATCCAGCGGTTTGGGAGACGAGCACAGACACACAGCAGACACAGACCCATCTTCTAGACAGCTCACCACATACTGTAGGAGCCATGCTGTAAAAATGATGTATCCGTGTTCAAAATACGCAGCAGTTCGTCTCAAACTACACACATGGATATGATGAAAACGACACATCCCATTTAAGGGAGCGTGTGCATGTGTGTGTGTGTGTGTGTGTGTGTGTGTGTGTGTGTGTGCGCGTACTTAGCGTGTGCGCATACTTGGCGTGTGCGCGTACTTGGCGTGTGCACATGCATGCGTACCCTCAGCATGTGTACAGTATGTTTCAAGGCTCTCCAGTGTGTCCCCCTGTCTTGTGATTGCAGAGCGGCTGGCTTCAGGACCAGCATGCCTGCACGGCTCTGGCAGCCTGCCAGCTCTGTGTGGCTTCCACCGATTGATCTTTTCCAAGAAACGTTAGTGGCAGGCAGGCAGGAAATCGAGGGGGCGGGCGTATTGGAGACGAGCTTACAGGGGTCCCCTTTCTTTCTTGCTTAATTTCTTTCTTACTTGCTTTTTTCCCCCTTTTTGTCTATTTCTTTTCCTCTTTCTCTTCCCTTCTCTCTCCTTACCACCCTGTCAGGCTGTGGTAATGAAGCCTGATTTATACTTAGTTGCACACCGGTGTCGGGCAACAAAAATAGCCCATCTACAGTGCAAGCTCAGAACAGAACGTGTTGCAGCACAACGCATTGTGAGCTTGGACATCGGCTATTAGTGGCGTGCGGCTCCGCGCGCAACTAAGTATATTCAAGCCTAAAGTGGCTGCTGTTTGTGCGTGCTATAGATGCTGTCCCCTTTGTATACGTGAAGGAAATGGGTCTCGTGTTAGTATATGCGTTTCACACGTGTGCACGAGTGTATGCGTAATGCATCCTACGAGCTGAAAGATCATATCAGCCCCTGTGGCTGTCGTGATGTGCATCGCCGTGTCGCTGCACTATAATGGTCTTTATGCGTCACAGCTCGTGTTTCATATGAAGTATATGTTGAGCAATTCAAGAACGGCGATACGAGATGCATTCATTGTGTCCAGCTGAAAGGTATCTAACACATGACACCGGTTGTGTACCATACAATGTTTCTTTGACCACAATATCTGTATCAAAGTATCGAAACGTGATACTTTTCAGAGCCAGTGGGATGGGGAAAATACATCGTTGCTGTCGGGTGGAAACCTTGTGTGTCAAAATAATGTGCCAGTGGATCCAATGTACTTTATTATTTAGTCACAAGCTCTAGTTAATACTTTGTGTTGGTTCAATCTTTATAAAAACGTAACCACTTTCACTTTCCAAATCTTTCAAAATAAGGGAAAATGGTACATCTATAAGCACGATACGATGCGTTGTGAGCTTGTAGATTGGTTATGTACGCTACATTTGCACGACGCTAGGGTACGACAAAGTCTGGCGTTAAATTACGAAAAAACTTAAAATGTTGAAATATGGAGATACAAGGTTTCTGTCCGATAACGATATGAACTATATATTGAGCGATTCAAGAACAGCGATACTTCATTGCGTTCAGCCGAAAGGTATCATAACACATGATACCGATGTGTACCATACAATGTTTCTTTGACGTCGATATCAAAGTATCGAGCGTGATACTTTTCAGAGCCAGTAGGACTGGGAAAACACATTCTGAAAGCGATCCAGTCGTAGGTGGAGCTGACATGTTTGTATCCATATCAACATCACTGGGATGCTTGGGCTATAATTTCACTTCCTCTTCTGTAAACATCTCATGATTGCCTGATGAATGTGTCTGGTAGTAATAATGGTGTAGTTGTGTGTGTGTGTGTGTGTGTGTGTGTGTGTGTGTGTGTGTGTGTGTGTGTGTGTGTGTGTGTGTGTGTGTGTGTGTGTGTGTGTGTGTGTGTGTGTGTGTGTGTGTGTGTGTGTGTGTGTGTGTGTGTGTGTGTGTGTGTGTGTGTGTGTGTGTGAACAACGCACTAGGAATTCAGCCAGGACAGATTGTTGGCATGGGGAGAGAGGGAGGGAATGTAAGAGAGAGGAAAGAGAAGGGGTCATAGAAGGAGAAAGACAGAGCTGGGGTCCAGCAGTCCATATGCTGTGTGACACTGCACTTCAAAGAGATGAAACACACTGGAGCATCATAGAAGACAGATGGACTCCTCTCTCTGTCTCTCTCTCTCTCTCACACACACACACACACACACACACACACACACACACACCCTTCTAATGGCATTTGATCTAAGTCCAGGTGACGCTCTTTGTGTGTGTGTGTGTGTGTGTGTACAGTACCATGCGTGCGTGTGTGCGGCTCACCCTGTAACTCTAGCTTGCCTGTAATTGACTGCTCACTCACCCCAGCAACTTCTCAGACACACACAGTCCCTCAGAGCTCGGACCTGCTGAACTGTGTGTGTGTGTGTGTGAGTGTGACAAACAGAGAGATGGGGTGCAAAAGGATGGAGGAAAGATGGAGAAAGTTCCTCCAGGGGGGGTGTAGTTTGAGCGAAAGACCAGAAACTGAGGGAGTGGAGAGTGAGGGGGTGGTGTGTGATGGGAACATTTAAATGAGTTTGTTTATTCAAAACAACAGCCGACATCGTCCCTGCAATCATGTACTGCACGAAGAAAACAGACATTTTGCCTTTCACTGTTATAACCCATTGCTTTCTTGTTTTGCACTTTTTCTATTGTTTAAAGTCGATATGACTAACTGTATATTGTTTTAGTCAAGTTCAACAGACATCCTGGGAGGAGGTAGCTGTCTTTTAGCCCTTTGTTTTTCATATGCTTTTTTATTTTTTTTTACTTCATCCACTTGGCAGCTTGATGGGTAATGTCTTTTTAAGACTGTGTGTGTGTGTGTGTGTGTGTGTGTGTGTGTGTGTGTGTGTGTGTGTGTGTGTGTGTGTGTGTGTGTGTGTGTGTGTGTGTGTGTGTGTGTGTGTGTGTGTGTGTGTGTGTGTGTGTGTCTGTGTGTGTGGGGGGTATCTTACATTCTTTGCCACTGTCTCAGCCTACTGCTATTAGCATAGCATTCTATACCACACCACTTACAGTAAATGAAATATACCTCCTACAAAGTCATGAGGGGGATTTGAGGTGACGGTGGCCATTTTGTTTGGAGTATAACCATTCCACGCTGCCAATCCTTTGGACATAGTTGTCTTTTTCCAGTGACCTTAACGATATGAAATAGCCACTTATTGCTTTTTATGGCGTTGTTTTTGTTTTGAGGGTTTGACATGGGCTCAACTTTTGGCGTACTTCCACACATGCACACACAGATGCACAAACACACATTCAGACACTCGCATGTATACAAATGCTGATGCACACACATACCACACACAGAGACACAGTGTGGCCTCTGTTTTTTTTTGTTTTTTTTTAACTGTGGCCTGATTGTGGCTCTGTCCTCTGCCAGTCTAACAGTCAGACTACTGTAGCTGCTTTGTTCTGTGCCCAAGCCGTTATGCGATAGCCATGAAGGCTCACCATTGTGTTTCAGAACCCATTTTGTCCTCACTCAGCCACTCCGAACCGGTTTAGGCCAGAGTTCTGGACCAGGAGGAACCCAGGAAAACCAGAAACCTCTCCCCTCTGCCATTCGCTCAACGTGATCTGTCTGGTACCAAAGTGGTGCTGGTGTGGCCTTTATTTTATTTTTTTATGTTCTTTTTTTATTTCCCTTTCCTATTTATTATATCCTTCATTCCTTTCTGCAAAATGTTCAAAGATGTCAAAAGAAGAAGAGAGAAAATAGACTATTATCTGTTTTCAAAAGAGCTTTTTATTTGAGTTGCATGCTGAATTGCAGATGGCTGTCCTGTCTGTGAAACTCTGAATTGCACCTTATATTGAGAGATGTGGTTTTGTGACTTAGTTTTGGTTCTTTTTATGTTTTCATTACGTATAAGTTGTTGTTGTTTTTGTTTGTTGGTCTGTTTGTGTTGATAACACAACTGTTAGCTAGCCAGACAGTGCTACTTCTATGCTAAACAGGGTTAAAGTTTTCTTTTTAAAATGTTTGATTTATTGTTTATATTTGCTATCGCCTGGCTTCATCCTGTGCTTCTAATGGTATAGTGTCAGTCACTGGGCTTTTCTTGGGGTTACTTCTCAAAGCAGGCTCACCAGAACCCAAAGAGATCCAGATGTCTCTGATTCACCAGAACACGGACCATGGTGTCACTGACAATCTTATCAGCTTCTCAGTTTGAATCTAGAATGCTTGACCAGGGTTGTCAAACCTTTACATACACAGCCCTCTAATTGTGGCTTCAAGCGCATTAAAAACGTACACAAAACGGCTGATCATGCTGAGGTCTGTGACCTGTTTTTATCCTAAACCACTGTTTAGGAAATCAAGATGTGATTTCCAAAATACTAACCGTACTTTTGGGGGATTACAATGTCATAATATTATGTCTAAAAGAAATGGATTTTTTTCCCCCTATCAATCATTTTGTAAGAACATGTCACTTTGTTATTAGATGGTGGATGTCTCATTTTGAAACAAATCTCTTGTAATGCTGACCTGATGGACTGCTGGCCAACTGCTACTGGATTGAGTGCATGGCTAACCAATGCTGGTGTGTGGACACTACTCCCATTTAAAGACAGACAGACAACACACAGTACCACCTAACCCTCGCCACTAAGCTATCCTGTAATATCACATAATGACCACCAGGAGGTGTCCTGTTCCCCCTCTCCACAGCGCAAGTGTGTTGGGGAACAGAGCGAGGGATTTTTGGGGTGGCATCTGGTTCGACTATAGATTATATCAGGGACAGGGGTTCGTTGAAGTGACGCATTTATTTGACCTCTGGCCATCTTGCCCTTAAACAGTAGCAGGCAAATCACTGGCTAACAAAAGAGACCATGTTGCATACCCCCCCCACACACACACACACACACACACACACACACACACACACACACACACACACACACACACACACACAGTTACATGCACACCGAGTGGCCTTGGCAGCTGACTGGCACTAGGTACAGAGCTGCCACCCAGTGCCATGTCCTCGAGGCAGAGTGCTGTCTGCAGCCAATTAACCAGCAGGGCCGGTTGCCAGGTCCACTGCCATCTAATGCTCTCCTGTCGGGTTGCCAGATATAGCCTTCCAACGCTCACATACTTTATTATCCTGAAACAGAGACACTTAAAATGTGTGTGTGTAGCGGACTAATAAATGTACATACAGATGGTTTTATGGTGGTGGTGGTGGTGGTTGGGTAATGCTTAAATTATACTATAGTTGTATGACTGTGTCGCTCACCAAAAATGGCCGATCATGCGACATGTGGGCTTGTAGATCGGCTATTCTCTGAAGTAGAAATGGGGCTTAACGGATACTGTTGACAGGGAGAGCATACAGCAGCATTCCCCCCTCAATCCATTGCAAATTTAACCCAAAGATGGATGACGTGTGGAAACATCAAACCAATCTCAAACAAGTCTGCAGTTCATGTCCTTTTAATAACAATTGGAAAGGACTACTGTTTTGTACACTGTGTGCATTTCAGACAAGCACAAACACAGTTTATACTTCCCTCTGCCCAGGCAACCTGCAGTCACAGTCATACGAACACAAAACCTTAAAGCTGCAATCTGGAATAAAATAACTAGTACATCTGCAGGGGTTGGGAGGTGGTCTCTACTCTTCCATTGAGAAATGTAGACCCTGGTGTTGGATAGGAACACCTACTGGTTGACAAATAGTACTGCCTGAAGCTCAATAGTGCAATACCTCCCACCTGGCCAAGCAGGGAGGATTCCGTCTTGGAAGAGTGGTAGAAGTTTGGTCTCCCTACGCATGAGGCCCGGGTTCAAATCTCGGGTCTTACGGATTGCAGCTTTAAGTCTCGTTCGCCACCTATACGCTGAAATTGAACAGGTTCAAAGTTGCTGTCCAGTCCAGTGTTGTCAACGAACGCTGTCAGAAAAGCTCCATTACACACTGTCCCACTGAGAATAAGGAAAAACAGTAAGAAAAGGCTTTGTGCAGTGGTATTACACTTACCACAAGATGGTGACATTTTGTACAGCAATATACTGTATTATCACACCCATGCCCTGCCGTTGTTTTGGTCCCATGCACTGATAATGATTGTATATGGTAATATAGTTTATTTTTTATTTTTTTATACCATTATTTTTGAGGGTTTTCATGGGGTTTTATTTGATACTTGCCTGTTTATTATTTTGTGATGCTATTTCAAAACGGTTTGATGGGACTGTCTGTAATACAGGATGTTCGTGAGTGTGTGTTGAGTGAGTGTGTGTGAGAGAGAGATTGTAATGATCAGTGGCTTGGTGTTCAGCAACCAGCGTTCATCAGCCCTTTGCCTGTGTTCTCATTATTGTGCCAGTGTGTTCAGGTTTTCCCACCCTTTGCATCCATTCATCCCAAACGGAGAGAGAGAGGGAGAGAATTTGGGGAGGATGAAGGGGGCAGAGAGTGAGTTCTCCTTCAGGGGGAAAAAAAGAGAGAAAAAAAGATACTTTTGAAAAAAAAGATATTTTTCTCCTCTGCGGGGTCACAAAGAATAAGAAAAAAACTCATTTGTTCTCTATATGAATGGTTGTATGTTATAACAATGAACAAAAAGTAATGACTTCTATGACAAAGAAATATAATAAATTAATTTTAAAATTTTATCACCTCGACTTGCGTCTCAATTGAAAGCGTGGGAAAGTAAATTTGTGTGCAATGTGCATTCAGAAGTAAATTGCATTGCAATGATTTGCATCATCTGTCCCTGATCCCACTAGAGGGCAGCACTGTAGCAGACATTATTATATTACTGCTGATCATCACTCCATGTAACATGACAGCACATTATAGACCATTGACCATTGTTTATTAAGAGTATTGCCTAGGTATTCATCATTGCCTGAGGTTTTCCTCCACAGGATTTACAGAACTATGAAATCACGACACATGTTGCGAGCTTGTAGTTAAACTAATTTACACTGTGCAGTAATGTAATAATGTATGTGTGAGGCATGTACCTTACCACTGTACCACTGTAGTTCACACATAATCAGTTCTTATGCACGCTCTTCATATTAGAGCCAGACACAAACTTGGAAAACATTGTTGGATTTTAACCAAGAATATTCTGTTAACAAAGCACTGACCTTTTTCCCATGCTATAGATACATAGATGATTCCTGTGACAACTAATTACTAATTTAATTTAGATGCAAAGTGAAGATAATCCAAAAGGTGACTTGAACCAGTACATGGACCTTGTGTTTCTAGGACATGACCTTATCTCCAGCACCACAGAGACTTGGAAAATGTCTGTGACATGGGTAATGTCTTTTTAAGACTGTGTGTGTGTGTGTGTGTGTGTGTGTGTGTGTGTGTGTGTGTGTGTGTGTGTGTGTGTGTGTGTGTGTGTGTGTGTGTGTGTGTGTGTGTGTGTGTGTGTGTGTGTGTGTGTGTGTGTGTGTGTGTGTGTGTGGGGGGGGGGGGTATCTTACATTCTTTGCCTCTGTCTCAGCCTACTGCTATTAGCATAGCATTCTATACCACACCACTTACAGTAAATGAAATATACCTCCTACTCACTGCAGCGTGGTTAGGATTCAGATGTGAAAATGTTCAATATTCTGGATTCAACCCAGACCTTGTGTTTATAAAACACTGACCCATCTCTCTCATGCTATAGGTACATAGATGATTCTTGTGATAACTAATCACTTACTCTAATAGGATTTTGATGCGAAGTGAAGAAAGATCCAAAAGGTGACTTGAATCAGGGACCATGTTTTTATAAAACATTGACACATCGCTCATGCTATAGAAGCATAAGAGATGTTAAGAATATTTGCAAAACAGGTCCCTCCCTCCCTCAAACTTTGAAGACCAATCGTATAGTGAATCGGAAATGAACCCTGGTGCAGTAAGTTGTTCTCAAAGTGGGGTCCAGGGACCCTCAGGGTTCCTTGAAGGGGTTCCAAATGGACCCTTACAGGTCTGTAACTCTGAGAGTGTACAAATGGAACCAAATGGACCCTTTGGTTCCATTGGTACACTCTCAGAGTAAACTATACATATGAGTTGCTAGTTCATTGTAGTAGCTACAATAGTTCATCAGTTAGCTCATCATAGATAAATCATAATAAATATACAGGAATTATTACAAGAGAATACTGAGTGTTGACTGTGTAGTAGCCTACATATTGTGCATACTGACACATGGTTGGAGCCCAGTACAATACAGTGGAAGACATGAAATTACATCCAATCAGTAAGTCTGTCTATTTGGCATTCTGCGGAGCATCTGGAACGTTAGAATTCAATCTTTGGGAAACCACAAGCAGAATGGTAACATTTGGGGCCACAACACCATGATGTACTGTATGTATAAATGTCCACTGTGGTTTTCTGCCTAGTGTAAGTACCAGGTCAGCCACACAGTGGACAAGGGGTGGAACAGCCAGGGAACTGCCCGGTCGCAGTGACCCCAGATTGCATGAGTGTTGTGGCTTTGACTCATGCAACAACAGGTCTTTACGTATCGTTGCTGTCGGGCAGAAACCTCCGTATTCTAACTTTTTGTGTTTTTTTCGTAAATGAATGCCCTACTTGATCATGCTACAGCGTCACACAAAAGTACCAGATCAACAAGCTCAAAGCACGTTTTGAGCTTGTAGATCTGATACTTTTGATACTTTTGAATTTTGGATCCTGAAAAGTAACATATGAGGTGTCCACCCGACAGAGACGATATTCTCCACACACAGGCAAACAGCTCATTCACACTCATAGACAAAAACATATACTTGTAAATTGTATTATACACACACACAGATGCATTCACATTCATATTGTGTTATAGCACAATTATGTCAGTGTTGTGCTACATGTTAGTTGATATACCGCACTATATGGCATCAAGCTAAATATGGCATAATGGTCAATATGTGTATAATATATAGTGGATACAGCTGTACCACTTTACAGCTACAATGCTAACAAGTCCCTGTTATCATGTTATTTCAGAGCTGTTGTGTTCAGGAGAATAGCATTGTTGCTGTTCAGCTTACTTAACCCCCACTTTAGACACCTCCATTGTGGACATGGTATTACATATCATAGTCATATTACTATGGCTTAAAGGGAACCTTTCGGTCTCATACTTCATTCAACCTCTTTCGAGTACGCCACTGACAGACATCCTCGTAAATCTCAACCATAATTCATCACAACAGTGATGTTGGGAGGGAAAACAAAACATAGATTTATTGTTTTTCTCAGATAATAACTTTGATAAATAACTGGCACTAAGAAGTAGCATACTGTATAAAGCCAGTACACGGGCGTTGCATTCAGACCAGAAAAAACGTAATCTCTTTAAAGCAAGCCCAGGGAGGGGGCCTCTCTGCCAGAAAATAGAGGTGACGTGAGAGACAGTGTTGTGAGACAAACAGAATATTTTATTCCCATCATCACTAAGTCGAGTATACAGGCACCTAAACCCTGAAAATATGGAGACTATAAAAGTCCTGTTGGCTGGGTGAGTCAGTCCATTAGTAGGTCACTGCTGCGACTGCATACTTTCAACACTTTCTGGACGAAAAGCAGAGGGCGTTTATTATAACCCCTGATCCAACAATCAATGACTCACCCATGCTGGGTTTTAACCACTTAAACCCTGTATACTTGGTGGTGGTTCTAAAAAAAAATCATGTCAAGGACCCCCAAATTGATATGTTTTGTGCCAGGTACAAGATTAATGTAAAAATAAAGAATCTAAATTATTCAAGATTTTCCAAACAGATTCTATATTTTTCAAAGATTTACGAACAGCCAACATATAAATAAATGGATAAAGGGGTTAAAATGACTGTGATGCTATCTTAACTACTTTGGTTGGGAATGCCCTGGAACCCCCCAAGGACCCCTGGTGGTCCCCCGCTGGACCCCACTTTGAGAACCAATGCCCTAGGGGTCTATACTAGGCCCCCCCTCCTTTTTGAGTGGTGCCGAAGGCAACCACTCCTATATACGTGGCTTTGTCTGTGTGTCCGTATGTCTGTATGTCCGTGTGTCCACCAAGCTAACATTGGTCAAGCATCACGTGACACGTGACAATATGCTGAAAGGGTGTGCTTTGATTGGCTAGCGAGACGTATGACGAAATAGAGCCCTATAAATAGGTGTGTCACTTTGACATCAGTGCCATCAGCCAAGCTGACATTGGACATGTTAGCTTGGCTGATTGAACATGTTAGCCAAGCTAAGCAAGGCACCACTCACTTCACACAGGGTGTGATTTTTATTCTTCTACACCAAATATCTACGATCTACAAGCTCACAACAGGTAAGAACACGACACATGAGCTTGTAGATTGGCCGAAGGTCCCCCCCAGAATAGCAATGCTATGGCTCATGTGATGAAGTAGGACCTGGTGTGTCAGCGTGCTCATCTGTTATGCAGTGGTGGAAAGTAATAGTGCATTTACTCAAGTACTGTACTTAAATGCTTTGAGGTATTTTACTTTACTTGTGTATTTCCTTTTTACTCCTACTCCACTACATCTCAGAGGCAAATATTGGACTTTTTGCTACACTACAATTATTTGAAAAGTTTAGTTACTAGTTACTTTGCAGATCTTTATTATTAATACAAAACCCATATTCTATACTTCAGCTATTCAAAAATTGCCGATCTGCAAGCTCACAACGCATCAGGATGCGATGCGTTGTGAGCTTGTAAATCGGCTAGTCACAATTTTTTTTATAATCTTCAAAGAAATGAGCACTTCTGCTTTTGGTTTTCTAAGTACATTTTGATGCCAATACTTTTATACTTTCGCTCAAGTACAATTTTGAACACATCTGTTCCTTGCAAAACACAGTATTTCTTCTTGTGGTATTGCTACTTTTACTGAACCACTTAAACCCTATATGGTTGACCGTTGTCCCTCAGGGCTCTATGCAATAGTGTATTTTCAGTTTTCTGTTATTGTGGGGAAAGCTTTCGCTGAAAATAGCCGATCGACAAGCTCATTGCGACACGTTGTGAGCTTGTCGATCTGCTATTTTCCGTGAAAGCTTTCCCCGCAATACGGATGCTGGGGTTTGAGTGGTTAAGTAAAAGATCAGAGTTATGATATGACCTCATCACACTGCCAGACAGCTCTCTCACAGGCCATGGAACTCTGCCCTTGGACAGGGTGAGAGCATCATCCATTGCTTGTCCAGTCTTGCAGTTAATACTACTTACTAAGAGACTGCAATGACCTCAGTAGGAAATGACCTTTCAATTAAAGGGTCTTTTTGATAAATTATAGACTAGATAGAATAGAGCCTACTTTATACGCTAGTAGAATCTCTTAATTCCAAGCTCTATCACAACATGCTTTATTCACAGCCTGTCATTGTAAGTAAACGCTGGTTTTATTGAGCTGCCTGCTAGGTTAAATGAAGTTGAAATAAATGAAACATGCACACACAGCCTCCGGAAGGAGACTCGTTCATGAAATCAGCCTGTTATATTAGTTTATATGATCACAGTTGTGAATAGTAGTAACCTTGGTAACACCTGCTTTCAATGGGAAACAGGTGTTACCAGGATTGAAGAGTTTGTGGTCGGGGAGTCCTGGTGAATCAGCAAGGTGTGCCATGTGCTTCTATCTGACAGCATCTCTCTCCCTATTCTCAATCAATGTATCATTGTTAACACTTACTTACCTTCCTAGGTAGATAATAAAAGAGAAGAAGAAAGTGGAAAAAGGGACAGGAGGGGTGCATGATCCTGGAGCACGCTGTTAACTTATTTGACCTTAAAGTGCTCGTAGAAAAACCTTCTGTTTATCTCTATGAAAGAGCTGACCTCTGCAGAGATAATTGTCTCTTAAGCCAGACGTAGGTCTGTCTGCACAAGATTGCTGCAGACATATCACTCACTGTCAACACTGCAAAGAGCATCAGTTAAACGTTAAATCAATACGATTGTTTTTGTAGAGGAATAATATAATAAAATAAACCACCCACAAAGCATTTAGGAATGTGTGAAATAAAAGCATCACTTTTGCACCCAATAATCATTGAAACATTTGTTACAACGCTGCAAACAGCATGAGTTCTGCCTTATAGACATAACTAAGGAAACGTATGCAGCGAAGGTGTTATGATGAGGAGTTGCTGAATGTTGTCTATAGCACCTTTAACTTAATGTACATGCTACTGTACCTGTGCTCGACTGCGAGGACCATCTCTCATAGCTTGAGCTACTCGTTATCGAGAGAGAATTAATGTAACAATGGGGTAAAAAGGTAGAAGAAAGTTTGACTAAACACTAGTTCTACTATTTCTGTTTCTATTCTATCAGCACTAATTTCCTATTGCATATTAATAATCCGATATCTTGGAAAGGCAAGCTTCAAGCCTGCTCAGTATATGCTTCTCTTAATTGGTGAGGGGTTGGTTGTCAGTAGGGGTTTTCATTTTAATTAATGACTGAATATGTTTTACAATACTGTACTGTAAAGGAAAGTGTATTGGTCCAAGATAGACACATGGCTGCATAGTACTGCACTGTATTTACCATGAAGAGGCAGACTTACAGTAACAGGGTAGGCTAGGCTATTCCAGCTGTGGAGCACTGAGCAGCAACAGAAAAATCAAAACCCTTTTGCTTCAAACCAGGCTCATGGGACCGTAAGAAGCATCTGGTCAGAGGATCCATAGGGGGGCTCAGAGATATATAGTGGTGCTAGTCCATTCAGGGCTTTAAAAACAAATAATAAAACTTAAGATCAGGTCTAAGTCTGGGAGCCAGTGAATGGAGGCCAGTATGGGGCGATGTCGTCCTGCTTACGGGGGCCAGTCAGGAGTCCAACAGCAGCATTGTGGACAAGCTGCAGAAGGGGTTAGTCCACTGAGTTGCAATAGTCTAGACGGGATGAAAACAGAGCATGAATCACTTTCTCCATGCAGATCATGGACGGATGGAAAGGACTTGATTTTAGCTAACTGCCTGAATTGGAACCAGCTTCCTTTTTTAACAGAGTTGATCTGCTTGTCAAACTTGAGGGCAGACTCGAACAACACAGACCCGGGTTCGATTCCCGGGCGTTAAAATGGTGCCACGATCCGGATTGAGTTTCCTGGTCAAAAGTGGAGTAAGTGTAGCAGTAGCGGCTCAGAGCCCCTCTGCCTGATGACCAAAAACCTAATATCTCCCCTGGCCAATGGGGAATTCCCCTTTAGGCTGGCTAGAGGATGAGATGTTGGCTTTCCACACAGCAGACCCGGATTCGATTCCTGGGTGTTACACCTATGCATTTTCTATTTTGTTTTAATGCAGTTGGGTACCGTTGCTGTAAAGATGGAAACAGATGCTGTGTTTTTGGACAATAGAACCCAAGGGGAGCACTATATGGAACCCAGAATTGACCCTGGGGGACCTTGCAGGTGATAGGGCAGGGGATAATATTTGAACCAATTTAATGATGTTCCCTGAGTGCATATCAAGATGTGAAATAATAATATAGTGGTCGTCCGTGTCAATTGCATATCAATAGCAGTCTCCTGAGTCAAAGGTGCAGTAATTTTCTTTCCTTAAATAGCTCTGTATTGTTTTTATACCTTTTCTTTTTTTTTGCCCTTTACCCCTTTTTCTTACACATTTAGTCATTATGCCAGTTGATTCCTCTCCACACACATTTCTGTGTGTTGTCACTGCTGTTGTCACTCCTGGCTCACCTGCCAGTGAGGAGCCCCCACCAGGAGGACGTAGCTCCTCCGTCCCACTCCTCCCGCCCAACACTTGTCGCAGTGTCACGTGGTGGCCAGGTAAGCCCCAAGCTCTATATTCTGATAGCAATCATTGCTGCAGAGTGTTTGTTCAGTAACAGGAGACTGTTATTGAAACAAACACTCTATGGAAATGATTACTATCTTAATATAGAGCTTTAAAGCAGCACTAACTTTCCTCTTCTATCCTGGATTTGAGCCCAGTTATATTGTATTAACATACTCTACCCTTACAGATTGGACAAAATGACATTTTATTCATTAAAAAAATACCACTTAGGCCTTTGCTACCTTTAAAAATCGGTCATTTGTAACTTGTAGCACTTGCCCTAGCCTTGATGACCTTGCAGGCTAATGCAAAGGCTAAAATGTAATTTAGCATGTTATGTAGACAGATGCCAGATTCATTTGTAGACCTGGCATCCTATAGTGTGTATAGTTTCAATGTACAGATTCATTTTTTTGTTTTGTCTCCCCCCCTCGGCCAAGCTAACATTGGTCAAGCCTCACGTGACACGTGACAATACGTTGAAAGAGTGTGCTCTGATTGGCTAGTGAGACGCATGACGTATAGCGGCCTATAAATAGATGTGTCACTTTGAAAGAGTCTTAGCCTCTTTCAAAGTGAGGTAAGACAGGAGTAATCACGAAATGGCTGAGAAATGGCGGAGTAACACTTAAGACAGGATTAATCAAGTAACACTTAACAGGATTAATCAGGAACAGTACTGGCGGAGACCTGTGCTCCGAGGAGCACATTTTCTAGTTTATTTTTATATTATATTGTTTAGACTGATGATAGGTTCTTGGTTTACCTATCCTAGATTAGTATTTACCTTGTGTTTCCCTTGCTTACTGTAAATCGCTCTGGATTAAGAGCGTCTGCTAAATGCCAAAATGTAAAATTGTAACAGTGGATTCTATGCTATGACGTGTTCTAAACCCAGACTGGAGAACTTCTAGGGATAGGTTGTCATCAGGAAAGCATCGTAGTTGGGGAAATACAACCTTTTGACGAACCTTTGACTGGAAGGGTAATTTAGAGATCAGTCTAAAATTGCTGAGGACTGCCGGGTCAAGGTTCGACTTTTTAATAACAGGCTGAACCACAGCGTGTTTAAAATACGATGGGGCATACACTGTAACTTTTCCCAGGACAGCTGTTTATAATTGACAGGATGCTGCGGCGCAAACTGTCAAAAGCCTTTTCATCCATCGAAAATAGCTGGTCTACAAGCTCACATCGCGTTGCCATGATCGGCTATTTTCGCAGAGGATTTCTACTGTACAGTGAAAACAGGAGGGGGCCTAGTATATAGCCCTGGGGGATTCCGGTGCACTAAGTAGCTATATAGGGTTTAAGTGGTTGAGCAGGCGTGAGGGAACAATGTCGAGCAAGCAGGTTACGGGTTTCATATGGGAAACTACATCCAGCAAACAAAGGAGGGAAGCATGTACAGTATGTATGTTTGTGTGCGTCAAGCTGCTGCCCTGAAACGCACTGGGTGGGGCCATTGTGGTGAGACCGTCTGTAATTTGGAGTTAAAGTGGAGACAGCCAGCCTCTCTGTACGTGTGCGTGTGCGTGTGCGTGCGCGTGTGCGTGTGCGCATACGTGCGTGCGTGCGTGTGTGTGTGTGTATACCACAGTGGTTGAAGAAGTACTCAAGTAAAAGTAGCAATACCACAAGTCATAATTTTTCAAAATCTTTAAAAATAGCACATTCATACCTAGGCTAAATAACATAAGTAGAAAACCATTCGGCTGCCGTGATAAGTGGTCAGACCGGTGGGCCGCTAAAACACTTTCGAGATTTTCAAGTGACCACTGATCCAGGTTGGGAACCGCTTGCCTAGTTGGTTTATTTTTGCAGCGATGTTAGCAGGACATTAGGGCAGTGTTGTGTGGTTGTAATGGCTGTCAGGTTGGCTGACTAATGACTGGTCAGGAGTACTTGACCTGGAAACTCCACTGCCTCGCCTCACTTACCTGACTCGACATCTAAATACAGTCCGGGGGGGCAAACTAAAAGGACATTCAAGTACACTGTAAAATCCAGAGTGTTAATTTAACTCTCATTTGTACACTGGGCCATTTGAGTTAAACGAACACTGATGATTTTACTGCGTGAGAACTGTGGCTGGGGCTTTGACTTTTCCACTTCTTTCCGTCGGTTACTTTTGATGTTAGCAATGGGGTAACTTCTTCTACTGTTACTCATAAGTCACTTGGGAAGAGCCCCAGCTAAAATAGGCCCAACTTAAATGTAACTACAAATGTGAACAGGTAAAATTTTACACCCTTGAAACCACTGGTCCTTTATTGTGGCATTACATTAGCAAGTAATGCACAACATCCGGTACTGGAAAATAACGGACAAGGGGAGGAGACACTGGAGTTTAACAGGTTCACAAAATTGTTGTGTAATGGCTGTGTTTGCAGCCAGCTCTCTTCTCACACTGTGGGGAAATCCCAGCAGGACTATTATATCATTTGAATGTTAATCTATTGATGCAATTAAATGAAATGATATTTTCTAATCGTCTTCATGAATAAATAAGGCTGTAAGTATGTGATAAACGAATTATCACCCAGCTTTCCTTAGGTTGGATACCAAGGGCAACGACAAATGCCTTGATAAACCAGGGCTATGACTGATAGTGTTGTGTCCCATGATTAGTGCCTCTCCTACTTGTTTTTTTGTTTGTTTTTGTAGTACTGACCTACAAATATCAAAATGTTTATGTATGTATCTGTAAAACACACTGTGCCTGAAACTTTGACTTTTTATTTTTTATATTTGTTGCATACAAATATGCAACTTTTGTTGCAAGTGCAGTATGTTAATCATTTCTGCATTATAGGTAGAAATATAGGTAACGTTAATACACAGTTAAACTTTGACCTTGTTGTAAAAATGAGCACTACGAGCACGTAGAAGATGTCTTTAGGTATAAACACAGAATTTGATTTCCTTTCTCAGCTCTGCAAATCACAGTGTGCAGGGTTCAGATAAGGGAGTTTTTAGGAGTCAACGTTTGTTCTAGCTCACCCAGAGCCTGCAGGCAGATCACGGCCTGGATAAAAAAAAAGAAAATCCCCATCTATGTCCTGCATGGACTGGCCTATCAACCACTCTTCTCTCCTCTCTCAGAACAAAGGGCTCATATATTAGCCTCTGATAGAGAGATAAGGCAGAGCAGTGTCCTGTCTTTATGTACATCTACCCAGGAACTAGTGCCTGATTTATACTTGGCTCGTGTGCTGTGTCGCAGACTGAAAATATCAGATATTCAAGTTCGTGCCGCAACACGACCCGTTGTGACCTTATAGATCTTCTATTATTTTAAGTACTAGTCCCATCTTCACTGCCCTCTTACAAAGGACTCTATTATCAGGTTTTGTTGCTGCAATAAAAGATTTGTGCCTTGTGACCGTGCTTCGTGACCGTGCTTCGTGACCTGATAGGCCAACATTTTCGAAAGAAAATGTTAAAGTTTTCAAAAATGTATCTATAAGCTAACAATGCATAGTGATGAGACACATTGTGAGGTTGTAGATCGGGGTCATGCCGTTCCCTGTAGATCGGCTATTTTTGAAAATGATTGAATAGGGCTACAGTTGTTCACCCTACTCTTGACTATATAATATCAACAGGGATTAGTTTACTGTTTAGTTAATTATTTTGTGTCCATAATATTACGAAGTTCCATCTGATGCTTTGGTCAATTAAATCATTGGTAAATTACGGTAAATAATCATCTATTAACAGGTGCCGATGTGTAGCTGAAGATAGACTTTGAGAAATGTGAAACAGAGATTTGTTTTACATCTAAGGCGTGGAAAATACTCATTTTATTTTATTAATTACTTTAAATGCAGACAGTTGTAATCCAATTACTCCAGGGACTGCAGACTAAGATAACGGTTCATAAAAATATAAACATATTAATATATCGTCGCTGTTGGGTAGAAACGTTATATGTCCAAAACACAAACTTTTCAGGAAATGCAAAATGTTCCAATGGATCCATTGTAGTAATTATTTTGTCAGAAGCTCTTGTTAATACTTTACATTGGTTACATTTTCAAAAAACCCACAGACACACTTAATCATTTTCACTTTCAAAATGTTTCAAATGGTAAAAAAATGTTCTACGAGCTCACAACGTGTTATTTTTGCTATTGTTGTGCGATACTTGTACGATAGGGCAATGATTTACAACAAAACATAAAATGTTGAAAAATAGATACAAGGTTTCACTGATGAATGAAATAAAGCATCTTTATAACATTCTTTTTTACAATATGCACTACAACCAGGTAAGAAAATGTATGTACAATTATTTTGACATTTTGTGTTAAAATGTTAAAACACCTTGCATTTTCATATGCAGAAATGAACAGCATTCTGTAGCACCATGCCAAACAAACAAATAGTTTGTGGTCTATTCCCTTTTAGTCCTAAAAACTGGAAATGTCTTTTCTGAAGTTCTCATATCCAGTCTGTAATGACACAAATTCTCCTTATCAGCTGATAAGCAAATGACAGTTTTGAGACAGATTTTGCATTGCTTAATGTGAATTCACCTTCAAGCAGCGCAGAATCTTTGTGTTAACAACCCCCCATTCCCTGACAGATTACATGAAGGTATTCTGTCATTTGCAACAGATTACAGGTAGACATTCACAGATGCCTTTCCAACCCTGGACTGTGTTTTATTGAGACAGTCTGGAGGCAATGCCAGAAGCGTTTTCCTGGATGATTGATAGTCCAGCGGAGAGTTCCACATGCTGTTGGTTACAGTGGCTGCATATTACGAATCACTGCCGATAAAAGCAATACATACTGAACACGTAATTCCACACTTGTGTGCGCACACACATATGTTCACAACATCAGCATCATCCATTGCACTTTCCTTTCTCTTCCGTCATGACTGTAAATCTACACATAAATCCGCACACACAGACACACACAGAGGTTGCAGCAGGGCCTCAGCGGGTAGATCACGTGTCTGGGAACTGGAAGGTTTCGCTCGGTTTTGTGTTGAAGTGTCCTTGAGCAAGTCACTGAACCCCTAACTGCCCTCTTGCATGTTTGCCTCCAGGGTTCGATTTGCTGGGAGGGAATGGGGGGAATCCATATGCCTCTATGCTTTTGATACTGTATCTATCCCCCCTATGATCATTCATTCTTATTGTGTGGGATGTTTTATCCCTGCTTCTGGGTCAGACTGAATTATATACATATCTGATATGTTTAATATTTATATTTATATTTAAAAATCTAATATAAAAATATGTTAACCACCACATGGGATATTAACCCTCACATCTCAATTTGTAGGCAAATGTTAAAGAATTATAGAAAATAGTGAAAATAGTGACAATAGGCAAGCTCACTACACGTTGCATCACAGACTTGTCATATGACAAAGTATAATATAAGTGCTGAAGAAAGAAAGACATGTCTCCCCCCTCAAAGCCTGGTTGCCTCTACCTTCTCTGTGTGAGTGGATATATGTAATGCATATTGTAAAGCGCTTTGGATAAAAGGCATTATAGAAATGCAGACCTTGCACATGCATACACAATGTGTTTTGGCTGTTCTATTTACTTGCCCCACAACCGTGTACAGTACACACATAATACACATATTTTAGTTCCTCCCTATGCTGCTCTCTCTCTCTACAGGCCCTTGGTGGGTGGGTGGGGGGTGTGTGTGTGTGTGTGTGTGTGTGTGTGTGTGTGTGTGTGTGTGCGCGCATGCGTGTGTTTACACTGGCAACAGAATATCAACAGTGGTAAAATCTCTGCTCTTATCCAGTGTGCCAGAAAAGTATTGCTCACCTCTAAGACTTGGGTGAAGGCACCAAAATCACCCTGTCTGTAGACTCCTGCCAACCTCAAACACAATGGCAGGATCACAAATGTGCACATGCACATGCGTATGCATGGTATGCACGCACGCACGCACATACACACAAGCAGTAACTGTAGCTGGTAATATAAACACTGTCCAGAAGGGGTATAATTCTCAAATGCTTGGAAATTATGTTGTTTACTTTAGAGGCTAAATACAAGCGCAGTTTTTCTCTTTTTCAGCTTGGCTTCCTGGCTGTGTTTATACAGCAAAAGTAGACTGTGGATCTAGAAACTGTAGATTCTGCAGATTTATATCTCGGAGCTTTCGTTTTTAGAATAGAATGTACTGCAAGAGAAGTACTGTAGGCCTACGCCACTGAGTTCAAAGAGTAGGGACAGCTATCAGGCACATTCTTAGATGTACTGTGTATATTCTTAGTATATCATCACTGTCGGGCAGAAACCTTGTATCTCCATATTTCTCCATATTTGTTTTTTCGTAAATGAATGCCCTACTTTTTCATGCAAAAGTAGGGAAAATAGGCGATCTACTAACAGTACAAGCTCATAATGTGTCACATGGCGATGAGTTGTGAGCTTGTAATGTAGATGCAAAGTTAAAGTAGTTAATTCTGTCTTTTTCTTTGTTTTTGTTTTGTTTTTATAAATATTTAATGAATGGAATGTACTAACAAGAGCTTGTGACGAATTAATAACAACATTGGATCCACTGGAACACAAGTTATTTGTTTGCATTTCTTGAAAAGTCCATGTACTTGGACATACAAGGTTTCTGGCCAATAATATAGAATATTCTTCTCTCTACTTCCAATGGTCATTATCTCTCCTCCTCACAGTCATTTTCTCTCCTCTGCCCCCTCGCCACTCCTGCCTCTCTCTCTCTCCCTTCCTCACTCTTTTTGACAGATGTGTGTGGTCATAGGTCATCTGGTTGTAATTAGGAGTGAACCGACCCAGCATGCTACCCAGCATCCTGTTTCTGATCTGAAGAATAACAGCCAGAGGGGAGGAAAGACTGAGGAGAGAGAGGGACCAAGAGAGAGAGTAGAGAGAGAGAGAGAGAGCGTAGAGAGAGAGAGAACGAAAGAGAAGCAAAGAAAAAACTAGAAAAAGTGCTCCTCGGAGCACAAGTCTCCGCCAGGTCAGCTAGGTTATTATGGCCTCCTGGTGGCGCTATAATAGGCCAATGTGAAAAGGGCATTTCTTCTTAGGCCTTGCACGGCAATCGGACACTGCATTCATGAGTTGAGGCATTTTGTTCCAAAAATGTGGTTTGCTAAATTAGACCAGCTGGTGGCGCTATAACAGGCCAATGTGAAAAGGGTGGCATTTCTTCCTCGGCCTAGTGGGAATGTGCGTGAAAAATTTCACCGAAATCGCACACTGCGTTCATGACTTGAGGAATTTTGTTAAAAACGGACCAATCCTGCAAACTTTAGAAGCCAATGTTAGCCAAGTAGGATAGAATATGAAGTATCGGACACATCCATCTTGATCACATGACTATAGAGAGACTGTGTACCGATTTGCGTGATTTTTGAACAGAATCTGAAGGCGCTCTAAAAGGCATATGTGAAAAATGCACGGCAAAGGCTTTTCCTTGGCCTCTAATATAAGGAGTGTGCATGCAAAGTTGCACGCAGATCGGTGCAGTTATAGCTAAAAACGTGAATCGGCCTGTTATAGCGCCACCATGAGGCTGATTTGAAAGTTTTCAAGTGACAATTCTTCCTGGGCCAAGTGGGAATGTACGTGGAAAATTGCACGGAAAGTGCATGTTGCGTTCATGATTTGAGGCATTTTGTTCAAAATAAACCAATCCTACTAACTTTGGAAGCCAATCTTAGCCAATCAGGATGGAATATGGAAAATCGGACAGATCCATGTTGATCACATGGCTATAGAGATACTGTGTACCGATTTGTGTGTTATTTGGAGAAAATCTGTAGGAGTAACATTAAAAAATGTGTTTTGCAAAAGTCGGCCTCATGGTGGCGCTATGACTGGCTGATCTGAAAAATTTGGGGCAGAGGTTCTGCTGTGGCATCCAGGGAGCGTGTGTGTGCAGTTTCACAGCGATCGGGCCGACGGTGGCGGAGATTAGCTGGTCACAGACAGAAGGACGGACGGACGGACGGACGGACGGACACACGGACGGACGGACGGACGGAGGGTAAAACATACTCTCTCGCCATGCCTATCGGCCTGGCGGAGACAATAACGACCGGCAGAAAGCGTATAAGCGAGACACAGACAGAAGGAGAAAGAGAGACATGCGTCAGAGAGATCATAGAGGGAATGTCCTTCCAACCTTCAACCTTCCGCCTCCTTCCCTAAATAAACCTTTCTGTAACCCGTCATTTACTGCCTCATAATACACACCATAACCTTCCACCACCAACAGACTCTACACCTCCATTTCTCTCTCTCTCTCTCTACATAATAAAGAAAAGCAGTAGCAGAGATTTTCCACACAATAACTTTGGATCCTTTAATGGGGGGGGCGAAAGGTCCAATGACCAATGAACCAATCAGCCAGGTCTGTAGTGTTAAGTGAAAGTAATGAATTGGAGCGGCACAGAAGTACATAAAATAGCATTCCCCGACCCGTGTCACTGAGGGAACCATATGGGTCTGGGAACTGAGTTGCCTGCTTTGCAAGAATCCCTGTGATGTCTCACATTCGTTTTTATTTGCCAGTATTTTACACACAACAGTGGTTATGGGAAGGCAATTTAAGCCACTTAGTTGTTTATGTCAATAGGATTAGCTATAATGGCATCAACTGGCTGGATGTCTTGTAAGAGAATTTAACTACAACAGGCTGAGAGCTGCTACTGACTGTGAAGCCTGCATGGTTAAATGCTCCATGTCGCCTCACAGTATGTAATGAGCGGCACCTTGACTGCAAGTGAGTTCAGGTTCTGAGCTTTTATGAAGTCCTGAGAACAGACGCCGGGATGAGGTTCTTTAGCAGTGAGCCACAGCAGGTAGCTGACAGTCGTTAGGGACCGACATCCAATATCTCTGCTCTCGCTGACGAATCAGGGAGGTTTTCTGACGTCCCACTTACTTTCCCCTGGGAAATGTTTAGATCTGACCATGTGGCTTAAAGTATTTACAGCGGCACCACAGTGTTATCATCTCGCAAGCTTCCCTGAGGATGGCAAACGCAACTAATAGGAGCGATATGGCCAAGCAGATGGCATTGGCATACAACAGATGCACCCACTGCTTCTGGAAGCTTCGGTTGTTTGTTTCGAAAGAAAGACAGCCAATTCTTTTTTGTTGGGGGGGGGATACAGTTTGGGGGTCTGAAATACAGTTTTCCCCATAGGTGTAGTGGTTTGGAGTTACATTTGAAGAACTTTTCTAATGGTTTCTCTTTTGGCGCAACTTATCTTTAGTTACTCAGTCATCCACAATAAAGACACGTTTATAGAGGAATACTTTAAAGCAGCAAAGATAAAACAACACACGCATCAACTTTTTTTTGCCACAATATCGCAAGTTGAGTGGCTGAGGTTTCGGTCATTATTAAGACACATGGACTATACAGCTATTTACATCATCCCAACTGCTCTGCAGTTTGAAGTCCCCATAGCAACACATAACACACGATTATCTATAATACAGCCTTGCATTGATTATAGCACCTTTAAGTACCTCTAAGGTTTCCATATATTGAGAATTGATGACACATTGTCTTACCTAGATATTCAAAGAGAAAAAAGGACAAAAGTGACAAATTACTTACTTTGAATTTAGGTTAATTAATGACTGGAGCATGGGGAGTCGTTTTGGCCATGCACCTCCTCCTTTCTTCTCACTGACTATCAATTTGGATCAAATTGTTTGTGATGAAGTAGTCCCCATTAAAGTGAACCCTTCCCGAAGCACTGTCTCATCCTTGCTTGATGAAAGTAAATCTGTGTAGCAAGAGACAGCCAACTTCCCAACACCTCATCTTTCTCTTGGAAGAACCCATACCTCAGAGAATGAAAACCGTTTTGGAATTTATTTTTCCAATACCTAACCATTATGCAGATTAGCTTTTTTTTTAAAACAGCTCAGACGTACTCCTCACAGGAGGCTGGGCGCCACCAGGTTGCCATTGAAGGTGATGTAGACATCCACGTCGTCGCTGTAGATGGCGTTCTCCCTCTCTCGCTTGTACAGCCTCACCCAGACCTCGTCGTTGAGCGCCAGGTTCAGCATGACGCTTTGGCTCTGCATGATGGACCTTTCGCTGGGCTGGGAGTACAGGATGACCTGCTCCTTGTCGTTGTGCATCAGGTGCAGGTAGGTCTCCTTGAAGTTCCACGTGTGGACGTTGACGTTGAACAAGTAGACGCCCGGGACGTAGCAGTAGAACTTCCCCTTGAACATGTTGAAGTGCTCGTGCAGGTTGACGAACACCGTGTCGAACACCATCGCCTGGTAGTAGTCCTCGCTGTGCAGAGACTTGCGTCGCCCCACTGAGAAAGCGGAGTGGGGTATCTTGCAAGCATCTCCGGGGGCACCTGCTTGGCCCTTGCTGCCTTTAGGTCCCATGGGGCCTTGATAACCTGGGTTGCCTTCCGGACCTGGCTTGCCAGGAGTTCCTTTGTCCCCCCGGTCTCCTTTATCACCTGAGGGGACAAGAAGAATCACATGTGTTATGTTATGTTATGGTTATGAGCCCTTCAAAATGATTATTTTTTTTCCCCACTAGCAGAGTGGCTCCCCAGAGGATGGCCCCTACTGGTGGCCAGTAGGTGACCCTGATATTGTATTTTGTGTTATTTTTATGTTGATGAATTGAATACATAGGAACACAATGGAAACAAGTCCCCAGGACTTGTTTGTGTTATCCTTTTAGCTCAAATGTCTGACTGTACCTCGTGCTGTTTACATTTCTGTCTAATTAAGTATTCAATCAATCAAAAAAAACTACTGGCCCCCTATTGGTGACCCAATGGCCTTTCACCTCGCACCACTCTATTGTCAAAACTTCCACTAGCCACACAAGATATCTCAAAATGTAATGGGCAAATTACCATGTAACGCAATGTGTCCAGCAATGATTAGCAATGATTACTTTTAATGATTCCAAACTTTCCACTTACACATAAGTTATCTCAAGCTCAAATGGGCAGATTGCCATGAAATGTTCATTTCCCAAGACTTGCACACAAGATATCTAGTATGGCAGATTGCAGTTTTCACACCCGGACAATGTCCAGAAAATAAGATTCGGGACACTGTCCGGAGTTTCCCTTTCATACATGAAGCATAACCGCACACTGTTTTCACTTGCTCAATTAAAGGAGTACAATTCTAAAACTATGCAACATTTGAAAGATTCCTTTTCAGGCAAACATGTCCACAGTAAGATGAACATTTTAAAGTATGAATGAGGTTACTAGGCGTATGTATGTAGTTGTAAGCCTGCCTTTAAATGTCCATTGCCGCATTAACAATGCATGGGGCGCTTAAAGTTAAATATCTCCAAAACTACAAATGATTTCAAAGAAAAAATCTCAAGCATGCATGTCCACAGTTAGGTGGAATTTTAGAACTGTGAATGGAGTTTATAGGTGAAAGTGTTTTTTTGAGGTCCCAAAACCTTCCATCCGCCTCCATTATAAATCTCTGAACTTTTAAAGGAGTACAATTCTAAAACTATGCAACATTTGAAAGATTCCTTTTCAGGCAAACATGTCCACAGTAAGATGAACATTTTAAAGTATGAATGAGGTTACTAGGCGTAAGTATGTAGTTGTAAACCTGCCTTTAAATGTCCATTGCCGCATTAACAATGCATGGGATGCTTAAAGTTAAATATCTCCAAAACTACAAATGATTTCAAAGAAAAAATCTCAAGCATGCATGTCCACAGTAAGGTGGAATTTTAGAACTGTGAATGGAGTTTCTAGGTGACAGTGTTTTTTTGAGGTCCCAAAACCTTCCATCCGCCTCCATTATAAATCTCTGAACTTTTAAAGGAGTACAATTCTAAAACTATGCAACATTTCAAAGATTCCTTTTCAGGCAAACATGTCCACAGTAAGATGTACATTTTAAAGTATGAATGAGGTTACTAGGCGTAAGTATGTAGTTGTAAGCCTGCCTTTAAATGTCCATTGCCGCATTGACCACTGGCAATGGATATAGAGCACCGAAGTGTGACGTCACTGCCAGTAGAGGGCCAGTAGAGGGCCCAAGACTCAAGACCCAAAAGAGTCTTGAGTCGAACGCATTAGATCCAAGTAGACATCAAATTTCTCTTTTGTGCCTTAAGTCCCAAGACTCAAGGCCCAAAAGAGAAATTTGATGTCTACTTAGATCTAATGCGTTCGACTCAAGACTCTTTTGGGTCTTGAGTCTTGGGACTCAAGGCCCAAAAGAGAAATTTGATGTTCATACTTTCTGCGGTCTCTTGCACGCTCTTCAGTGAAAGATCAGATAAAGGTGCAAGAGTCGGGTAAAAGTTTTAAAAGTGCGCCGGTTGGATTTGAAACGGGAACCTTCTGGTTGCAAGTCCTGTATCTAAACCACTACACCACAGAGGTCCTTACCTATTTTATTGACTTGTGTGGAATTTTCTTAAAGATTAGATAAAGGTAAAAGCCCCAAGTAAAAGTTAGAAAGATGTCCTTGCGGGATTTGAGCTCAGGACCTTCAGTATGCAAGGCCTGAATCTTAACCACTGCTCCACCATGGTACATACTTTCCATGGTCTCTTGTACGCTCTTCAGTGAAAGATCAGATAAAGGTACAAGAGTCAGGTAATAGTTGGAAACCTGTCCTGGTTGGATTTGAACCGGTAACCTTCTGGTTGCAAGCCCTGTATCTAAACCATTGCACCACAGAGGTTCTGACTTGTTCTGTCAACTTAGCCTGGCAAAGTCTGTACCCTTTTCCCTTTAAATATTCATTGCAATTGACAATGCATTGGGCGCTTAAAGTTAAATATTTCAAAAACTACAAATGATTTCAAAGTAAAACATCTCAAGGATGCATGTCCACAGTAAGGTGGATTTTGTGAACTGTGAATGGAGTTTCTAGGTGAAAGTGTTTTTTTGAGGTCCCAAAACCTTCCATCCGCCTCCATTATAAATCTCTGAACTTTTAAAGGAGTACAATTCTAAAACTATGCAACATTTGAAAGATTCCTTTTCAGGCAAACATGTCCACAGTAAGATGAACATTTTAAAGTATGAATGAGGTTACTAGGCGTAAGTATGTAGTTGTAAGCCTGCCTTTAAATGTCCATTGCCGCATTAACAATGCATGGGGCGCTTAAAGTTAAATATCTCCAAAACTACAAATGATTTCAAAGAAAAAAATCTCAAGCATGCATGTCCACAGTAAGGTGTAATTTTTGAACTGTGAATGGAGTTTCTAGGTGAAAGTGTTTTTTTGAGGTCCCAAAACCTTCCATCCGCCTCCATTATAAATCTCTGAACTTTTAAAGGAGTACAATTCTAAAACTATGCAACATTTCAAAGATTCCTTTTCAGGCAAACATGTCCACAGTAAGATGAACATTTTAAAGTATGAATGAGGTTACTAGGCGTATGTATGTAGTTGTAAGCCTGCCTTTAAATGTCCATTGCCGCATTAACAATGCATGGGGCGCTTAAAGTTAAATATCTCCAAAACTACAAATGATTTCAAAGAAAAAATCTCAAGCATGCATGTCCACAGTAAGGTGGAATTTTAGAACTGTGAATGGAGTTTCTAGGTGAAAGTGTTTTTTTGAGGTCCCAAAACCTTCCATCCGCCTCCATTATAAATCTCTGAACTTTTAAAGGAGTACAATTCTAAAACTATGCAACATTTCAAAGATTCCTTTTCAGGCAAACATGTCCACAGTAAGATGAACATTTTAAAGTATGAATGAGGTTACTAGGCGTATGTATGTAGTTGTAAGCCTGCCTTTAAATGTCCATTGCCGCATTAACAATGCATGGGGCGCTTAAAGTTAAATATCTCCAAAACTACAAATGATTTCAAAGAAAAAATCTCAAGCATGCATGTCCACAGTAAGGTGGAATTTTAGAACTGTGAATGGAGTTTCTAGGTGACAGTGTTTTTTGAGGTCCCAAAACCTTCCATCCGCCTCCATTATAAATCTCTGAACTTTTAAAGGAGTACAATTCTAAAACTATGCAATATTTGAAAGATTCCTTTTCAGGCAAACATGTCCACAGTAAGATGAACATTTTAAAGTATGAATGAGGTTACTAGGCGTATGTATGTAGTTGTAAGCCTGCCTTTAAATGTCCATTGCCGCATTAACAATGCATGGGGCGCTTAAAGTTAAATATCTCCAAAACTACAAATGATTTCAAAGAAAAAAATCTCAAGCATGCATGTCCACAGTAAGGTGGAATTTTAGAACTGTGAATGGAGTTTCTAGGTGAAAGTGTTTTTTTGAGGTCCCAAAACCTTCCATCCGCCTCCATTATAAATCTCTGAACTTTTAAAGAAGTACAATTCTAAAACTATGCAACATTTCAGAGATTCCTTTTCAGGCAAACATGTCCACAGTAAGATGAACATTTTAAAGTATGAATGAGGTTACTAGGCGTAAGTATGTAGTTGTAACCCTGCCTTTAAATGTCCATTGCCGCATTGACCAATGCCAATGGATATAGAGCACCGAAGTATGACGTCACTGCCAGTAGAGGGCCAGTAGAGGGCCCAAGACTCAAGACCCAAAAGATTCTTGAGTCGAACGCATTAGATCCAAGTAGACATCAAATTTCTCTTTTGGGCCTTAAGTCCCAAGACTCAAGGCCCAAAAGAGAAATTTGATGTCTACTTGGATCTAATGCGTTCGACTCAAGACTCTTTTGGGTCTTGAGTCTTGGGACTCAAGGCCCAAAAGAGAAATTTGATGTTCATACTTTCTGTGGTCTCTTGCACGCTCTTCAGTGAAAGATCAGATAAAGGTGCAAGAGTCGGGTAAAAGTTTGAAAAGCGCGCCGGTTGGATTTGAACCGGGAACCTTCTGGTTACAAGTCCTGTATCTAAACCACTGCACCACAGAGGTCCTTACCTATCCTGTTGACTTGCGTGGAATTTTCTTAAAGATTAGATAAAGGTAAAAGCCCCAAGTAAAAGTTAAAAAGATGTCCTTGCGGGATTTGAGCTCAGGACCTTCAGTATGCAAGGCCTGAATCTTAACCACTGCTCCACCATGGTACATACTTTCTATGGTCTCTTGTACGCTCTTCAGTGAAAGATCAGATAAAGGTGCAAGAGTCAGAAACCTGTCCTGGTTGGATTTGAACCGGTAACCTTCTGGTTGCAAGTCCTGTATCTAAACCATTGCACCACAGAGGTTCTGACTTATTCTGTCAACTTAGCCTGGCAAAGCCTGTACCCTTTTCCCTTTAAATATTCATTGCTATTGACAATGCATTGGGCGCTTCAAGTTAAATATTTCAAAAACTACAAATGATTTCAAAGTAAAACATCTCAAGGATGCATGTCCACAGTAACTTACTATACTTTCTGTGGTCTCTTGCACACTCTTCAGTGAAAGATCAGATAAAGGTGCAAGAGTCGGGTAAAAGTTTGAAAAGTGCGCTGGTTGGATTTGAACCGGGAACCTTCTGGCTGCAAGTCCTGTAGCCTATCTAAACCACTGCACCACAGAGGTCCTTACCTATTCTGTTGACTTGTGTGGACTTTTCTCAAAGATTAGATAAAGGTAGTAAATTTATTTTTTCACCATTGGGTCACTACCGAAACGAAAGTTGGTCACTACCGAAACGAAAGTTAAATCCGAAAAAATCACTAAGTGTGGAGGCCAAAATCGTCCCCCCAAAAACCTGTTAGGAGTACGTTTCAGGCAATTTAGAGTTGATTGGTAATTTTCGTTTCATAAAATTTATTTTACCGAAACGAAAGTTAAATCCCAAAAAATCACTAAGTGTGGAGGCCAAAATCGTCCCCCCAAAAACCTGTTAGGAGTACGTTTCAGGCAATTTAGAGTTGATTGGTAATTTTCGTTTCGGTCAAATTTATTTTACCGAAACGAAAGTTAAATCCGAAAAAATCATTAAAGCCCCAAGTAAAAGTTCGAAAGATGTAAGATGAACATTTTAAAGTATGAATGAGGTTACTAGGAGTAAGTATGTAGTTGTAAGCCTGCCTTTAAATGTCCATTGCCACATTAACAATGCATGGGATGCTTAAAGTCAAATATTTCAAAAACTACAAATCATTTCAAAGTAAAACATCTCAAGGATGCATGTCCACAGTAAGGTGGAATTTTTGAACTGTGAATGGAGTTTCTAGGTGAAAGTGTTTTTTTGAGGTCCCAAAACATTCCATCCGCCTCCATTATAAATCTCTGAACTTTTAAAGGAGTACAATTCTAAAACTATGCAACATTTTAAAGATTCCTTTTCAGGCAAACATGTCCACAGTAAGATGAACATTTTAAAGTATGAATGAGGTTACTAGGCGTAAGTATGTAGTTGTAAGCCTGCCTTTAAATGTCCATTGCCGCATTAACAATGCATGGGGCGCTTAAAGTTAAATATCTCCAAAACTACAAATGATTTCAAAGAAAACATCTCAAGCTTGCATGTCCACAGTAAGGTGGATTTTTTGAACTGTGAATGGAGTTTCTAGGTGAAAGTGTTTTTTTGAGGTCCCAATACCTTCCATCCGCCTCCATTATAAATCTCTGAACTTTTAAGAAGATATTTTTTACTCGCAACAGTTCAGTCGAGGACCTTCAGGTATCTTCAAGGTCCATGACCAAAACGTATTTATCATTATAATTTGCATGTATTCATTATTTTCTTTATTAAGCAAGTGAAAACATTTTTGTATTTGTTGATCTGTGTGTATACTCCTACACACCTGTCACAACGGTTTTATTCAGGTGTGCCAAAGATTTGAATCATGAAGTATACAACAGGAGATTGTCCATTACAGATGCATTCTCACATACTGGAAATACGTTTGATTTAGGCGAGGGGTGGTGCCTGGGTAGAGCGCACAGGAAGGAAACATCTACTGTAACTAATCCCAATTAACGACTCGAGAGAGACATATGAGGATGAGATGCAATGCAATCCTTTAAAAAAAAAAAGTACTTCCACAGAACATAACTGATGATGAGAAAATAAAATGTGAAATATGCATAAGCTCATGTTCCTTAATTGAACAAATATGCAGATCTCCCCATGCACAACAAACAAAGATGTAAATACAGATCAATCAAACCACTATTACATTTGGAAGTGTATTACACATGCTCAAGGGGGTGCAATTTGAGGGTGCAGTTTGCAAAAAAAGAACAGGGGTGAATATGGGAATACAGAGTGGGACAGCAATGAACAGTGTTGAAATACTACCCTTAGTCTACTGCAGGTTGTGAAACTACTACAACTACAAAAAAATGCTGAATTAATAAACAGCTTCAGCTGCTTTGACCACTGTTTTTCAGATAGACATAATTTCAGTATCTGTCTTCCAATTAAACTATGTAAACACGCTTTGTTAGCTCATTCTTTTGCAGTCTGCGAGTGCCGTGCTGACTCATCCCAGCTTCCAGAGAGCATAGAGTTTAGATGGTTGGCTGCATTATCCAATAACTAAACAGATTTCAATTCATATGTAACTCATTCCGACCAAAAAAGCCAAAAACAAAGGATCCACTTGTGTGTCCTCGCTCCAAGCTCTTTGGCTCCTCGACAAGCAAATTATAAACGAGGTGTCAATTTGTCTCTTCAGTTTTCTTCCGGTTTCGTGCTATTCCCATAAAAATGTCATCAACTGGCTGGCTGTGAATTCAGCAGACAATGAACAGCTCTATGCACACATTGAGCCCATGGGGCTCAATCCCGAGTAAACACTTTGTACTACGGAGCTGGCAGTGTCAGGTCTGTTGCATGTCAGGTCCTACTGAGTTGGACATTTGCATACAACCCCTCCGGTTAATGTCTAGATACTGTAAGATCAGGGTAGCAGTGCATGTGTGAAAGCAGCTTCTGTCTTGTTAATAAAAAAGATGTCAGCTCACATAAATGTCATCTTCATTTGTATATATATTAGATTGTGAACCTGAAACAAACTGTATTCAGAGAAGAGGTCACCAAAAGGTAAGCCAGCAAGAACGCACCTGGGTGTGCACATGAACATGCGTACACGCACAGACAAGCATGCACACTATGCTGATTCAGGGCTCATACTGTATTTATGTATTTATTTTCTCATTTTTAACTATATTCATTCCCTTTACTATTCTTTTATTATTATTATTTTTTTAACTCTTTAAGTAATTTTGTGATGCATTAAAAGTAGCTTATAAGTAAAATATGTCTTGTCTTGACCTTACCTGACATAGCCTGGTTTGAAGCACGTGCACCAACCAAAGGACATTATTCATTACTTTAAATGTTTTAGAAAAGTGTTGCTCCTTGTGGAGCTTGCGAAAACATCTGTCAAGCTTTCGTTGAAACCCAGGTGTGTTGAAACTTGCTCACAAGTACTAATAAACTATTCTGTGTGAATGTAAAAAAATTAATAAAATGTTGCATTGCATGTTCCCAAAAAATAATCTATGTATCCTAGGGGATATATAGATTTCAATAATTAAACAAAACACCAAATATTTGGTGAGCTTAAATTTGGTGAGACAAATATGTGTGTTTGTGAAGACATTTTCTTTTAATCTGGTTTGGATCTATAGTGTGTTTTGATTTGTTTACAACAAATCAAAACACACTTGTGTAGACTGGAAAAAAATCATCGTCACCAATGTACATATCTAACCAACTCAAACACGAAATCCAAATTCAATGACCGAAAAAAGGAATAGGCTGAAGCACAATTATTCTTTGCCTATCCTTTACAATCCTTAAAAAAAAAATACTAATAATAAACTTAAAATATACTGCAAGATAAAAGAGAAAAAAAGAAAGAAAATGTTTTACTCAAAACTGTACTCCTAAATTATTTTACTTTTTAAAGCTTTTTTAAATCTCCCCTGAGATGTACACAACTTCAACCCATCACTAAGGCTACTCCAACGTTTGTCTAGTTCTAGAATTGGTTTAATCTAAAGTTCTAAACACTTCAAACAGGACCTAATGCTGTGGGTCTGACTCAGGTATCTGACTGAGCAGGTCTAAGGAGCGTAATCCCTCTCATCCGGCGAGCCCTCGCCCCTCGGGATCAGCTTTTAACACCTCTGTTCTGACTAATCCAGGCTGGCAAGCTATAAGACCAAGACCTCTAGGCTCGGTTTCACAGAGAACTAGGTTAAACGTTGGTGATCTGGAGTAAGATCCTCCCAAAATGGAGCCATATTTGGCCAACTGTGACCAATGACCACAGAGCCCTGAGGAGGAATCAATTTCCCTCAACCAGTGAATGTCAAACTTTTCTAATTTCAAAGACTCACAGTTTGGTATGCTTTAACTCTGAGAGTGTACACAAGGAAACCAAATGGACCCTAAGGGTCCATTTGGTTCCATTTGTACACTCACAGAGTTACAGACCCGTAAGGGTCCATTTGGTACAGTACCTAACTATCATCAATCTTGTAACTGGACCCCCTGAAACCCTCACAATGACCCCTGTCCCCTGTAACTCTGAGTGTACAAATCGCCACACATAGTTGAACTGATCCCAGTGTAAATGAAAATGTTCTCCCAGGCCTATGTCAGATTTCATGTTAATCACCAAGGATTAGGTTAGGATTTGGAAAAGAAAAACGTCATCAGATCTATTCATGAGGTGAATTTGACTCCATAATGTACCCACCCTCCACAAGTAGATGGAAATTAACCCATTTTGGGGGGGAACCCCTATTTGTAACTATACCATTCAGAACGGGAACCCCTTTTGGGGTTCTTGTTGCTATGTACAGTATATAGCAACAATGACATTTGTTGTCATTTTTGAAAACTGCGTTTACACCTCAGGTCTAAATGGGTTAAGAAATTAAACATTATTTCACTTTTATTAAGTCACTCAAACTCAAAGAACCTATGAAGAAGGTCGTAAGCAAAACCTTTCCAGTGACTTTGCTCCACCAGCGTGCTGAACCAGATTATCGCCTTTTAAAATTTACTAGGTTGAGTGCAGAATCTTTTCATATCTGTTGTTTAGATTAAAGCTGCACTATGTAACTTTCTTCTTCTACCCCGGATTTGAACCCGGTTTCCTGCGAAAGTGCAGACATTTTTACCATTGAGCTAATAGAGCCTGCCTGTCAACGCACACACAGAACACACAATCTTGCAACATATTGTATTAACATACTCTACCATATAGATTTGACAAAAATACATTGTATTCATATACAGTATGATGCATACAAAGCATCACAATGTAAAGAACTCAAAATCGTGCGATAACAATTTCCAAAAGAAAAGTTTATTTTTATTTATTTATTTTTTTTGTTTTTGTTTTTTTGTATTTCTTCCAGGGGGTCCCCGAGTGTTGGGACCCCCGCAGACCCCTGTGGAACATGGCGGACCCCTTCGGCTGTTTTTTTTTTTTTCATGAAGGTGTTTGCTTGTTTCTGGCGCAAATGTGGCAACACTGATATTCAATATGGGGGACCCCCGGGTCCCCTGGGAGTGTCGGGACCCCCGCCAAACATCGCGGACCCTTTTGGACCCCCGCGAAAGATCGCATGCAAGAGGTTGCACATGAACTCTGCAGCCGCACTGAGGCGCTCCAACACAAACACTCTGATGCTCCCCTAAATCCATTCCAGGGTTTGAAAATACCCACTTGACAAAGGGGTGACGTGCATCACCGTTCCAATGACCAATAAACTCCACTTCGGGATTTCGCAAAGACCCACAAAAGCGTGCAGTAGTCCACACACACACACACACACACAGCGTGCTGACAGCTAAAGGGAACTAACCTCGCGTCCCCAGTCTTTCCACCTCGGAGGAAATAAAAGGTAACAAAAGTGGTGTACACGAAATGTTGTCCGCCTCGCGGTGTTTGGGTCTCGCTGGGCGGTGGTCAGCGATGACGCTAAGGAACAACATGGCCGACCGTAATGTTGTGAGTTTGTGTTGGCCGCAATTAATTATGCTTCGAGGGGGCAGATGTGTGCTGAACAGTGAGAAGTGGCCTACGGACTGCGTGAAGTAATTGTGCGCGTTGTGGCTTGTGTTGTTAGTGACATTGATATGTTGTTTTTGTGTTTATTCCGACACAGTGACACGGAAATTATGGGTTTTGGTTTGTGCAATGTATTATAGGATATCCATTCAGTTGTACTTGGAAATGGATGAGCATTCTGCGATGAGTTGTTCTGAGGTTTGTCTGTTGGCTCCCTCTCTCTGTGGTTTGCGGCAAATCAGTACAATGCTGTGAGAGCAAACAAAACTGCACACACTCGCATGTACAGTACACACAAATACACAAGTCCCTTTTTTTGTTTGTTTTCTAATGAATGAGTCACTGGAACAACCCTATGCACAAAAGCTTCGTGCGTGTGTGTGTGTGTGTGTGTGTGTGTGTGTGTGTGTGTGTGTGTGTGTGTGTGTGTGTGTGTGTGTGTGTGTGTGTGTGTGTGTGTGTGTGTGTGTGTGTGTGTGTGTTTGTCTGTGCGTGTGTGCGTGCATGCATACATACGTGTGTGCGTGTGTTTGTGTGTATGTGCAGTGCATGCGTGCACGCGTGCGTGTGTGTGTATGTGTGTGTGCATGCATATGCGCATGTGTCGTGTGTGAATGCGTGTGTGGTTTCTGCCACATAAGCAGGTTCGGTGCCAGGTGAGAGAGCCTGTTGGGGCCTTCCTCCTCGCTGCACAGCTGCACATCAGATATGCTGTTCTGCTGTACTCAGGGTTTCATTGGAACATGAGAGCAAGGTTAAACACAACACAGCTCCTCAGCCTCAGGGGTTAACACAGATGAAGAAATGGAGCTAAAGTGTCCTGTGTGTGTGTGTGTGTGTGTGTGTGTGTGTGTGTGTGTGTGTGTGTGTGTGTGTGTGTGTGTGTGTGTGTGTGTGTGTGTGTGTGTGTGTGTGTGTGTGTGTGTGTGTGTGTGTGCGTGTGTGTGTTTGTGAGACTCATGCATGAACAGTTTGCGTGATTGCATGTGTGCATGTGTCAGAGTCTGAAGGGATAGAGAAAAACAACTATGCGTTTTTGTGCGTGTATGCATATAGATACAGATGTTTGTGTGTGTGTGTGTGTGTGTGTGTGTGTGTGTGTGTGTGTGTGTGTGTGTGTGTGTGTGTGTGTGTGTGTGCGTGCAGCTATTCAGAAGATGAAACTGAAGTGCAAAGCCATATTCTTTTTCTTTCTTATTCTTGGTTTAAATAGTTGAGAGTGGCTGTAGGGTCGACAGCGGGTCAGAACAGAATTGGAATCTCCACTTATGACAGGGTCACCAGATAAAACAGATTGATGACGCATCATTTGGATTGCTATGGTTGGCTTGGCCACTGACTCACACATATTAGATACACGTGTTTCCACAAAGCCCTGCTCCACTTTGATTGTGTTGCTTGGAGGAAAGAAAGTCTGCTTTTATGCCTTTCCGCCTTTGCTCTCTCTCTCTCTCTCTCTCTCTCTCTCTCTCTCTCTCTCTCTCTCTCTCTCTCTCTCTCTCTCTCTCTCTCTCTCTCTCTCTCCTTTTTCTCACTGGCTCTAGGAAACTTGGATGTGAACGCCACACATGTAAACGCACACACAGAACACACAATCTTGCAATAAACTGGCTCTTAATCGTCCTGGTTAGATAAGCAAAGCAGATGTAACTCATACATGCTGTCACAGGCTTGGCCGGGTTGTGTGGGGTTATTGTGAGAGCATTAAATTGATTAATATTTCAGAACACCATGTTCATGCAAAGTACCATCATACTTGTTACTGAAACCATAGCTAACCATGATGTTTTGGCCCTTCTAGTGGTGGTTCTCTAACGCTGAATTCACATCAGCAGTAGTATTCTATGTTCCGTGAAAGCGGCATTGTTCCATGCATTGCCTATCTATGATGAAGAGCGACATCGCTGCAGCAGGAGCCAGCAAAACGTTGAGTAAAGTTCATCATTTTTGCTGCCGTTTTGAGGTACCTGCCATACCTTGCCATACCGAATTGACGCCCCTGACCCATTTAGTGACAAAATGCTTAAACAATTATTGCTACCGCTGTTGGTGTGAATTGGGCGTAAGGTTGGCTATGTCTGTCAGTTGGTGGGTTGGTCAGTTGCTCCATCTGGCCAATACTTTACTCCCAAACAATATATCTCAAAAGCTACTGGCAGCATTGCCATGTAATTTGTTGTACACCTTCGCAGAGGATCAACCCTACTGATTATGGTGTCCCCATGGTAATTGCTCTATTGTAGCGGTTCTCGCCGGCGTGAGAGAGACAGAGAGAGAGAGAGAGACGCACGCACGCACGCACGCACGCACGCACGCACGTGCGGCGCACACACACACACACACACACCACACACACACACACACACACACACACACACACACACACACACACACACACACACACACACACAAAATACACAGATGCACTCATTGTCTTTATATTGGTAGCCACCCTGTAAATGACATGTAAATGTTAGTCGTGTTTATCAAGAAACGGTAAAAAAAACTCCTCATACACACTCAGCTCCGCGTCCAACACTGACCGAGAACAAGCAGCAGTACAAGACCACACACTCACACCAGCCCTTGCAGAGGCTGAGGTACACAAACTGATTTTAGCTGTTCATAAACGATTTACATTACTTAGGACTTACTGTATGTTCAATATGAGCGGGTGGTACAAATACATGGACAACGGTTCCATTTGGTTCCATGATCTGTACCCTCACAGAGTTAAATTTAGATCGCGATGTAACATTACTGAGCGCCGCGGGGAGATCATTCTCACATACAGACAACCAGACCATAACACTGCGATAGAGAAAAACGTCAGGGTCGGTGGCCCTGGCGAGAGCTAGATCAAGAAACTCCCGTTGTTCTAGGCTAGAATCTCTAGAACTTCTAGCAACATATTTCGGCTAAATGCTTATGGGCGGGTGGTACAAATACATGGACATTTGAAAACCCCTGCTCTAGCATCACGATTAGCCAAATACTTCCATTTCATAATAAAGGATGCAAGACTGGCTCAGATACACATTATCATTTATTGGGAGCTCTGAGGAAGGCTCAGTAAGCGTTCCCAATAAATGAGAATGTGTATCTGAGCCAGTCTTGCATCCTTTATTTTGGAGTGCCGCTTTTTCCACTTCGGTGGTATTTGATTCAAGTTATATTTATAGCTGAGCACCCACTGCCTAAACACAAAAGGCATCCAGAGGAAGCGCACCTGCTTTTTTTTTCTTACTTCCATTTCACACTAAGAAATCTCAAAATCTAATGGGTGGATTGCCATCAAACTTGATTAGCACATTCATGCTATTTTGATATTGGCAAATCAATTAACTGTTCTCTAGCACCACCCTCAGGCAAACTTTAAATGATTACATTTTAGCCACCATAGTGACAAGGATTGCTTGGTTGGTTGGTCATTTGGTAGGTTTAGATTTGTTTGCACAACTAGAGATGAGTATTCATACAGGATACACAATATACTGTACATCTTTCACAAGTAAGATGGTTGTTGGCTCCCATCTCAGTTGCAGACCCTGCTTCTATTAGTATCAATCTGCCTCACCTTTCCTCTCTGGCCAGTGTGACAGCCCCAGAGCCTGTGGCCTTTCTGTGTGTTGCCAAGGCTATGTAAAGAAGGACAGGGAGGGGAAATTAATATTCGATGGAATGCACTGAAGTCAATGAGAGAGGGATCAACAAGCATAAGAATAAACATTATTTTATTAATGAAGATAATCGGTTCAGGAAAATACTAGAACACATATCACACATTTCTGCAGTCTTGTTTTTTGTATATAGATATATGTTATTGAGGTGTCTAACAGCACAGAACAAGTGTAGTAGTTGCAGTAAGTAATGTGTGGGCTGACATCATGAGACTGTCAACAGCCTGTTAAGCAGTTCTCACAATGACAGCCCATAATTCCCAGGTAGTTACTCCTCTCTCTTTAGATGTACTAGATACCTCAATAAAATTGTGTGCACATCTAAAAACAAGAGATGCGAAAACAACGTGTGATGTTTCATTTTCCTGAACTGATTATCTGACAAAGACCAAATAAAGGTCAAAATATAGTTTTTTCACCCGCTTGTCCACCCGGATCTCATTGATATCGATGCATTCCGTCAAACTTCTGGCTCCAGTTTGCCTCCCAGGTGCGCCAAATGGCTGCATGCCAATGGCGTAAAACATTTCCGTTCCTTCTTTACATAGCCAACGTCTGTTGTGTGTACTGTGTGTGTGTGTGTGTGCAGGTCTTTGGCTGGGTGAAGCTGAGGTGGCTTTGAGGTAATTGGGAGCACCTGGCCACTGTTTCCCTTTCTTAAGCCTGCAAACGTGTGTGGGTCCTTACAGCCATCACCCAGATACGCTTGTCTTTGTGTTTCCTTTTCTTTAGTGTTACACTGCACCTCACATTACACTGCATCAACGCACTCTCATACACCACTGATCCTGACTAACAAATATCAATGTATTTGTCTCTGTGGGGGTTTTTTTCTTTCTTTTTTTTTATCCCACGATTTTGTAACCCATTTTTCACCCAGTGCCAATGCCTAAGCTTGTAATGCTGGGCGCTACTCTCTCTCTGCCAGCCTGGGGAGAGCCCCGAACTGAGCAGGCTGCTGCTTATCACCTGACATGGGGGGAGTTTCCCCGGTAGGACGTAGCGCGTGGAAGGAACACGCTATTCCAACCAGTTCCTTTCCCCTCCATCAGGCGCCCCGGCTGACCAGGGGGAGGCAGTATAGAGACCAGGATTACTGTTTTTTGTGAGGGTACCTACCCTATAGGGGACACGGGGAGAACATGCAAACTCCACACAGAAAGGCCCTTTCGCCAACCCCACCTATGGCACTGATACGGAGGAGAGAACACGCCCCCGGCAGGAATAGAACCCAGAACCTTCTAGCTGTGAGGCAACAGCACTACCGACTGCGCCACCGTGCCCCACTGTGAGTTATTTTAATGAATAAATGTAAGGGTTTTTTTTCACTGAAAAGTTTGAAGTTTGAAGTTTCAAAAATGTGGATCTCAACTGAACAGAAAACAGAGAAAGTGAGGAGCAGCAGACAGGAAGTACAGTAATAAGACGAATCACCTTCCTGTGTCAGGTTGTACTGAAAGTTCCCAGAGCGGCAGATCAGGCTTGTGTACCTTTGAGGATGGTCATGTTGATGACAGTGCGGACCTCTGGTATGTGCACGGTGGATGCCGGCGGCTCCAGGTGATCGCAGCATCGCCTGCAGATTCTGGGGGGAGGCCTGATGGACGGGGAGGGGACACAGCAGGCCAGGGGGAGGAGCAATACCACAGACAGACACACCTTCAACATGGCTATAACACCTGGGAGGGGGTGGTTTGACAGGGAGAGGGGGAGAAGGCATGAAAGAGGGAGAGGGGAGGGAAAAAAAGAGCGAGGTAATGGGTTGGTGGGATCATTCAATCTGTTGTCTTCTTGGTTTGTTGTATTGTCTGCAATTCTCCACCAAAGCACCTGTGATATCATTTTTGAGGCAGGTAGGCACACTGGCATTAGAGAGAGGTTTTTATTTTTTTAAATGTCGTCAATTAAATTAAGTTTCCTAACTCTGACTGGGGAGGGAGTCTGGGAGATAAGTGGGTTATTGCTCTGAATCTAATGAGCATTACATCCTGATCTGAAAGAAAATATTCCCAAAAAAATAAGAAACAAAAATGAAGTTTGTTATGTTCAGCCTATGGACGATCAAAATCTGTTGTAAATATTACATTTTGATGGTGTGTCATAATTAAACTTAATGTTGATTTGGCACACTGACTATCAAGAAAATAAAAACATGGCACTTCATGTTAACATATTGATTGCCAAGATCGCATTGATGTGTTCTTTCAAATGCATCACTTGATGGCCAAGATCGCATTGATGAGTTCTTTCATTTCTTTTGGAAAATTCCACAAGGGGCGACCTAACACAGCTTTGGAATGATCGATCGATCGGAAGCCATCCGCTTCCTGTTTGGGATTTTCAGAAAAACAGCTGTAACTCAGTTTCTTTTTTTTGCATTGAAAACCACTGAAACCGTTTTCAGCGGGCCAAAGCCCCAAAATGGCGGATCACGGTTGGAAAGTTGTCGTTCATATGGATACACAGATCCCTCCGCTAACCCACGGGGACTATTTTGTTTGTGTTTTTGGGACACAATGTCGGTTCCACAGCGTTTCAAATATCATCGGATTGAGATAATTATACGCTGGCAAGGGGATAGAAAACTATGTTTAATATATTGGCAATCAATGTGTTAAAAAGGTTGCCGACCCCTGGTGTAGAGACTACTGGTTCTCAATGTGGGCCTGGGGACCCCAGGGGTCCTTGAGGTGGTTCCAGGCGGTCCCCAGCTAATTGATAGATAGTTAAGAACCAAAGGAACAACTTTACGGGCATGTAACATAGAGAGTGTACAAATGGACACTCAAAGAGTTTCATTTACACTGAGGATTTTACAGCACAGATTAGGGTCCCAGTGCTAAAAATCATATCACATGGGGGTCAGTGGCCTAATGCATATCAAACTGGAGGTCCTTGAAATTAAAAAGGTTGATAATTACTGCCGTTGGCTATTTCCTGTGTCTGTCATCATTAGCGTAGCTCATTTCCTTGTGTCCGCCATGAGATCCGGCCGAGTCATACCAAAGAAGACTAGTATACAAATGGGACCCAATGCCTTCTGCTTGGTACTCAGCATCAAGGGTTGCATTGGGGGTATAAGTCCCTGTGACATACTAGCATCATGTCCAGGGGGTGCACTTGTACATCATGGCTGGGGGGTGTACTTTTGTATCAAGCTGTGTCACGCTACAGAAACAGGAGATAGGCCACCTGGTATAGAAATATAACTACAAAACGTGACTCCTCTCTTTTGTTTTCCAGCTGAAATTCTCCCGTTAAACACAGGGAGAATATGCTGTGTACGACACAAATGTTGATATTCTCTCCATCTTGGACGTGGCCATCCATATATACCCACACTGTTGATTATGAAAATATCGACAGCAACGGGAAACACTCAGGGTCATCATGAGCTCACATTGGGCCAACACATGAAACAACATCACGACCGCTCATGAAGAGACACTGCCACGGACAATTTGACCTGTTGACCCAATTAGCACAGAACCTCACTCTAGTATGCATCACACTCTCTCTCACTTCAACGTGTGGACACACACACACACACACACACACACACACACACACACACACACACACACACAGCCCATGTCTTACCTGCATTTGTCAGTCTGAGCTTCAATGCACCTGGTTTTAGTTAACTGTCAAATTAGTCAACACACGCGCACACACGCACACGCGCACGCACGCACGCACATACGCACGCACGCACGCACGCACGCACGCACGCACGCACGCACGCACGCACGCACGCACGCACGCACGCACGCACGCACACACACACACACACACACACACACACACACACACACACACACACACACACACACACACACACACACACACACACACACACACACACACACACACACACACACACACAAACACACACACTTCATACAGAGTGTGGTAATAGAGTTTGGCAGGGAAGTGGACACAGTGGGAGCTGTAACCAATCACTGAGTTACATCATCAGGCTGAGAGGTAGCATGAGGAGAAGGGGAAGAAAGGAAAAAAGAAATGCACCAGAGAGGAACACATCAGGAGAGAAACTCTGGTTCTCAACGTGAGAAGGACCCCAGGGACCCCCGGGGTCCTCAAGGACCCCAGGGGTCCCCAGCAAAATGATTGATAGTTAGAAACCCATTAACGTTGAGGATTTTACAGTGTAGATTGTGGTCCCAGAGATGCTAATAATTATATCAAATGGGGGTCCATGGCCTCATGCATATCAAATTGGGGTTCTGGAAATTAGAAAGAAATCACTGGTATAGTTTACAATATCATATTCTTGGATATCTTGGCTGAGGTCGTTTAGGCCCAGAGAGACAGTGTAGTTCAACATAGTGCACTACATCAACTTTTAGGAGCCCTTGCTCCATGGACCTTTATACCTTGGCTTTCGATCCCGTTTGAGAGTTTCTATGGTCTATGTTTTGTTTCGCTGTCTGCCGTCTAGTATTTTTGAGTGGTGCCAACCACTCCTATATCTGACTTTGTGTGTGTGTCCGGGTGTATGTCCAATAAACAAACATTGATGACAACATCAATACGATACGGGGCTCATCAAAGGCACCACTCTCTTCACACAGGGTGTGATTTTTCAGTGATGTGTCTCCTTTTGTTGTTTATTTTGTTTCTTATTTTGCTGTGCTAATTAGCTCAGCGGGAGCGCGCCATTGTCTGTGGCGCGGGACGACCCCGCTCTTCAATGGAAAACCTCACTTGTAGTGTTTTTGCTGTTGTTTTTCTGTGTTTTAGCTTACCCAGTGTATTTGGTTTTTGATTTTCTGTGCAGCACTTTGGAAACCTTGAGTTATAAAATGTGCTGTATAAATAAAGTGGATTGGATTGGATTAGATTTCCTTGAAATTAGTGGGATAATTGTAGTCTGAAGTTTAATGGAGAGTTGGAGACCATGAGGTCATCGAGGTCAATTTGTTTTTGTTTTTCCATTATTATACCACTATTTCCGAGAAGGAAAAGAAAAAAGAAAATTTCTGAAAATGTTAAAAACTTTCCACATACAATGACATGCCCAGAATAGGGACCCCAGGTTGAAAGAGAGCCTGTGTCGTCGCATGCTTGAGTCCCCAAGTGATTTATTATTATTATTTGATGAATTTAACTTAAAAACAACACATACATGATAAATGTATGATATTTCCTGACTAAATAAATATTCATTGAGGATAACACAGACAAGTTATAAGGCTAACATTACCATGTGGCCCTCAACAGTCTGGGAAATGTCATTTGGGGCAAATGAATGAACGAACCTGCATGCTCTCTCCTTTCTCGATGACAGCTATGCTTTCCAGTCTATAGCTCTGCATACTGTATCAATACCACTCAAAACACTGCTGCTCAGTGACTGCGCCACCCTGTTCAAATATACTGTAAATATGTATCACACTCGGGGTGTCGCTGACAAAACGTATGGTTGCTCAACAAAGTCTTTATGTAGGCAAACATAATGCCAGCTGTGACATATGTTACCATGTCATGTGTGAGAGGCAAGCATATGGCAGAGGATTTAGTCAGCTGAATATTCTAAATTCTCTGGATTGCCCTGCGGTATTGGAAACAGAAACATGCTGTTCATGATTCTAAAGTGGAGCACTTGTTTTCAAGAGTCAAGGGTGTGTAATTATAGTATTGATTTTGATTGAGCCCTATAGGGCACACTAATCAACCCTGGCTTTATATTATGATTGTTTCCAGATGACAGGAGACATCGTAATCAGTGACAAGTTATGTCTTGTCTCTTAACTCAACTTGGGTTATACTCCGGGTTTATGAGGCTGTGCCCAACCCTCTCCCCTATTGAAAATAGCTGATCTGCAAGTTCACAACACATTGCGATACATTGTGTTGTGAATTTGCAGATGCAGCTATTTTTGTCTCACACATCATGTATTGCTCCCCTCAGCTCTGTCCTTTGAAACTGCAATAAAATAGGAATACCAGGAATATAAACCTAATAGGAAACCCAAGCCAATCCTTTCTCTTTCTTTCTTTCTTTCTTTTCTTTTTTAAAGATTTTGTTAATGCTTTATTCAGAGAGAGGGGAGACGTGCGAGACATGATGGGAGCATCAGGGTCCATGATCAGTGCTCTAACGAGCCACCAGGCACCCCACCCAATCCACTACTTTGCTAAATCTGCAAGAAGACAAGACAGGATGGGGATTAGAGATGAGACAGATAAAGAGACATTGGAGACAGTGGGAGAGATCTGAGATACAGGGGTTCTCTGGGGTTTTACAGTGCCGGAGAAGAATGTTAACAGTATTTGGGTTGATGGATGGAGCATGGCTGTGTGAGAGTGGAGCTGTTTATCCCATTCAGTATTTCTCTCTCTGTCTTCCGCTGGTGGTAAGAAAAAGAGTTCAAAGTTTCCCATGGAGTTCCACTACAATCACAACCAGAGTGAGATGAATTGCACTCACTCAGCAGAATCTACGCGTTGCACATAAATTATAGGCTCTTCCGCTCTTTACGCATGTGTCCTTCACTGTCGAACACGAAATGTGAAATAAAATGAGTTCTACACACGACCAGTGGTGTAAAGTAACTAAGTATATTTACTTAAGTACTGTAGTTAAGTAATTGTTGGGGGTATTTTTACTTTACTGTCTGGAGTATTTCCAATTTTCCATACTTTTACTTTTACTCCACTACATCTCAGAGGCAAATATTATACTTTTACCCCACTACAATTATTTGAAAACTAGTATCTAGTTACTTTGTAGATTTTGATTATTATTACAAAGCATACATTAGCCACTTCAGCCATACATTTCGGCCATTTGAAAATAGCAGATCTAGTCTACAAGCTCACAATGCTTAAGATGCAACTCACTTGTAGATCTGCTATTTCCCAAAGATGTTTTAAACATTGTACGTTGTATAAACTTTGAAATGGTGATGAGTAATGCATAATGAGTACTTTCTACTTTTGATACTTTAACTACATTTTGATACCAATACTTTTGTACTTTTACTCAAGTACATTATGAATTCCAGACTTTTACTTGTAACAGAGTATTTCTACAATGGGCTGCAATTGAATTGCTGAATGACAGCAGCTCCGTGCAGGAAATGATGGATTAATTTAGGAGCCACGTCTGCAAAGCCGGAGCATCAGTTATTGGCACCGATATGATCCAATCAATGATCCAAAGAAATCACACGTGACGTAACCTATCTGCATGTAAGAACGAGTATGACAGTATTTTCATCAACTTTTTCATCATCATGCTGAAACTGCTGCGACTTGTGAACAACTTCTCTCTTTAAACAAAAGACTGCGCGTCTGAAAGCTTGCAGCGCGCCTCCTTGGGCACTTTGCCAACAGCTTTCTGTGTAGACGTGTCAATAAGTGTTATTTAAAAAGAAATGTCGCTGCTCTAGGTTGAAATGATGTCAAAATGTTCATTCACTTACCTTGTTGAGTTTCATACAGCAGCGGTGTTCTGTTCGCACAAAGTAAATCAGACAGCTGCTTGTGTCAAACAGCTGGACGCCCCCGGTGTGGCAGCAGTTGTGCGCACGTTGCACATTGTCTCCGCTCTCCCTCTCCCCCCTCTCTCTTTCTCTCTCTCTCTCTCTCTCTCTCTCTCTCTCTCTCTCTCTCTCTCTCTCTCTCTCTTTAGCCTCCCCTCTCTTCTCTTCAACTTTCTTTAAGTGTATTAAAGTTTTTTCATCAGCTGCTTAATCCTCCTCCATATTCCTCTCCCTCAACATGCCTGTCATTATTACTACAAAGATAGATAGATAGTGGGGAAACAGAGAGGTTAATGTAGCATGAAATAACTACTAAGCACTAAGCAGACTGCAGACATGTAAGTAGCAGCTCTCATGCTCTCTCTCTCTCTCTCTCTCTCTCTCTCGCTCTCTCTCTCTCTCTCTCTCTCTCTCTCTCTCTCTCTCTCTCTCTCTCTCTCTCTCTCTCCATCCATAATGTTGTGTCAGTTAATGGAGAAATAGCCCATTGTAAGCTTTCCATCTGACCAACATGTGTTCCAAAGATAACTACAGTATTTCTCATAAACCTTCACAACGTGTTGACCATAAATCTCTCTATCTCTTTTATCCGATCTTGTCACATTTTCACATTTCAACACTCTCTGAACTTAGCTTCTGTTGATCAAAATAAACCCAAATATAATGTTTCACAGATTGCCGTTTGTAAAACAAATTCTCCCCAGTGTGACTGTAGCAATTAGCCTAACTGCAAAGTAGACTGTAAAAAAATAGACATAACACTGGGGTTGAATCAGTTCCTGTTAGTCAAAAATGCAATGGTTGGCATTGTTCCATATATTCTGAGCCTTGGCAGTGAACCTACTTCACCCTGGCCTCTAATTGGTTAAAAATCCCTATGGGCAGATAATACAGTGGATTTGAAGTAATTACATAGCACAACATTCCTCCACATGAAGAAGTTTTTGCCAGCTGCACTTGATCAGTGAAATGCTTCAGTGAATCCTAAACCATGCTACATTTACAGCAACAGGGATTGGGAATAAACTGCAACTCAGGGGATATTTCATTAATAGATTGGACAGTATATTGTAGGACACACACGCACGCACTCACTCACGCACGCATGCACGCTCACACACACACACACACGCACACGCACACGCACACGCACACACACACACACACACACACACACACACACACACACACACACACACACACACACACACACACACACACACGTGTGCACACCATTACTATTATGGTGTGATCTCATGGGTTGCCGGGAATTATCCAGAAGGCTGTTTGTTCACCACATCTTCTGTAGCAGATCTCCTGGACAGTGGAACAAATGACACAGTTGGAGTTTTCCAAACTCTCTCTCTTCCTCCGTACCTTCACCTTTCCTACTGATCATATTTCTGTTGTATTCTTTTACTGTATATTACTTTAAACTATTCATTCAACTATTCTAATATTTTCCAGCAGACATTCACCATTTTTTTTCTGGAAACCCGGGAGTCTGGGACTAAAGTTATGCACAGTCTCTAGAGCCTGTAGAGCAAATGTCTCTCCCCTCTTGTCCTTAGGACGTGTGTTTTTACAGCGTGGCTATAGGCCATGCCATCTAGAACAGTACAGACCTATGATAGAAGAGAAGAGGATAGGTCACATTGGTAATCCAACTGGGGCATGGTACGTAGTGGTCTGCCATTTGGTTAGATTATTGGAGTGCACCCATGCAAGCCTATGGTGACTCTTTTAGATATATCTAGGAAGAAACAGGTGAATCGAACCCTATGGATGGACATGAGGCATGCAGCAGTGAACAGGTGAATTGACGTCCAGAGGTAGTATAGTGTATAGTACGTTCGGGCCGCTACGCGGCCCGAACGTCTAGCGTGACGCGTCGTTCACTTTGCAGTGCCACCTTACAGGCACCTCACAGTGTGAGAGAGAGTTTTGTGCTCTCCTAAATCCACGGCAGGCTTTGAAAGTACCCACTTCAGAAAGAGGTGACGTGCATCACCTCTCCAATGACCAAAACCCACTTTGTGATTACTCAGACCTGGTATGGCAGACCTGTGGGGAGTGTGCAGTGGTGTACAATGTGAAAAGATAGTTGAAATCGCAGGAGATGAAGTTAGCAGTTTATTTGTGTAAAGGGTCGTCGGCGTGGGTTGTGTTGAGGATGGAAGCCGTCGAACTGGTGCATCCTACCTATTTATAGGTAGGATGTGATGTCATGCTGTCGTGAGATTACGTCACACTGGCGTGTCTCATCGTGATGTCACGACCGTGATGTCATATGACGTCACACTGGCTACATACAACGTTACAACGTACATACTGACAACCGACATGGCGCAGGATTCAAATTGTATATATATAGATAGTATAGTGTGTTTTTCCTTGACTGCATGTGTTTTGTATTTTGGGGTTTCGCTGTGCAGCGGTGTGAGCTACCTACACAGAGAGGTGTAGTGTGTCGTTTGTAGATCAGAAGTGCATTGCAATCTTGGCATAAACAACGACCCAGATTTGTGTCGTTCACCACCCACTGCCCGCCTGCATGTCTACCAACGTATAGTGAGAAGCTTGCTCATCCATTGCAATTTTGTACACTTAAGTTGGCGGAGGCACACACACACACACACACACACACACACACACACACACACACACACACACACACACACACACACACACACACACACACACACACACACACACACACACACACACACACACACAGATGTCTCTAGAATTCTACACACACGCTTCATATGTTGTGCTTGTCTGTTTCACTTTGGTATGAATCTCTCAAGCTGGAAAACATAATTTAGCATGTTTGTCATGCATTCTAACCCATACGTGACAGTTGTTGTATGTTTTGCCGAATGTATGCCTATTATGACATGCCCAGAATAGGCATACTAGGGTGTATGTGGTTAAGCTGCTTATGTGTTGTTTAGAACAAGGAGCAGACATGGATACGGATGGACAGCCCAGTGGACTGTCAGCATAGCTTTTTCCTTTGATAGTCCACTGTACTCAAAGCATAGTCAGAGCTTACTAGACTCCCTTATAGGCATTTTCCATGGACAGGTGATAACTCACATGGACAGGTGCTATAATAGAATCTTTAGAATGCCAATCTGTTCTATAATCATTTTCGCTCTATCTACTTGTATTTGGACCATAGAGTGTTAACTTCACAGCAGGGGTCATGTCACAGCTCCTGTTGCTGTCATTAGGACCCAGTCAACAACTGTTCCAAGGTCTATTTCCACTACTCTATTCTATTTCTTGCTAGTTCAGCAATACCATTGATGTTGTCTATACTGTAAGTGTAACATGCCTGTACATATCCTTACAAGACCATTTAGAATAGCATCTCTGTTAGAGTGTACAATTATAAGAACTGTATGAGATTGGTGCTCTGGGTCCGAGATGCTGTAATACTGTTTTTCTTCTTCAATAAATTGTCAACACTTCACCCTGTTTGGTGATTAATATTTTCCCATGATAGTACACACGGACACAAAAAAAAGTACTGCTGTGGAGACCTCTAGGCAGACTAACGATCACGATCAGGGTCCTCTATATATCATAATAGTTGGATTTTACTGTGTAGTTGTCCTCAACTCCACTCTTGGACGTCTGAATTACTGCTAGTATAGGTTTCATATTTTGATCGGCTATTTTAGCTACTTGTTATACAAAGAAGTACAATATATAGGGCTTAGTGGTTAAGACATGGCACACCCCCTCTGCTTTTTGTTTAGATTTTTTTGTTACAAATCGAACCCTGGATGCAGCTGTAGAGGAAATAGGAGAGACAATAAGTGATTGGTGAAACGTAACATAATTATGATTGAATGTATAGACTTTCTGTTTTTAATCATTTTTTCCCAAGAAAATAAAAACATGATTCTGCAATGGAATTGGTTGCTGTTCTCCTCATGCCGCAACCCTCACCCCCCCCCTACCCTCTCTCTCTCTCTCTCTCTCTCTCTCTCTCTCTCTCTCTCTCTCTCTCTCTCTCTCTCTCTCTCTCTCTCCCCCCCTCTCTCTCTCTCTCTCTGTCCTTTAAAGGTCTTTGTAGTGTTGTATAGAAGTTCTCCAGTGTGGCAGTGTGCAGTTGGAGGTGGTGGTACATGTGGTTCCATCTGGGAAAGCTCAACATGAAGGCAGAGCAGACAAATGGTTTGAGGGACTGAGGGGGAGAGGAGGAGATTGTGTGGTGGTGTGCGTGCGTGCGTGCGTGCGTGCGTGCGTGCGTGCGTGCGTGCGTGCGTGCGTGGGTGGGTGGGGGGTAAAACTGGGGAAGGGGGTTCTGTATGTTTCCATAATTCTTCGCTCAGCTCTGTCTCTCTCTCTCTCTCTCTCTCTCTCTCTCTCTCTCTCTCTCTCTCTCTCTCTCTCTCTCTCTCTACTATCTCTCTCTAACAAAAAAGACATGTCTGTGTGTCTATGTGGGTGGGTAGGGGGGAGCACTGCACAAAGATGATAATTTAGTGAAAGACAGGAGAGGGGAAGATGATTACAGAGGAGCAGCTTATCTGAGAGCTTTTGTACAGTATGCACACACACACACGCACACTCATATACGCGCGCGCGCACACACACACACACACACACACACACACACACACACACACACACACACACACACACACACACACACACACACACACACACACACACACACACACACACACACACACAATATGCAAATTCATGAATATAATTGTTTTTCGTCACAGTTAAGGCACTGTATAGTTCCAATTCTCTTTCCCACTCTACTGTATACTTTTCTTTATTTTGTTTTACCCAGCTCAGTTCAGCTCAGTTCAACTCCGCATTTTTTATACTGTCGGCACTAAAGTTTAGAATGTCTGTGTCATTATCTCTGATAGTGGGATGATCCCGTTCACTGCACAGTAATATCCCGAGTGTAAAATGGACACTGAGGATTTTACTGTAGTGTGTGTATAGGTTGTTTGAGTTTCATATCTCTGGGGGACTCAGAGTGTAAATCATTGATGAAGGACTTTAATTTACTGCTTCAGTATGTCTCTGGGGTGCTGCTCTGGCACCAGCCATTGCACTATTACTGCCCTTAGTTTAAATCACTGCTGTGTCTGATTTCATTCTGTCTGCCTCATATCTGTAGCTACGTCTGGCCCCACTGCTCTGTCTGTCTCCATCTACCCGCTTGTTTGTCCTGCTCGCTTGTATGTGTCTGTTTCACTATCTATCTATCTATCTATCTATCTATCTATCTATCTATCTATCTATCTATCTATCTATCTATCTATCAGTATCTGTCTGTCTGTCTGTCTGTCTGTCTGTCTGTCTGTCTGTCTGTCTGTCTGTCTGTCTGTCTGTCTGTCTGTCTCTCTCTCTCTCTCTCTCTGTGTGTGGCGAAGAGTCTCTCTTTCCGATTCTCTCCCTCCCTCTACCCCCCCCCCCCCCCCCCACTCTGTCTCACTGTAACATTTTTCATGTTTTACAGATTCCTGACAGAAAGGAAAGGGAAATATTTTGCAACCTCAGTGACTCTTCATTCATGAGACAGACGGCTATAAACCTTGAAACAACCTTCAACAGACCCATTCAGCTTCATCAGGCATAACGTACATATTCTCATGTGTCTCTGTATTTGATCTACAGTATTCACATTCATTGTGTGGTTTTGCATTCATTTGAAAATAATTGTAAAATATTTGTAGGTTATTTTATATGCATATCCCCTCACAAGTAGACCAATCACAGCTCATCATACCGTTATAGGTATATCATGAAAACAAATCCTCCTTTGGTTATAAACAAACACAACATGAACAGTCCGCACAAGTAGAGCATTCTTGGGCAAGTGATAGCGAACCCCTTGAAGAGTGTGACATTTGGATCGTATGTGATAATGCATGTAAAAAAAGATGGATTCAATGAATATATATCTTAGTTACACTAATATTGCTCTTGTGTTGCACTTTAGTTCTTGGAATTGAAGTATTTATTAAGGACTCCATGTCCATTTGACACGTCACGTAGATCACAATAGTCGACATGTCCTCAAGCAGACAGTTTCACTGCAGGGGCAATGCCATCCCATTTTTTTCCTGTAGCCACTTTACAGGAAAATGTGCCACAAAACACCACATTGTGATTTGCGCAGCTTTGTTCAAAAACGTCATGCATAATAACTTGCTACTGACAGCTAAAGGATTGGACAGGAGGGCCAATAATTGTTGCCTCTGCATTTGCATTGTCATCTTTGCATGTGTGCTCCTTCAGTGACTTTGAAACATTTTCTCTGTTTTGCTCCCTGTGTCCCGCTTTTATTTTCTTTCTTTTTTCTCCTTCTTGCCATCCTCTATCTTCCTTCCTTCCTTCTCTCTCTTTCACTCTCAAATATCCTCCGCAATCTTTTGCAATCGAATAGCTTCAGTCTACTGGGATCAGTGTCTGCGTCAGGAGACTGGATGCTGGACAGACTGACTGATCAAAGCACTTCTTCATTAAGCTTCAAACTGTAATTAGGCTGCTCTCTCTTTGTCTCTGCTCTGAGCTCTGTCCCTGTTAAGCCCGATTGATACTTTGTCGTAAACTTCAGCCGATCTGCAAGCTCACAACGCGGCACGTTGTGAGCTCTGGTATTTTCGGCACGTGCCACCATCATAACACGGAGCATGAATTAACCATCAGTATCTCTGTGTCTGTGTCTCTTCTCTGAGCTTAGTCCTAGTCTCTCTGAATGTCTCTGACACCCACCCCAACACTAGAAGAAAGAGAGAAAGTCTCCCGTGTGTATTCTGAGGAAGGGGAGATGAAAGATTTTTATTTCCTTACTCACACACACACACACACACACACACACACACACACACACACACACACACACACACACACACACACACACACACACACACACACACACACACACACACACACACACACACACACACACACACACACACACACAAACACAAACACAATAACAAGAGTGATTGGTCATGCTCTCAGGGGTCCAAACATACATTATATTTAGCTACTTCTTGATAACTTCTTTCATTACATCCACACTGTGGGGACATGTGTGTGTGTGTGTGTGTGTGTGTGTGTGTGTGTGTGCGTGCGTGTGTGCGTGCGTGTGGCCGCACACATGCATGCAAGTGTGCGCGTGTGTGCGCCCACCCACCCTCTTTTAAGTGTCCTGTCATCTCTCTCATCTCTCTCTGTGTTTTTATTTCTCTTCCTCCTACAGTCTCTCAACGTGGCTCCCTTCACCCCTATACACTCACTCAGCATGGCTCAATGATCACTCCACCACACCACACCACACCTCAGCTCCCTTGTTTTCCACACGTTCTTGTCTTTCAACCCCCTCCTCCACATGTCTCTTAACAGTCACCTTGACTCCATTTTTCATAATATCTATGTCTCTCCTGCCCTCTCTCTCTCCACACTCCCTCTCCAACTCATGCTGTTGATAAATGTAATCTGTTGCACAGACACACAAAGACAAACACATTAGACGAAGAGTGCTCTTACAATCACATCTCTCTTGACCCTCCTCTTGCCTCTTCTCTTATCCTCTCTTTCAGTGGTGGAAAGGTACATTTACTCAAAGTATTTTACTTAAGTATAATTCTTACTTTACTGGAGTATTTCCATAACTCCACACTGTACTTTATTCTTCTACTTCACTACAACTCAGTCGTAAATATTGTACTTTTTACTCCCACTACAATCATTTGACAGCTTAAAGTTATTTTATATTTTGGCAATTTGAAAATGTCAACAAGTGTAGCTTAATTGTAGATATGCTATTGCGATATGCTAACACATTTAGTCAAGTCAAGTCAAAATTTTAGCTGACACGAATAGATGTGTTTGTGTCTGCTCTTAACCTAACCCCTATTTGTAACTATACCTTTCAGGACGGGAACCCCAAAAGGGGCTACTTTTACTTAAGTAAAACAATCAGAGTACTTCTTCCACTCTTTCTCCCTCTCTTTCTCTCTCTTTTTCTGTTTCCTGCCAGGCCTCTGGAGTCCCCAAACACCTCTCTCTCTCTCTCTCTCTCTCTCTCTCTCTCTCTCTCTCTCTCTCTCTTGCTTCCTGCCCGTATCCCAGTCTAACCGCTATTCCCAGGATGATGACAACCACAATGAAAACACACAACGCCCTCAGTTGTTTAATCCATCAGTAGGGGGAGAGGGGAAGAGGCACTGGAGCCCAGGGGAGACATGGATGGATGGAGAGGTTGAAGTGGACAAAAACATCCTTCTGTTGAAGGACACACACACACACACACACACACACACACACACACACACACACACACACACACACACACACACACACACACACACACACACACACACACACACACACACACACACACACACACACACACACACACACACACACACACACACACACACACACACACACACACACACACAAAATCTGCAGGTTTGATTCTGGCTTGAGTCCTAGCATGTCTTACATATATACGTAAATTGTGAGTTTGCAGATCTGCTATTTTCATTGAATATTTGCTTATTATGTCATACCCAGAATAGAGACTGGGATCAAGGGTTAACCACTTGAGCCATTGAACTACTTTTTTCTCTCTACACCACATCTCTTTGCTGACAGCCAATCTGCAAGATCAATACGCATTGCATTGCAAGCCAGTAGATGCTGATTGTTCGTGGAATATTTACCTATAATGACATTCCCAGATTAGGGACATTCAAGGGGCGTTCAAGTACTGAATTGTTGTGAAATGTTTTATGACACACTCACAAACATAATCTGGTGGCAATGATGTGGGCCATTACAGCAAGACACTTTATTCATGAACTTGGTGATCTCAGAGTAGAGACACATATTGAGAATTTCCTTCAAACGTTTTCATGGCTGTGTTTAGATATGTGTGTATGTACAGCCTTATGAGCCAGCATGACATAACGTATGACAGATGTAATGGGATCAGAGGGTCTGTTTGTTGAGTAGTTGAACGCTCTAATGCTGTTTTTGGTTCATGGTGAACTGGTTCAGCTCTCCTCTCCCTCACTTTCACTCTGTTGCTCTCCTTGAGCAACTCTGTTGCATGATGTGTGTCATAGTATGATGTGTGTGTGGTGTCTGTTCATTCTCCTCCTTGTGTCTGCCTGATGACAGGACTGATGGCATCAATATGACATCAGAGATCCACAGAGTAGTCACACCGTTATTAGACCCTGACTTGTTAAAGAAAAGAAAAGAGGAAAAAAACGTGTGATCTGTAGAACTATACCTGTTTTTATTTAGAATAGCCAATTATTTTTTAGCACTTTGTCTTCCCAATTTAGTCGTTATGCCAATTAATTCCTCCCCTCACACATTTCTGTGTGTTGTCACTGCTGTTGTATCCTACCGGCTCACCTGCCAGTGAGAAGCCCCCACCGGGAGCATGTAGAGCCTTCGTCCTACTCCTCCTGCCCAAGACTTCTTGCTGACAGGTGCTGCCCTAGCCCGTGGGAATACGTGAAGTGAGAAATTTCACCCTTCCCGCACGGCTTCCCACCCCCGAACCGAACACAGCCCAATTGTGTTTGTATAGATGCTCCACAAAGCCGGATGCAGTGTAGTGGATTCGAACCTCTAGTCTGCGCCACCTGATAGATTGCTTTATCATTTTACAAACACCTTAGGCTCAGATCACACATTGGAATAAGATAGACACAGACACAACGGAGATCTCCTTCTTTTTACTTGCGCAAGGAGCAATGTACAGCTTGACCTGAATCATTTCTGAAGTACAAATACTTTACATTGGTTTATATACAGCAACAGGAGATACAGTTAAGCAGGAGGCAGGGCTTAGGAAGTACTCTATGAGTACTCAGTACTTGAAGTTAGCAGGCAGAGCAGAGGATACAGAGACAGCAAGCTTCTGCTGGACTTAGAGATAAGGAAACTATGTAAACATCTGTAGCTGTAACGATAACAAACCACCTAATATGCAGTCTCTGGCTCCTGCACACATAAGGAGAAGAATATACATCATCTATTCAATTGAATGATTAATTAGTTGAACACATTAACAATATGAATAGAACTTATAAACCCACATTACATAGAACTGAGAATCGGCTCTGTCATTTCCCTCCTGTTGATCAAATTTATTAATCTTCACATTCTTCTTGTTTTCCGCTTTTTCAAAATGGACATCATAACAGGAATCACTTGCCTCTTTTGCTTTCAGTGGCCTTGGTACTTAAGCTATCCGCTTTTCGCACTTTGTCATACAGAGCATAGCACAAAGCTGTTATCAGGGCACATGATGAGACTATTAGAATGTCAATTGATCCTGATCAATAATGATATAAACGATTGTAGATAATGCTGAAAAAACCCACGGATAGGAAAAAGGACATTATCACTCTCAAAATGTGTGGCTTTCTTGTGAGCAGTGGTTGTAACACTTAATAACCTTCAACCGTTTGTATCATTAATTTGACCATTATGAACTGACAATTCATTTTCAAATATTAACAGAGCTTAAATGTCTGTGTCATTTTCATCATAAAGGCTTCGAAGGGAGAACACATTCCCGTCATCTTTTAAGTCTTGCCCAGTCTGGGATACCGCAGTATACGTTTGAACGAACGTGTCAGCAACCATGCGTTTCACTAAGGTCCTGATGCACGGGATCACACAGACCGATAACACGCGAAACAGCACCAAAGCACAGAGTACCATTGTTTCAAATTTGCACAGAGCTTGAATCCAACCCCCTCCCATTAACCAAGAAAAAACACCCCTTATCGTGATGTTACCATTCATAGCTTTCTGAAGGGCACGTAGATTGGACATCGCGTTATTGGCCTCCTTAGCATTAATGTCATCTGAAATGTAAACACAACAGGTACTTGTTCGAAAAGTACTTCTCACCAGGACCACTGGATCCCCAGTGGTGTCACGGTGTTTTGATGGCATCATTAGTATGTGGCTTCGGAGAGGGTTTGATGGCATGTTAGGGTGTGGCTTAGCCCAGATGATGACCGTTTGGTCGGTTATCCCGCCCCTCCCTTCGGAGGTTGTCTTAAATGCGCCCTCATTCCACACTAACACATTTACACTCCATGATATGCATTTAACCTCCTCACACTTCATACTTAGTCCGCTTCAGAGTGACATAAAAGCTCTTATTTTTGTGCTTAAAACTGATCATACGTTTTGCACGGCAAATAGCATTGACCCCCAAGGCGCACTCACTATTTTGGATTCGAGGCACTTACTTACTACCAGTTAACTGCAACAGGAAATGTAGGATGTAGACATATATATATGCAACATAACAATCATAATTATCTTAGCTTTAGCCTTCCCCTGCTTAACTTTTAATAATAGAGACAAAAGATACATAGAAAAATATACAATAACATAGATAGGAAAATATAAAAATAAAAACAAGTGTGGTGCATCGTCCTTTTAAGTGTAATCAGGTGAGGGGGGGGCACTATTCTAAGTGGATTCTTCACCGGTTAGGGCCTAATATCACTCTATATGTGAGACTCCACCCCACAAGCCGGCCTTCTTCACCTTCTTACGTAATGTTCGATGATGTTTGCACCAACTTGCGAATGTTTTTGTGTGGATTGGACAAACCACACGTCTCACATCAGGTGACATGTTGACCAGGGACTGCATCTCACAGCAGTTGGCATGTTGACGTGACCCGGGCATGGACCCTCCTAGCACGGAGAGTTCAGTTCACACTTGATGACCTGGTCAGCATCACCATAAGCAGTCCCATCGTTCCTGTGGAAGAGATAAAATCTTGGCAGCTTACTAGTTCTTTTGACCTTTGTAACGTCTTCAAATTCATTTTTACAGTGTATGGCTTTTACCAGAATTTTTAAAATATAAGTGTGAATATAGTGTGAATATGCTTCATAATCTTCAACTATCCCTCCTGTTGAACCATTACTCAGATGATTGGTTCAATATATTTCAATTACTGCATTAAGACACTATAATTATAAAAAAATAAAAAAATAAAACAATCGCCTTATAACACTGCTTGGGTACTTCAAATATAGGAATTTGACACACTAGTATCAAGACACAACAAATGAAAGATAAGTTCCATGAGAACTGAACTCGCTTCCTTTGCTTTTTTTTTTATATAAGCGTTCCCATGGGCTTGGGACGAGGTAGTCACTGCTCTACCCATAACATCTTGCAGGCTGAGATTAGAATGTCTTCACATGATATACTCCACAATTTGAGTAGAAATACTCTAGTTTCTTACATGTGGAGAGGGAAAGGGCCAAAACTATGAATACTACTGATTCTCAAACATGTACGAAGTGTCCGTTTTGACATAGGGTAACTTTACATAAGTCTTCTAATACTTATGATACTTTTCATTATTGAGTATTTCTTAAAATCAACAACTGCTCTACAGCTTGTAGATCTGCCATCTTTTGGAAAAAGATTTCCATTGCTAGTTAAGACACAAATGTCACTTACAAAAGTAGAGCTATCTTCGCTTAAGTCTTTTAACTATTTTTAAATCAAAACAAAAATATTGAATATAGTTTTAATACAAAAAAAAAATGCTCCCTATCTCCCCAAAGTCTGTGAGCCACTTTTCATTATAATGGAGCTTTAGATGGCCCTGCAGTGCCATCGTTCACACCATGATCCTGAAAGCCACACACAAACCCTGGGCTAACTTGCTGGACAAAAATGACCCTTGACCTGTGAGTGCACATTCCTAGCTTGGGGTACTTGCACCTAATACATCGTTCTGCTGGGACTGCTAGTGTGTGACAACTACTACAATGCTCAATACTTAAGCGCTTTGCTTAGATAATTTACTAAAAACTTCATATTTTACTGTAACAGAAATCATAAAACATCATGTCCAGGGGGGTGTACTTGTACATCAAAACTGGCTCACACTAAGGAAACAGGAGATAGGCTCCTGTTCTATGGGCCTCACACTGTTGCTGGGCAAGGCTTACTTAACAACTTATTATGTAGACAATAAAATAATGTATTGGAAATGCTCCCCACACCGTCACTAGTTTTACTCTTCCTGTGCAAACACTTTGTCGGTCTTGTGTGTCACTAGTTGACTACTGGGAAAGTTTTGGGTATCTACAAGGGGCATTTAACTGTAGCTTTAGACAAAAGGCTTACTGTAAACAGGAAAGGAGCCAAGACATCGTAGCTAATTAATACCAAATGTGTGCCCTCACCATATAAATATACATATAGATAAGGGTTTCTGTCCCAATTAAACCAATGTCCTGCCATGTATCATCTTTCTCCATTCTGCTCTTAGGTTTACGTGTCTTTCTGTTATTATGTCTTTCCTCTTCCCATCCGTCAACCGTAGTGCTCGATTTACAATCTGCTATGAAATGGCCGCTATGGCCACACCGATAACATACTCGCTCTCGCGGGTGCCTAGCGGGGCCTCTCCTCCCTTTTGACTTAGCACCCCACTCTCTTTCGTTCTCTCTCACATCCATCTTGCACACCCGCGCGCACTCCCACACAGTCCCACACACAGCACGTTTGAGTACAGTATCTGAGTAAATGTACTCAGTTACTTTTCACACACACGGCTTTCTCTCAAGCAATCGCTATCTCTCTCTCTCTGCCCACACATGCACACACACACATTCACTTGTATTCCTATACTCGTGAGGACATACACAGACACTGAAAATCTCATTCATTCAAAGTCACAACACTTTGTCTGCTCATTCAAGCCTTAATGCATCACGTGTCCTGGTACACCACGACATGTAGAGTAATACAAACACACACAAAGTCTTACAAATGACACAGATCTTGACTAAATCACTGTATCTATGTACTTCAATTTCATTCACATACTCATGTCATTCACCAGGCACGCACATTCGCTGGGATCCCATCCATCACACTGTATTTTCATTCATAGATTCATACAGAAATCACCAGTCCACGCGACTGTCCCAAACAGACCTCGTCTCTCAACCACCGTGATTATCATTCATACTTATTTCGAGCGTTATTTACACTGCTGTATACTGGTTGAATCGCACTTCACACATTCCTTAATAACACATCTTAATATACACTATCACCACGTTCCAACGGATTTCTCCGGAAAGGTGCTCACGGTAGTGAGGATCTTTTAGTAATATTAAGCACAAACATACAATATAAACACATTCAGTTTCACCACGTTCCAACGGATTTCTCATCGAACACCCAAGAGTACTCTCATCCAATCTAGACCGAACACCCCTTAGAATGAAATGGGGGTTATTCTAGATTTAGACTGAATACAGATACCTCGTGGGTTATTCTAGAAGATGATCCGGAAAAGTGCTCACGGCTCACTCCTAGTGATGACCGCGGAGAGAAAATCGTTAGACCCGGATAACTCACTCAGATCGCGTTTTGGATACACATAGTGATGACGCACGTCTGTCAATATCTGTGATTTCATACACACTACAGTATACAATTTGCAGGAAATAAATCACTCTGTTGCTTCTAAAACGTAGCAAAATATCCTAAGATTTCACTGCTTATTCAGTGCTTAGGCCTATGTCTATATTCACATAGACAACTTTTGTGTCTCACTCACGTGCTATCTTATAGTTGTGTGATCAGCGTTCAAATGCCGTCGGCCGTTCCTTGAAGAGCAGATGATAAGACGAGATGACCACCGGCCTGGAGGCGAATTCAACGCTCCAGGATTTTTTCAGGATCCGGGTCCTGGCTGCAGACTTTTCCAGCGGCGTCTTCCTTCTTACTCTTCTTGGAACAGCTCTGACATCCAGGCTCGAGGGACCATTGTAATGATAGATTGCTTTATCATTTTACAAACACCTTAGGCTCAGATCACACATTGGAATAAGATAGACACAGACACAACGGAGATCTCCTTCTTTTTACTTGCGCAAGGAGCAATGTACAGCTTGACCTGAATCATTTCTGAAGTACAAATACTTTACATTGGTTTATATACAGCAACATGAGACAGGAGATACAGTTAAGCAGGAGGCAGGGCTTAGGAAGTACTCTATGAGTACTCAGTACTTGAAGTTAGCAGGCAGAGCAGAGGATACAGAGACAGCAAGCTTCTGCTGGACTTAGAGATAAGGAAACTATGTAAACATCTGTAGCTGTAACGATAACAAACCACCTAATATGCAGTCTCTGGCTCCTGCACACATAAGGAGAAGAATATACATCATCTATTCAATTGAATGATTAATTAGTTGAACACATTAACAATATGAATAGAACTTATAAACCCACATTACATAGAACTGAGAATCGGCTCTGTCACCACCCGAGTGCTATTTTTTTTAATTTTTGATTAAAGAAATAATAGATCATAAAATAGACACTTCAGAATGTGATTTTCCCTTTAAATTCATATTTTGGATTGATTTGATTTGATTGGTTATGCAGGTTGTCATACAAAGATAGTACATGTACTGTACAGTAGCCTATCTTATCTGTAAGGTAGGCTATATTCAAGTAATGAATGGAATATGGAATATCTAAAAATGCTCACACAACTGTCTTATGCTTATTACCAAAAAACATGTAATTGTTTGATTGGCTTCAGGTTCATCTATTTGTATGCTGTATGAATAAATATTGTGGTAAGCCACTGATCAGATTTGAGTCAAGACAAACACATTTCATGGTGTTGTTGGCTCTGCTGTGATGCAGCTCCATCTGTTATTATAATAGTTTTCTCAAGCAAAGCAGAGACTTCACAAATATAAGATGGCCGATGTCCATAACTTAATCAGCATTCCATGCCAGATCAGCTGGATTTCCCCATCTGGTTTCACTACATCAAAATTACTTTGACGATTTCTTTGCACTGAATGCATTATAATAAAATGGTTGAATGAATGATTGTTCACCCAATCGATTAGAATGTGCATAAGTGACATCCAAAAATACTCTTAAGTCACTCTTTTTAATCTTTAGTAGTTAAAGGTTTTCCTGAATATGTTTGAATCCACATCATTATGGGCCTGTGTAATAGAATCTGTCACACACCTTGGAGCAGGTCGGTATAACTGTTGTCCATTGAGCTTTTGATTGATTGATTGATTGATTGACAACAAGCATATGTAGAGAACAAAAATTTCACATTTTGGTCAAAAGTATAACACAATAAAGCCTGACGGCTTGTTTCCAATGCGGTCTCATAAATACAGTTAAAAACTAGAAAAGTGTGCTCCTCAGAGCACAGGTCTCCGCCAGGCCGGGTTGCCCAGGGCCCTTTGGAAGCCAGTCATAGCTAATTGGAATGGGGTCTGACTCATACATCTTGATCACATGACCGTAGTGTGTTTTGAAGAAACACATATGGCAGATAATGTAATCTGGCACAGATAAATAGCGAATCCAGGGGGGCAGGGTGTCCCCAGTGTCGTGGCTGGCTCAAATCCATGACAAATAAGGGAAGGAATATCAGGTGTAAAATAAATAACAAATGTTTATTAAAGAATGAACCTAACATAACTACAATATAAATGGATGGCATACATGGCAATATATATATACATATATATATATATATATATATATATATATATATATATATATATATATATATATATATATATATATATATATATATATATATATATATATATATATATATATATATACATACACAAGCTCACAACAACCTGTTGAGCTTGTAGATCGGATATTTTCAAACAGCCTATGTATAAACTAGGGCTAAAGTGGTTAATGTATGATTTATAATGTAATAATTTATATCTGCAAAAGTGCAAAGTAACTAGTAAATAATTATAAATAATTGTAGTGGAGTGAAAGTACAATATTTTCCTCTGAGATGCAGTGGAGTAGAAGTAAAAGTATTGCAATTTGTAAATACTCCAGTAAAGTGAAAATACCTCAAAATTTTGCTTAAGTACAGTACTTGAGTAAACGTACTGTAGTTACTTCACACCACTGGCCACGGGGCACCCACTTTGAGAAACCCTGCCCTGGCTGGGAGGTATAGTTATTGCTCCACACTCCCTAGGGAGCAGGGAGGGAGGGGCGGGCTTTATAAGTCCTCCAATTGGCAGCTCCCCCCCCCCCCCCCCCCTGCAATGTTTGGAAGTAAAAGATCAAAATAAACAACTCATAATGTAACATTACTCGACATGAACATTGAGTAGAGTTGTCAGTGTTTCCCAGAGTGGTGAAAGCTGCTATAAACACGCTTGTGACAAGACATTTTCTCCATCTGACCAAACAGAGGTGAGTTTCTGCAGGTGATTTAGCTTAGCTAATTAGCGGCTTAGCATTAAAGACGCACTGAAGAGACATTTTTGGTCATTTTATTTTGAAGGTTCAGCCTGAAACGTCGGCTCAACTTGTATATAATACCTATGCAGGATTTTAAACGAAACTTCCCTCACTTTATTGGTAAGAAAATATTTATATGGAAGATTCCAAATAACTTTCCAGTTCAGACTATCAACAAATCTGGACCAATAGGATACAACATAAGGTGTACTAATAATATTTTTCTGGAATAAAGCCTGTATGTTACGGTTTGCATTTTTTAAATGAGGTGACAGGCAGACACTATACCCACTGGAGTTTTCACAGGGTCAAGTAATGGTGCGTCATCTGATCTTACCGTCCCTTTAAGGAGCATCAAAATTCCAGAAGGAATAGCATCCATCACCGTTGCATACTCCTTTGGGGTATTAGGGATGCCAAAAGTTCTTAAAACTCAGAGTAACTCAACAATACCCCATTACCATCAAGTAACTGATACACACGGATAATATTATTGTTAAACCCTTATGATAAAATAAAGATCTATTTTTAAACAAAATGCACCTATTATTCCAGATGTAGCATTTATGGGGAAAAAAATTGTGTTTATATATCAAAGACCATGCCAACAACATTTGTTTATGATATTTTGACAGAATTGAGGGAACTGGTCATTGTGTGAAATGTACCCAGAGTCGATGCTGCACTTATTTTGGAATTGTACCCACACTAACAAGTTTTGGAAGGATGTATCTCTGTATATTGTTGATAATGTTGACTCTGACTTTAGCCTTTATTGGCAAAATGTACTGTTTGGCTTCAGTAATAATAGTAATAAGAAGAAAAATGAGGAATTCATAATTAATTTGATAATTATTCTAGCTAAATTTCATATACAGTACATAAATCCAAATTTAGCCATTCCAAACCCTCATTCTTTGTATTCGAGATTGAAGCCAGGCAGTACATTAAAACAATTTATGACTCAAAAAATAAGAAAGCTGCAAGAACTGTCTTTTTGTGTTCACTCTTTAATGTTTTCTGTTAGTAAACCCCCCTGGCTCTGATGTTATATAGATGTATTGATAACTTCTTTGTTTGTGTATGTTATTTGTGTTTGTTCGTTTTGTATTGTATTGTAATCTATGAGAATATAAATAAAGATTTGTTAAAAAAAGAAAAAAAGAAAAAAGAAAAAAGAAACGTCGCTCAACGACTCTAAACCAATCAGAAGGTCCCATCCCTTCAGGCTATGGGACGTTGGATCTCAATCACTTCAGCCGTGCGGCACCCATAGAGTTAAAAATAAGGGGCGGCACCTTATACCTCTATGTGCGGCACACAGCTAGTGTTTGTTTACAAGTGAGAGAGAGAGACGGCCAGTGAAGCACGTTTGCTACTACCTGGCTTATTTCTAACCTATAATGTTTTCAGATACATATTTTAGTGTGCAGATGAAGTTTAAAATGAGTAATACACTCATCTTCAATGAGAGTCAAAACGGAGTATCTCTGTAATTAAAATCAGCTGTGTTTGAAGAACGTGCAGCTATGGGAATCAAACAGGTGCATGTAATCAAGATTCATTTATTTTCATGAAGGCTGTTTTATGTCATCACGCAGCACTTTTTCGTTTACAGGAAGTAATTAAGATTGGCTTTTTAGGGACTTTAGATGTAAAAATACACCAAAATGTTTTTTTTCTTCTTTTTTTTTGGGCATCTATTGGTAGGTATGCCCATATGATGACCACGGATATGCTCTAAAAGTGTGAAAAACATATTTTTCATTTCACTACACCTTTAAAGGAATTGATGGAATGTGTGTTTAATTTCATTTTATTTTAATTAATTTTTTTACTTGGTAAAGCAACAACTATTCAGGATGAAGCATTGTTGTGTTGTGTGATGTGATGTGAAGTGAACATGTCATGTTGTATTGTTGAGCTGTGTTTGATTGTGATGCTAAGACAGGCTATGCAGGCCTAGTCAGTGGTATATAAAGTAACTAAGTACATGTACTCAAGTACTGTACAATTTTGAGGAGCTTTTACTTTACTGGAGTATTTAAAATTTCCAATACTTACAATTTCTACTCCACTACATCCCAGAGACAAGTATTTTACTCCACTACAATTATTTGAAAACTTTGGTGACTAGTTACTTTGTAGATTTGGATTATTATTACAAAACATACCACTTCAGCCCTATAGCCTATATACAGTAGTTAGGCTATTTGAAAATAGCCGATCTACAAACTCACAACGCGTCACATCGTAACGCTTTGTGCATAATGAGTACTTTTACTTTTGGTACTTTAAGTATACTTTGATGCCAATACTTTTGTACTTTTACTGAAGTAAAGAATACCAGACTTGTACTTGTAATAGAGTATCAGGATCCTGGATGGCTTGGTTCCAGGCTTAATCATTTATAAAAAAATATTTTCTTAAATCTCCATGGGAAAAATGAATGGGTTTTCTATCTGTGACACCACAAAATGGCCACCACTGCTATGCCCTATAAGTGTATACAGGGTATTTGCACATTTATAAAGTTTACAATTTAATGACTTTTAATACTAAATTGGCCAAATGGTCAAATATTACGTAAGAAAGAGGCAAACTTTGTGAAAATAGCCGATCTACAACCTCTACGTACTGTATACTAGGCTGTATGTTGTGACAGGATACAGTATACATATACTAGGTAGGCTGTGTATGTTGTGACAGCTAGGATACAGTATACGTATATGTGGCTCTCGGTTACTTGAATTTTTCTTTCTTTCTTTCTTTCTTTCTTTCATTCAGATACTCAAGGCTGGCAGAGGTGTTGGAGGGGACACACCCCCCTCCCCCTCCTCTTCATTATAAGCGTGGACTATGAAGACAGGCCATCAGTGGAGGAGGGGAGCAAGAACTGGGCTTCACTACTACAACTAGGAGGTCTAGATGACTCCCTAATGTAGTCTTTTTTAATTTTATAAACACACACACACAAACACACCCCACACACACAACCACCCACCCATACACCCCCACACACATACGTAAATGCCCAGAAGACTGAGGTTCTCACCTACAGTGTAACACCCTCCCAGACCATCCACCTCTAATAAAGTACTGGTGAAGCTAACCAGAGAGATGTAAAGTACTGGTGAAGCCAACCTGATGTATGGAGGATGAAGATGATGGGAAACGCCTGCTGGAAGGCTCATCCGAGGATGCCCTGCCCTAGAGATGGAGATCTGGAGATCTCTCTCTATCCATGGGTTTGTCTGCATGGTGGATTCCTCCGAAGACTTGGTCCGCACCGTCGAACGGCCGAAGACCTTGTCCTTCTCGGGGGTTTCCCCTGAAGACGGCTGATGAAGACGACTCAAAGTAGGAACCTCTTTAGGGCTGTCACGATTATGAAATATTAATTGTTGCTCAAATAATTGCGATTAACTAGGCCAAATTAATTAATTATTGCGTCGTACATTGAGCATTGTAACATTATTAATAAAAATGTGTTTGTCTTCGTAAACAAACGGTGCACAGGTTAGATATGACAAATAATTTGCGTAATTCAATAACTTTATACTTTAAAAAAAACATGAAATTTGTGGCAGCGGTGGCCTAGTGGTTAGAGGGGCGGCCTTGATACCGGAAGGTCCCTAGTTCGATTCCCCAATTCATCACATCAATCATGAATCACCGCTGAATAGCCCTTGAGCAAGGCTTCCATGCAGGGTCCGGCTGGAAACAAGCTTCGTGCTTAGTCCGACACCCTGGGTAAACAACAAACTTTGCTTTGCTTTGCTTTGAAATAGCAGTCTGCTATTTCCACTATTTTTGAAAATGTTTGAAAACGTATGAACAATGTCTTCAACATGGAAATGATTATGCCGATTATCTGAAAAAGTATTGCGATTATCTCAAATACTTGCGATCAGGTGATTATGTAATAATTGTTACATACCTAACTTTTCCTTATCCTTTGCTGGATGCTGCTTCTGCTGCTGCAGTTTGTGTTGTATGATGTTCTTGTTGTATGCTGTTGATGCTGTACGTGTCATGTGCTGATGTTGTTCAAGATGTAGCTTTGTTGCTGTCAGAGCTTTTATAAACACAAACACACCCCACACACACACCCACCCACCCATACACCCCCATACACACAGCTACCCCACGCTACCCCACGCTCTGTTGCTGTTGGGGCCCGGTGTGGCAGTGAAACATGTTCAGTGACTGTTGGTTTGTGGCTCTGGAATTGAAGGCTGATCTACACTATCAGGTCGGTTGTGTTGTGACTGTTATTGGAAGTGTGTGTGTGTGTGTGTGTGTGATAGAGAGAATTTGCATTACATTTTTTTTAGACATAGTCCTCTGTAAATCCGGGCCATTTGAAAAGGTCACTTTTTGGTAGGTACAACAGAGCACTCCTGCAAACTGTGGAAGCCATTTTTAGCCAATCAGGATGGAATATGAAAAATCTGAAAGACCCTGTTTAGTTTAATGACTATAGAGATACTGTGTAGCGAATTGCGTGATGTTTGAACAAAATCTGTAGGAGTACTATCAAAATTTTGTTTTGCAAAAAGCGGCCTCCTGGTGGCGCTATAACAGGCCCATGTGAAAGATGTGGGGCAGAGGTTCTGAATTGGCATCCAGGGAGTGTGTGTGCACATATTCGCTGCAATCAAGCCAACAGTGCCGGAGATTAGCTGTACACAGACAGACAGAATGACACACGGACACACGGACGGACAGGGTGCAAAACATACTCTCTAGAATAAAAGAAAAACTAAAATAAGATGAAAACTAGAAAAAGTGCTCCTCGGAGCACAGGTCTCCGCCAGGTCAGGTAGGTTATTGTGGCCTCCTGGTGGCGCTATAATAGGCCAATGTGAAAAGGTAGCCATTTCTTCTTATGCCTTGCACGGCAATCGGACACTGCATTCATGATTTAAGGCATTTTGTTCAAAACAATTGTTTTGCTAAATTAGACCTGCTGGTGGCGCTATAACAGGCCAATGTTAAAAGGGTGGCATTTACTCCTCAACATAGTGTGAATGTGCGTGCAAAGTTTGACCGCAATCGGATGCTGCGTTCATGATTTGCGGCATTTTGTTCAAAACAAAGCCATTACTGCAAACTTTAGATGTAAATCTTAGCCAATCAGGATGGAATATGAAAAATCAAACACATCCGTCTTGATCACATGACTATAGAGATCATGTGTACCGATTTGCGTGAAATGTGGATAAAATCAGAACGAGCAATATAAAAAAAAAATGTTTTACATAAGTCGGCCTCCTGGTGGCGCTATAAAAGACAGATGTGAAAAATGCAGGGCAAGGGTTTTTCCTTGACCTCTAGGGAGTGCGCTTACAAAGTTTTACACAGATCGGTGCAGTTATAGGTAAAAACATGAATCGGCCTGTTATAGCGCCACCATGAGGCTGATTTGAAAATTTTCAATTGGCATTTCTTCCTCGGCATAGTGGAAATGTACGTGTTAAATTTCAAGGTAATTGCATGCTGTGTTCATGATTTGAGGCATTTTGTTCAAAACGGAGCACTCCTGCAAACTTTGGAAGCCATTTTTAGCCAATCAGGATGGAATGTGAAAAATCTGAAAGACCCGTTTTGTTTAATGACTATAGAGATACTGTGTACCGATTTGCGGGATTTTTGGACAAAATCTGTAGGAGTACTGTCAAAAAATATGTTTTGCACAAATCGGCCTCCTGGTGGCGCTATAAAAGACCCATGTGAAAACATTTGGGCAGAGGTTCTTCTGTGGCATCCAGGGAGTGTGTGTGCACAGTTTCACTGCGAGCAAGCCAACGGCCGGAGATTAGCTGTACACAGACAGTATGACACACGGACACACGGACGGACGGACAGGGGGCAAAACATACTTTCTCGCCATGCCTTTCGGCCTGGCGGAGACAACAATAAAATACATTGAATTTAGTTAAAAAATCAGGACCATTTGATACTTTTTAGTAGCTATTTAGTGAGGACTTAAAGCTAGTAGAATTTCTAATCAATTTTGTGACCGTAGGCAACCCATTCCACGTGTTAGCTGCGGAAAACAAAAAGAGAGGCCTTTCACACTTTTAATTTTGCTCTGGACTTAGTTTCTAGCCCAAAAACCAATTGACCGCAGTTGATGTGGGAGAGAAGAGCAGTCACTCCCCTCTCGCCCCACTCACTGTGATTTATTATACAGGATAACAGATCATTATACAGGAATTTACAACCTCCGTCTACCTCCCAGAGCATAAGTAACTGACTTGCATATTTAATGCGACATGTATTGTAGGGGAAACCTCGCATTTTTAGGGTGCATGCAGACAGCAGAACCTAGTTTATGAGTCACACTGGGAATACACATTATCTGGAGAGGCTGAGCCATGGCAGGCAAAGAGAGGAGAGGAAAGACTGAGAGCAGCTGCTGAAACAATTGGCAGCAAAATAGACAGAGTAGCTGTCAGCAGACTCTCACTCTTTCAGAAGCTTCAAATTATGGCTGAAACCATCGAATATTTTCTTAGCGATTATTCTATCGATTACTTTTTCAAATAATCAAATAGCAGAGAAGCGTGTTTAAAAAATATTGATTTTTTATTTTAAGTATATCATAACAAATCAATATGATTTTTTATTGATCTTAAATCAACTAAATTGATTAGTCTGATTATTTACTTAAGCCCTATTTTATACTTTGTCATACAACGGTGTCGTGCAAAAGTAGCAAATATAGCCGATGCATAAGCCTTGTAGATCTCAATTATTTTATTCAAATCGATTATTTTTGTAATCAATTAAATTGATTAGTTTGATTAACTGTTGCAACCTTTATTAAAACTCTGATTCAGGAAAGCAGTGTTGTCCACCATTGTGTTGTAAGTAACACAATACAATAAGGGATTTCATTGGGGTTAGGTTGTGATGTGTATTCTCAAAGCTAGCTCTCCTTTGTCCAGATTAGACTATACAATCTAGTAGTTTGCATGTCAAGCAAACACTATACGCAATTAGCTTGCTAAAACATGCTGGCCTGCTTGCTCAATCTTACACTAGCAGGCATCTGCTTTGTTTACCATACAAGCAAACTAGCAATCAGCATTGGTAAATATGCATTTGGTCAAAAATTTTGTTTTCAGATTCACCATTTAATTCTACTTCCATAATACAGCCATACACTGATGAATTCGATTTTTTTTCTCTTCATCGGGTTGAAATTCTCCAATTATACTCAATAAGACTTGTTCTGATACTGCCCATGATACTGACATGATACTGCCCATGATACTGACCATGATACTGACATGATACTGCCCATAATACTGACATGATACATGATACAATTTAATTAACATGACACATTTGAGATCCTCTCCTTCGATTTGGTGTTTTTAAAGCATACTTTCGGTCACTCAACCGGTGGTCAACAAAATGGGGACCTGGAAATTTACCCTGCAAGCCCGCCAATTCACTTGGTCCTTTTTGTTATTACTAATGGAATAAATAGAGGCAAGAGACGTTTCACAATCGCAGTACCACTTCTCGTTGAAATAACTAACATACTTGTGCGTCCTATCAACCAGCCATTCTCTGAGGAAGTACAATTGACCCCACACTACAGTATGTGTTGGTAAGCTAGATCAACTGGATCCAGCAGACCAACCAGACCTAGGACCCCCCACCCAAGCAAACATCCTAACAAAAACATAAGCTCCAACATTCTTGGTTATAGGGCTATCAGAACAGTACGTCATGTTAGACCCACCCACTTTATGAGCCCTGTGCCCCTAGGGGGAAACCGAGTCGCCCATCCAACACAACTTCTTGGGAGGGGAACGACGTCAATCCCTGATACCGGCAACTGAGGCCACCGGGCAATCAGCAATCAAGTGCCCATGGTGTCCCGTCAGTAAAACAGGCACGAGTATCACGCGCAACTGGCGACTGTCGCCAGGGACTATGGGGTGAATTTTGCCTCTCCCCTAAATTTGCACCACCCCGGGACCCAGATAGTAAAAATGTGCCTCCATGCGTCAAAGTATACAAAGACCTCAGGATCGTAATAGCTTTTAGTTATAGTTATTGATATTTTGAGTTATAGTCAGAAGCAAAAGCAACAGTAGAAAAAGAACAATGAAAGAACAATGAAAGAATCATTGTTCAGAATCAGCATGGTTCAGCAGGTCTTTTTCTTCAGTGTCCTCCATCACTTTCTCCACTTTCTATTTCCTCTCACTGATGGAGAACCTCCATTTTCTCTTTTTCCTTTCGCTGCAACTTGAGCCTGCCATCTGCCAGTAGACATCAGTGTCTTTGGTACAGAAAATCTGTTTATCCCATACCAATATACTTCTACCACCACTATACTACTTTTACTGCCACTACTACTACTACTACTACTACTACTACTACTACTACTAATAATAATTATAATTAATCAAACCATATTCAAAACAGATGGGACATGAAATAATTGTTGTGTCCTATCAGCTTTCAGAATTTGATAACAACACTTGATCCTTTTCAACTCAAGTACATTTGGCTATCATTTCCCCAGTCTGTATAGTGACAACCTGCAGTCGCTTTGTCATGTATGTCTTTATCTGACTGTCAGAGTGATAACTCGACTGTTTCAGTCAATTTTGGGTCAAACTAGGGAGATGAGCTGGGGGTAGGGCCAGGGTCAGGACCCACAGTATGTTTTTTCCCCTTCTTTTTTTATGGGCAAGGCAAAGTTTAGCCCTGTGATTATACACAGCATGTGGCTTGGGTGTAGCATTTTTCTGAGAGTATTTCTAGTTTTGTATGGCTATAACAACTGATTTTAACAGCAGATATGCATGGATGGAGGGACACACGGATGCCAGTCTATGAAAGCCATGAATGAACAATAGACATTTTGTGTATTATCAAGTGTCTTGCATTTTTCTGTAAGCACTGCCATTATATAACTGTCATTGCAGTTTACAACCTCATAAAATACCACTTACTGTATGTCCAAAAGGCAGCCTCCAACATTCAATACCTGAAGGTTGGGGCACATTTACAGAGGGAGGAGAGAGAGCGTAGAGAGAGAATGTTTGTGTTTGGGGAGTCCAGAGGCCTGACAGGAAACAGAAAGAGAGAGAGAGGGAGGGAAAGAGAACCTTGTTCTGAGGTCTTCAGTGTTATAAAGATATGTGGTCCATGGATGATATGTGAAAATAATGTTCACTTTGTCATAAAAGCATGAAACATGGTACACGGTTTGGGGCCCTGCACATTTTCAGAAATGGAGCCATTGCAAAAACGCCCTAATACAGAATAATATGTCTACCCATATGTTTTGAAGGTCAAGAACTACACACTAAATTAGGCTATTTCATATACAACATCATAAACTTTTCAGGTGATTTATAGTTAATTGTGAATTCAGTGGCATTTAGAGAAGGAAATCACACTATTCCTATGTTTCCAGGGTTCTACAGTGTGTTCTCCTAGGACCAGCTATGTGAACTTAACAAAGGGTCCTATGCCAAGGTTCAAGATCCAAGTATTAAAGATATATTTATTTGCTACATTTATTTGCTTATACGAGTACACAGGAGTACATTTCTGTGCCTTTGGTTCCTCAAAATTGGAGAAACAGTGTGCTCATTTTTTGACCTGCTGTAGTCCACGATCAGCTCCTTATGGTCTTATCGATGTTGAAAGATAGCTCTCCTGGCGCCATTGTGTGTCTGGATCGGGCGTCAATCTGCCAGAAAGTCCAGGATCCATCTGCACAGGCTGGGGTTATACGCCCTGAGCTTGGTGTCTAGTTTGGAGGGGACTTCTTCAATGCTGAGCTGCAGTCTATAAACAGCAATCTACTTACTAGTTCCTCTTCTGCAGCTGGGTGCAGGGTGCTGTGGAACTGTTTTGCCAGTAAACAAATTGGTGGGGGTCTTGGGTGGGTGGCTACCTGCTAGGCTACTGATAGGGTTCTTGACATGCTTCTGAAAGCATATTTACTCACTATGGGAGTGAGGGCAACTGGGCATCTGCCATTTAAGCCTATCTTGCTTTTTGGGGGGGGAACCGGGACAGTGATGGATGGCTTGAAGCATTGGATTGTATAATGTCCATGATCACACCATCCAGTTGCTCTGAAAACCCACCCTGGGATTCCATACAGCCTGCTACATTGCACATGTTGATGCACTTGAATGCCCTGCACATGTCGTATTCGGCTATTACCGGTGTTCTTGTGAGTTCTTGTCCAGTTCTTGCTGCAGTCTTTAGAGGGGTTGTTTAGCTCGAAGCTAGCGTAAAGAGTGTTGAGCTAACCTGGGAGGCAGTGACAGCTGTTTTTCTAGGGTTCTATTTTCCCCAACTGTATGTTCTCTCTCATCCTATGTTCCCGTGGTCCCCTCAACTCTATATAGCACTTAATGGGAATGACAAAGCTGTCCCCCAGCTCTGTATTCACTTAACTTTTTAAAGCGTTTCCTCCAAGTCTCCACTTCCCCCTTCAATGGAGAGAAAGATTCTAAGAAATTGCTTTCCATTCATTCCAAAAGTGGACACTTCTAAACTCACCTATCTGTCTCACACACTCCACTCCTGGGTCACTGTTACACCCATCTCCCAGGGAACCTATGAATGACCCTGGTTCTCAGATAGTGATTTCCTTCTCACAGCATCACTAAATTCATCATCAACGATTGACAATAACTGTTTATGATTTTATATGGTATCATTGTAATCCTTGACCATCAAACACAGGGGTATAAACATATCTATTCTGTATTATCATGTTTGGCTCAGGAGATATGATGCAAAATAGGCTACACAATTTGGTTACGATAAAGTAAAGTAAAACGGCCGTCATGAGGTGTTTTTGAGATGAGATCCATTTGTGAACATGTTCAAGGCCCCAAACTATGCAAGTGTATAACGTTTCATTTTTCATTTTAAGAAAAAGTGCACATTTCACCTGAAAATGTTGCACATATCACCTGGACTAAAGGAAAAGGAATTGAACAGAGACAAGCAGAAAATTATGATGGGAGAAACGAACAAAAAGTACAAAATGACTGTAGGCTGGCATTGGCATGCTGCCTCTTCCTCTCACATACACAGGACACAAGTTTGTTAAATTTCCATTTACTACAATGACATTATGAGCCCTTCTGTCGAGAGCCAAAGAATGACATTCAAACATGCAGCGTCATGTGTGTGTGTTGCTGTCACAGGACAGGACACATGCCAAGCTCTGGCACCTACTCACTCACAGCACCTTCAAGCACCATAAGCGCTAGGACAACGGTTCTATTCTTAATTATTCCCCCTTCTTTTTTTCCTTTTAAAATTCTTCATGTTGTATATACTTATTCTGCTGGGGAGCCGAAAAAAACATTCTTGTACTCTCTTATGTATCTGTACACACACACACACACACACACACACACACACACACACACACACACACACACACACACACACACACACACACACACACACACACACACACACACACACACACACACACACACACACACACACACACACTCACATAACAATAATAAAGACCACCTTGTTGTAAGCACTTTTTATCCTTGTAACCTTGTAAACTTGAATGAACAATTTCAGTCTGAGAATGAATTCTTAGGAGTGAACAAGAGAACAATAAACATTACACCCATAGCTCTGTAATGACCCTGAATGCCAAACAACAACACACAAGCTAACACTTCGAGCCCAGAGAGGTCTATATCTTTCCTTCCTCAGGAGGGCAGTGTTATGCACAGAATCCGATATGACTTCCAATAGAAACTTGAGGCTAAACAAAACCAGGCCTGGCAGGGCTTACATCATTTTCTTTGCTGTGACCACACAACTAGGTTGTTGGTCGGTGTCAGTGTGTCTGCCAAAAATGTTAAATTTCAACCCAAGGGCTAGTCACAGTTTATCATTGATTACTTGCATGTAATTAACCAGTCTCAGTTCCTGGCTAAACTTCTGTGGCTTTTTTTGTTTGTGAAGAGCTGGTTACAAAATGACATCACCATTTACAGAATGTGTCATTTTCACAAAAGTAGGTGCTGGCTAGAAAGAAGGCCTAAAACATAAATCACAAAGTATTGCTGGGTGCCCGCTGGCCTAGTGGCCCAGGCGCATACCACCTACGCTGGTAAACTAACTTGACAGTGTGTCGCGGGTTCGGTTCCTGATCCCAATGAGCTTTGCTGTATGTCACCCCCCCCCCAACTCTCTCGCCATTTCCTGCCAGCAACAAGTGATGCCATTTAAGTTTAAAAAAAATTGGGTTGCATTTGCGTTCCATGTGTTCAAACAACATTTTGAAATGTAAAAATCTCCTGTATTTAAGTTTCGAACCTAATATTCAGATAACCTTGCCGCTGATTCCCATTTTGTAGACATCTCCGCGTGCCGCACGGTGTGAGATGTCTGGGGCAACGGTGGCAAATCTGGTGATTTCAAAGATCCCCAATGAATCTTGGTGCCTTTCACGGATCGCTGACGACTCCTTTGATCCACGCGGTGAGCTTGGTGATGCGTGTGTACACACCATAGTAGCCTGGACGCCCACAGCCCTTCCCCCAACTCACCACCCCTGCCAGGAACCAGCGACCTGAGGATTCTTGACACACCAGGGGACCCCCAGAGTCCCCCTGTGAGGCAGAGAAAGAGACAGAGAGCAAGGCAGAGATGAGTTCATCACTGAATATTAAATAGTCTGGTCATTCCATTGCTCATACCCACTTCTCTCAGAGAGAAATATCTCTCACACATCAGAAATGGCACATCAGACAGACCAACAGACAGATAGTGTTTACGGTCAAATCTGTGAATTATATTATATTAGAATGCAACACTGTTTGTTAAGGATTAAGGGCTTATATCGCAAATATACATTGCCATTTCCAGTACCTTTCCATATTCCCAGTACAGCTAATGAGTGAGTACCTGATGCTATTGAGTTTGATAGTGTGGGGGAACTGTTAAAAGGTCTGCCCATGCTTCTGCACAGACAGGATTTAGAGAAAGTAAAAGTATCAATACTGCATTGTAGATATACTCTGTTACAAGTAGAAGTCCCGTATTCAAAATGTACAACATTCTGGGACTCGCTACAGAAAGAAAATGTTAAAGACCCCTTTCTCCCCTTAACCATTTCAGTTTACTCATGTCCTGTGGGCAAAAAAAACACCTTTGAGCTTAGAAGGAGCAAAAGACGGCCGCAGCGTTTCCAAACACAGACCAAGCTGCCCCAGGCAGAGGAACAGAGACGCAGGCCAACGAGGGCGCATCGCATCTGCAGTCCTGATGAGCTGGTTGCGGGCTAAAGTTATATCTATATGTGGGAAAGCTGTTACATTTGTTTGTAACCGGATGCTAGAATGGGAGTGAAGGCATCATAAATCAGTTAGGCTCTGTGCAATACTCTAGTCCCAGGTTTCCAGAAGGTGGCATAGGCCTACCTATTTCCTGTTCCAGTTAATTTTCCCATAGCTTCATTTGATTGGCTAAGAAGCAGATTTGAACTGGAAACACACATGAAGGTGCCATGCGTTTTTCTGATTCAAACCTGCTGCCGTGCCAATCACCTAATATAGGAAAACGAACCGAAACAGGAAATGGGTATGCCAGGGACCTTCTGGAAACCTGGGCCTACAGCATATTGAGTCTATTGCATTCCGTTAGCTTCATACGGTAGCATAATTGCCTAAGTCATATTTTTAAGGTTTTCAGGAAAGAAGAAATATATTTTTTTTTTTTGCCTAAGTCATGTTTATCTGCCTTTATACATATCTGCCTAACTCTACACACTGCTTATCCTGCCTTATTGCCAATCATTCTGATAGGCTGAGGACATAGACAATAAGGCACAATGAAGCAGCAGTGTTAGGAGAGCAGAGTTAGGCAGAACTGTCTATTTGGCCAAAATATTACTTAGACAATTATGCTATGAGGCAAACAATTCTTGTTTCATCTTCAGACGGCCCCTATACGAGATCTAAATAATAGCATAAAACCTGGTATATGGGTTGGCGTACAACAACACAAGTTATATTCATTAATATTGTGTTGTGTTTGTTTGAATGACTCTATGTCTGTTACGTTCCTCCCTCGCACCTGGCAGGCGTCCTTCTCGCCACTGCGGTATCCAGCGCAAAGCATTCTGGGAGTGACCAGGTGGCCATAGCTGCGGACACAGTCCTCCTCCCTGACCAGGCGTACATCCACCTTCTGGAGAACGTTACTACTACCGCCTATGAAGTTAAAAAAAAACACATGTTAACCAATAGAAACTAGACACCAAAATCGACTGTCTTCCCTTCAGGCTCTCTACAGCTCTTGTATCTTTGTTACGTAGAGGAAATGTTGTTTATTCCAAGTTATAGTGAATAGCTTCCTAACAAGATTTACTATATTTTGAACCCGCAAGCTCATACCAACACCCTACCCAGTACCCACCCACCCACTACCACCACTCACACCTCGACTGATACTTATGCCTCTTCAAGTAAACAAGCCTATCTTAGCATAGCCTAACCGCTAAATGTCCCACACCGCCACTGTCATCCACACCCTGCCCCTCCCTGGTTTCACCTCCTACCACATCCCTCAGTGGAGTCTCACCTCCTTCTCTTATGATTTATCATTTTATTGAGAAATATGGCACAAGACGTTTCACATTACAGCACAGTGTCCTAAAGGATAAACATGGCACTTTAGTTTTTTCTTTTTTTTTTTTTTTACACAAACAGACACAAAGAACAGAACAAAATCAACTAAACACAAACACCAAGAACAAAACAAAATACCCCTAGAAGCCCACCACTGAACAAACAGCTTCAGCAAAAATAATAATCATCCGTACCACACACCATCCAGTAAGTTATTACGCCATCAGAAAAAAATAATACAGCCCCCATTTAAAAGTGTACTTTTCCAACTTATCCTGCAACTGTCATATACTGCAAGTATATGACAGTCGCTCTAAAGCAGCCAAGTGGTCAAGGGAGGTGACGGACGGCACAGGTGCAGGGCTGGCTATTAAGTGGCTTTCCATTCCGTAACCAAGAGCCTCCTCCTCCCTAACATAAGAGCAGTTTGAAACCAATCACCTAAAGATGGACATATACGCCACTCATCATAGCAGGGTCACCCAAAATGAATATATAACCTGATATCCTTTCCAACCTAATATCCTTTCCACTGCCAAATGTGTAGCAGACCAGAATTCTGAGCATGTGCTCTAAAGCTGGTTTAAGTGGTTCTCAACCTTTTCAGGCTGTGACCCCCCCCCCCACCCTGACAAGCACTTGGAATGTAGGAGTTAAGGCATCACATTTTGTTTGACTTGGTTCCACAGATAAATATTGTGAAAATAGCAGATCAGCTCACAACGGCACGCGCTGGGAGGCGTTGTGAGCTTGTAGATCGACTATTTAAAAAAAGCAATTCTTTTTTATTTATTTATTATATTACCGGTACTTGACAATTTGGCCAATGTTTTTATAGTATAGTTTGTTGATTACTTTTGATGCCGTAATGGTCTTTTTCTTCCTTTTCCCTCTTTTTTTTGAGGCATTAAAAAGGTCATTACATTGTCAATTCACTGTTATCTGGGGACCCCCCCCCCCCCCCCCAAATCATGTGGGGACCCCCCTTGGTGGTCCCGACCCACAGGTCGAGAACCACTGCTCTAAAGTACCGTCCCTGTCGGAGTCTCACCCTCTTCTTCCAGAGCCCCCCAGCCGGTCACCCAGCAGGTCAGACCAGGCTCCAGCTGATGGGAGGGCGGGGGCAGGCAGACGGGCCGAGCGGGGCTGGACGGGGAAGGCGGGGAGGCCCGCTCCAGTCTCAGCAGGGCCAGGTCGTAGTCGTTGTTCTCCCTGGTGAAGTAGTGGTGCATGTGGATGCGTCGCACACGCAGCACCTCCTCCATGGGGCCGCTCTGGTTCAGCAGGAACTTACCCAGGTGCACCGTCCACACTGAGGGAGAGTAGGAGCTGGGGGGAGAGGGGGGGGGGTGCAAGGGAGGAAGTTCAGCGGTTCTCAAAGTGGGGATGGATGGATGGATGGCTGGATGGATAGCGATGTCTTAGAGTAGCTGAGATATTAGATCGACGTGACATGATGTTGTCTCTAATCATCACTTACTGGTCGTCATAGAAACAGTGGGCAGCAGACACCACCCATTGGCTGGAGATCAGCGCCCCGCCACAGATGTGTTGACCTCTGATCTGCAAGCTGACCTGCCATGGCCACTCCCCCTCCGATGCGTTCACCCCGCCCACTATACGACTGGAGTACTGGCTCAGACCACATTCTGAACGCACGCACACGCACACACACACACACACACGTCTTCATGTGCTCACACAAACTATGACAATGACAGCTTTTAGGAGTTAGCTATAAGAATTAATGTATGAATAAGTTCTAAACAACAGCCCAAAAAGAAATCATTACTGTAGTTATGTGATTGGATACTCTGTGTGGGCTTCCTGCAACAGTGAATCTTTTTGTGCGTGAGTGTGTGAGTGTGTGAGTGTGTGTGTGTGTGTGAGTGTTCTCACCACAGTGTAGTTCGTCTGAGTCATCAGGACAGTCAGTAATGAAGTCACACTCTGGGTTGGGTTTCTTCAGACATGTTCCATCAGCACACATATAGGTCATCATATCTGTACACTGCACACCTGAATACACATCAATACACAAAATATAGAAATGTACAGTACATGCAGGGACAAGTACCAAACCCATGTAGTCCCACACACACTCAACATTTGGTTCCAGCAAGTAGACTACAACAAGTTACAACCAAACCTAAAAATCAAGGATACATGACCAAGACCTGTTTAAACGTATATACAGATGCAAAGCAAGAGCATACATTTTTCTTTCCCTAATGAAAAATCTATTGGAGATCAGCTTGATGCTAACATAAGTAGAGTTTCCCCTCATTGTAACTGTAATGTAAATTAGCTTGATTGTGTGTGTGTGTGTGTGTGTGTGTGTGTGTGTGTGTGTGTGTGTGTGTGTGTGTGTGTGTGTGTGTGTGTGTGTGTGTGTGTGTGTGTGTGTGTGTGTGTGTGTGTGTGTGTGTGTGTGTTACCTTCAGTGCAGTTCTCCTCGTCCATGGCTTCAGGGCAGTCTGGGTGATGGTCACACACCTTAAAGTAATCCACACACTGGCTGTCCTCAGGGCACTGGTACTGGGCCACACACACTGACGCCCCCCCCCACACACACACACACACACACACACACACACACACACACACACACACACACACACACACACACACACACACACACACACACACACACACACACACACACACACACACACACACAAAAGTAGATGCAGGTTGATACACACACACACACACACACACAAAAGTAGATGCAGGTTGATCTGTTTTTTAATTTCAATTGTTTAGATTTTATTCTACCCCAATGTGATACGCATAGTGACAAAGCAGACAATAAGAAGATAAGGTTAAGGTGGTAGAGTCTCACCACAGTTGCCCTCATCAAGACCATCAGGACAGTCCTTGATGCCATCACAGGCAGGGACACATAGGCCATTTAGAGTGCACAGGAACTGACCCGGACAGGCTACAATAGGGCACATGCACACACACACACACACACACACACACACACACACACACACACACACACACACACACACACACACACACACACACACACACACGCACACGCATTGTTTTAATACAAATGATATAAATGAACAAAGAGGATTTAGTTTGTATCTATATTTCCATCCATCTCTAATATGCCAACATCCTATGAGTATTAACCATATTCACATAGTGGACATTTTGCTTTTACCTCATCAATTTTACCTCATTGTCGCAGGGTGGGAAAGCCCATGACATGAGGGCAAAGCTGCTGCCATGTGAATGGTCAACCATCCGTGTTGTGAACTTACGATCTGATAGGTTGAAGAGGCTGTAGCGCAGCTGTAGGCCAGGACCTGTGAGCGACACCTCTGATGTCATGACAACAGTGGTTTTGGTGGAGAGGAGGAACAGGCGTTGACTGTACGGCTGCAGGCCCCTCGTACCACAAAATCTGACAGAATGGTACAGAATTCAGAAATCCATGGACATATAATACTCAACACTGGGGTCACTTACATTCTACAGAATAGATACACACTCACACATCGCCAATTTGAAACCTCAGGTTCCCCTCGAATTATCTTTTCTTTAGGACTTCATTGAGTATAGCAGTCCCAGGTCTCAAGAAGATTTGTGGAAATAACCTTGAGCAAGACACTGTTTGGCTTACTCCATCAGCGATGGTCAACAGAGAAGTGGTAAAAGAGCGCAGTTGTATGGGGCCGTTCTTTTCATTTTTGGGGGATATCTTTTTGGCTTGTTCTGCCTTTATTGATAGTATACACTACAGTATATGTAGACAGGAAATGGGGAGAGAGAGACGTGGAGTGACACGCAGCAAAGGTCGTCGGGATCTGGACTTGAGCCCGCAACACGCTGTCGCCTAAGTGGGGTGTCTTGTAGTTATAAGTATCAAAGTATTAACGTATCAAAGTATCATGCATCAAAGTCCAAAAGACATGTACAACTTTTTCTGCAAAAGGTGATATTGCTGGCTGCCTGAACCCATCCATCCATACTAATGGCTCATTTTCACTCTGGTTTGCATCCATTTATTAAACCCTCCTACAGTTTGAGTGATTTTGGGTGAAGGAAGGACATGGGGATGTGACCATAGGGGGTGATATTGGGGCTATTGTTTAGCTCAAGCTCTTATGGGGCAATAGTGCCCCCTATTGTCTGTAGTATAGTATACCATCTGGCATGATTATATTCATGATGTGATAGTACTGTATATACTTACATGCACACAGTATTCTGACAATATTAAGCACTTAAACTCTATATACTTTGTTGTCTTGGGTCACCCAGGGGTCTGTACTTGGTGGTACAACATGTCGTGCTGTGAGCTTGTAGATCTGCTATTTTCACTGAATGTTCGCCCCCAGAATAGGCAAGGGTTCATGTGGTTCAATGTACTGTATGTTGATGATATAAGTATCCTTGTATTTGTTTATACTGAGCTTGGTGAGTTTACATGGGTGGACTTCTTCCACTCTTGCCAAAACAACTGGATTTACTTGATGTTTTATGGAGCAGGGTGGATTTAGCTGTTCAAACACCGATTTCCAAAACGTATACATATTTATTGTTCACGTTAATACCAAATTATAACATAGGTGCTGTTTTTTTCCCACATTATTTGAATTTCCAGCGTTTTAAAATGATTTATTCTTTATTACCTGCTGTTCTGGAGGAGCCACTGTCCCTCGGTACAGGCCTGCTTGTAAGAGGCTCTGCTCAGCTCATAGCCCTCAAACTCCAGAGACAGGCCAACCCCTGCAGTGGGTAGCTGTACACACACACACACACACACACGCACACGCACACGCACACGCGCACGCACATACAGTGTGTATGTAATGAATGAATACAATACATTTAATTAACAGATGAATGAAGCAAAGAATGAATGAATGCAAGAATGAATCCAAGAATGAATGAATATGTTACAGTGAAGCTCCAGGTGCAGTTGGTGTCAGGAGGGTAGTAGCTGGGATAGAAAGGAGTCCTCAGTCTGCCCTGTACTCCTGGCACTGCCTTAAGCTCTATACTGGAGTTACACTCTGTGTGTAGATAGAAGCAGGCACACAGACAGACACAGACAAAGACAGAGAAAGGTGCTTGCCCATCACTGATTGATTCAATCCATTGAGTCTACCCAGGGTCCTCCAGACCTATAGGGTTTTATAGGGCCTGAATCTTACCTCGGCTGTCCCAAGCCTGCGCAGAAAGCGAGATGGAATCTTTGTACTTGTACAGACCCTGTTTCCAAACCACTGTCATCCACTCCCCTGATGACAGGATGCCGACAATGCGCTCATGCCTGCTGCAGCCATACACACTGAGAGAGACATAGAAATATATCTAGAGTTTCTTCTCTGGAGGGAAAATCTGAGTTTTGCTTTGTTTTGTTTTATTTATTTGCACAATAAAAACAGTACAAATGTAACATTATTAAAAGAAATAAGTGCAGGTGAGAAAGGAAACCCATAAAGGGCTTATACAAGGTTCTCACCTAAAATAATAAACAAGTAGTAAGTTATAACATACAGTAGTAATCAAATATAAGACACGACATAACACAAGTGCCTTGTGTGCAATCCTCTGAGGCCATTTAGGCTTGTATAGCTGTCTGATTTGGCCTAATACTATAATGCTTGCATACTGTACATGCTGCAGTCATCTACGGTGTATAGGCGTTTCAGCCTTGCTGGCAAACATATATTTATTTTCTCAAGACGCATAGGGCCCAAATGAGCATTGAGGTAACTTCAGTTTTTCTATTTTATTAAATTTATGTATTGACAAAACACAGAAAGAAGCGTGGGGAATGATTTTAGAGGTAAATAAAAGGATCTCAAAGGATTTACGAACACCTCTCATATGTCAAAGGAGGGGACAAATTCATAATAAAAAGTACTCACGAAGTGATGAGGTTGGTGCGGGAGGGGGAGAGAGAGTCATACACCTCCAGTCTGTCACAGTCCCGGCACTCTGGAAGCAGCCACTCCATCTGCAGCTCCAGCTGAGATCCAGGGGAGGTCTGGAGGTGCCACAGGCAGGTGGAGCGCTGCGTGTCTGGGTCACGGAGAGCCACAGGGCTGCTGGATAGCACCTTCTGGTGATGGTAGCAATCTAAGAAAAAAGAGAGAGAAGCACCAGCACCTGCCAAAGGGTTGCATGTATTTTCATGGCATCGCACAGCAGATGACGCCTCTGTGCTTTTCTTTTTCTTGATACGTTTTTGATAATGAATTGGTAATTAATGACGTCAATATTTACTTCCATTTCAGCCATGACAGAGTGAATACAATATTTAGAGTGCAATATTTAAAATCACAAGAGCATACAAAAACATACTTGTTTATCTATTTTAGGAGCAAAATGTTTAATTTATAAATTTCGCAGCCCTTTTATTTCACACAACCAGCATAAAATATCTCATTGCGTCTGCTTTCATGCATGAAAAATGTTCTGTGACTTATTTCTGTAGGGAGCAAAATTGACAGATGAGATCAAATAATAAAAAAATCAGCAACATCAAAAAGGTAGAAATTCTTCTCCTGCACACAGGAAAATCCTGTAAAAAAGAAGCAGTGAGAACTTTTTCATATTTTCTCATCCTTACCAGTGACAGACAGGGAAGGAAGGTACAGGACGTAGCCACCATAGCTGGCTGACTCTTCCTTCCCGACCCTGCTTCCCCCCAGACCCTGCTGTAGGGTCCTGGTGACCCTTTCCAGTGTGACCCTCCCAACATGGCTGACAGGGATAGACAGCAGCACCCAGAAGTGTGCCACCACACTCCCCTCCCTGGGTTAGGGTATGCAAAGAAGACACAGCTTTACACATCATTGGATTGGGCTTGTTTAGCATTTAAATACCAGTATGCGTCTGCATTCCCATTTAATTTACTGTTGCCCTCTCAGTCACCATATCTTAACACTGGTTTGTAAATGATATATGCACGAGCAAGGGAGGCTAATCTGTTCCTCATTCCTTCATATTATTGAAGAAGTGTGTGATATTTTCAGGTTTTTACAACAGATTTACACACCCAAAGGCAAACACAGAGGTAGAGTTGAGATACCGAGAAATATCTGAGTCCTTCACTATCCTCTCGACCTGACAAGACAGAAAAAGACAATGTCATACAATGATTTGAGTACATACAAATGCACATACAAATGTAACCCTATCAGCACTATGCACTAGACTAGTATAGGTGACTTTACAAAAGATAAGATCAGATATACAGTAAACATAGAATAGAATGGATCCATTATATATTTTCCCCAACTGGAACGTCAGCTAGATCAGATATTGTTGTTATTATAAGCACAGGCATTATATACTAGAATATATTCTAGCCTAGTCTAGTCCAGTGCAGTCTATAGAGCAGTCAGACTGGTCCAGTGATTTCTACTGTAATGTAAGGGATTCCATCTGAGAGCTATAGACATGTTTGTGATGCTAGCTGACCATGTCCTGGACTCCCATGGCCTCTGTTTTGAACACATCACTGCTGGGAGAGGAGAGACGAGGGGAGAAGTTTCTGTTGATGATAGACACTCGAGCTGTGTACTGTTGTAACACTCGTGGCTCCAACACCCACACTTTGTACTCTGAGAGAGAGAGAGAGAGAGAGAGAGAGGGAGAGAGAGAGAGAGAGAGAGAGAGAGAGAGAGAGAGAGAGAGAGAGAGAGAGAGAGAGAGAGAGAGAGAGAGAGAGAGAGAGAGAGAGAGAGAGAGAGAGAGAGAGAGAGAGAGAGAGAGAGAGAGAGAGAGAGAGAGAGAGAGAGAGAGAGAGAGAGAGAGAGAGGGTGGAGAAAACCCATGTGAGGACAGAGTTGAATAACATAAGTTTAGCAGAATCTAATGGATTTTGCATCTCATTTACATAAACACTTGAGTTCTCCATGTGTTTCCAAGTGTGTCCGTCAGGCGTGTGTGTGTGTGTGTGTGTGTGTGTGTGTGTGTCTCTGCATAAATGTGAGTGCGTGCATGTGCATGTGTGCATGTGTTAGAGAGATGGATTGGAGGAGACTGAAAGAGAGAGGTGGATGCATGGTTTTCTACTTTTTTCCAAAACAGTATGTTCTTTGTAAGAAACCTTTTGGACTGGAATTAGGGTTAATCTTGGACCCCACTTACACCTGGATCTGAAATGTATTCTAGGTGATAGCAATCCAATCCCCTTAGGATACAGTACATTTTAATCCAGGGTATAAATTAATCCATCTAAATATCTAATTTAAATACAAAATACAAGGTAACACTTCCTATGAAGCCCATATCTAATATGCATTATGAACATACTTATATTATATTATAATGTCCTTATAACATTGTATAATTATAGTTATAAGAACACATAAATACTCTGACTGACTTATACGGTTAAGTATAACTGCATTGCGATCGGCTTAGAACACTATAATACAGTTATAAGCACTCATAATGCAGTCATAGAGCATTATAAAGCCTTTTGTAATTACTGTTAAAGTCAAGTATCATAATAGGCCTAATTGCTTGTCAGTCACAGACCTTTTCTTTTGGCCAGTTCAGTCATAATTTATCATAGTTATAATGCATTATAATAATTTCATAATGCATTATAATCACTGTTGTAATGCATTAGTGTGATATTAAGTCACTATAATTGGTGATTGAGTGTTTAAAGTAAAGTGAGAAAATAGCATAACATCTATGCAAGTGTTTTCTGCCTCCATTATTTCATTTATTTAAATCACCCAATGACCACTTCTAATCCCACTATAATGCATTATGACATGATTATAATGTATTACAACTATGATCATTATAATACACTATGATCCTTGCCAAAAAAAACAAAATCTGTGAGGATTCAGCAATTAAGAAGTATTAGGCCTATAATATTTGACCATATAAGTCATTATAATATGCTTTATAATGTGTTATGGTAATTGTTATAAAGTATTATGAGTGCTTATTAATAGTTGTACAATGTTATGCAGAATATAACGCAGAATGTTTAATGTATTACGTGGGATTTTTTCTATACCCAGGGGTTTTGACTGGAGTACAGCCACAGAGAATAGCTAATATGTCATTTTATTGCAGCCAGTGTTTGTATGCATTATGTATGAGAATTCCATGTGTAGGCCTACACATGTTTATATTACATGTACAGTTTAAGCAGATGTTAGTCTGTGTGTGTGTGTATGAGGTGTTTGCAGATTGTGTGTAAGTAAATATAAAGAATTATCATCCAGGTTTCTGTACACAGAGACTCTCTCTCCTAGAATTCAAGGTTGTTCTTTATTGTCACATGCACTTACAAGCCAATTGTTATCCTCGAGGTTGTCATGCAAAGTAATTTCTATTCTGTCGTCACATACTGATGTTGTGATTGAACTGAATGCAAATAGTTTCCACTTTCCAACCGCCTAGCTTCATGCAAACCATGTACGTTCCTACAGTATGTGTGTGCGTGCATGCGTGCGTGCGTGCGTGCGTGCGAGTGAGCGAGTGAGTGAGATTGTGTAAGAGAGACATTGAGGCTGAGCCGAGAAGCCGCCATATTGTATAATTTTAGCGTGGCTCACCCAGGAAGTACCAGGCCAGGGTGGCTCCTCCAGCTAGGATGATGATGATGATGACAGTGGTGAGGAAGAATAGAAGACACTTGCAGGGTGGGGTCCTAATGGTGCAGAGGGCCACAGCCTGTGGACAGGCCCCTGACTGTGGGGAGCACAAAATCTCATGTTTGTGCTTGCTGTCAGTTTAAGTTTTGCCCTTAGCTCATTCCTTTTTCTTTTTCTTTTATCCACTTCACATCAACATGTTTTAGCCACTTTCAACCTGGCGTCCCTAATGTTTTTGGCATGTCATTATTAGAGGTGAAACAAAAATTGCTTAAAACGCAGATATACGGCCTGGGCCGCAGCGTGGCGGTCCAGGCACCCTAGGCTGCAATGCCATCCTGACAGCGTGTCACGGGTACGACTCCCTATCCCGACGACCTTTGCTGCGTGTCACGCAACCCATCTCTCTCCCCGTTTCCTGTCAGCCTACTCTGCAATCTATCAATAAATAAGCCAAAACAATATCTTAAAAAAGTTAGTAGTTTGTAGTTAATGTGTTATTTCTAGCATCATACAACGCCCTGTAAGGGTTTAAGAGCGTGGTTAAGAGTTGCTGTCAGGTAAAAAGCCAGCTATGGCTCATTTTAAAAACACATGGAATAAATACATCAATACAGTCAGTACAGATTGTATTCTTGTTCCCAACTATTATTTCCCTCATTCTTGAGTAACGTAGTGTCTGAATGAGTCCCAGTTGTTATACAATCTAAGTTTAATTAGGTGGTTAATGAATAGCATATGTGGGCATTATGAAGTGTATTAAGACATTACATTACATTACATTACAGTCATTTAGCAGACGCTTTTATCCAAAGCTACTTACAATAAGTGCATTCAACATAGGTAGGGAACGAAACTACTAATCACCAGAAGTCTTAAGTGCATTTCCTGCAAAAACAAGCGACCAAGAGTATACCTAGCGCTAAGGTAAAAGTGCTATATATCAGCTACCTACTTTCTTAGACAGATGAGACAAAATAGCAAAATCAAATGAGCACGAGCTAATACAAAAAGTGTATCGACTAAACAAGATCCAATAAAACAGTACAACAGTAAAACAATTGAGTTCATACAACTAGTTAACAACAAGTAAGCCTATTTCCTATCCAGATATAGGTCAACATGTAAAGCCAAACTGTGTGACTAAAATGAGAAAAAGAGTCAGATAATGTATCACTCCTCAACTCAGCCTTGCCAGATTGTGTTATATTTAAAACAGTTTCATTATGATTTAATGGACTATCATTAGGCTATGTATCAGACCGACAATAAAAGTAGTTTAATTAAACTGACCGCTTTGTAAAATGGAGCAGGAGTGATCCCCATGTCACTGGAATGTGACTTTACAGAGTTATGCCCGGTCACCATAACGTCTTCCTTCTGTTGTTATTCCTCAAGAAACTATCCCAATGTTGGGTGCAGGTCACCAGTGAGTCCTCAAGTGTCTCCATTCAGTGCATGACCAGACATGTTGGCAACAACCACCTCATAGACAGCGAGAGAAAGGATCCTATTTGCAGGTCCACAGGTAAACGTCGGTCTCCCAAACCTCACTGATCCCTACGATGCTTTAGGGCGTGCCATTGCTACGATCCTTCCACTCAGGGATAAAGCTAAAATATAATCAAAATATGCTTTTTGAATGAATTAAGCTTTTCATGATTCGTGTTCTCCATTTCTTCTTTTGAAATGATATCCTTATGGTTGCATACAGTATGACCTTTGCATCCTTTAGGGACAAACAGTAATGCATGTAGGCAACAGGTGTCGTGACATAACTAGTCAACACCCAGCAACAGAGATGCTCTCTCATCCAGTTCTAAACTAAATCTCACAGGAACAATATAGAGCTTGCCTAATCCCCATGCACCTGTTCTCCACTGGTAACATGAAACCCAGTGACATGTAAGGGAGGCGTATAAAATAAAGGCTTGGCTACTTTTCTAATTCAATTGTTAATAATAAAATAGTTCATATAACTGATTCTGAGGCTGCTGTCCCATATTATTCTTTTATCTGTTAGATGTATTTTATATTATGTGTCTATGTGAGAAGGATATCAACTAAATACTCCCCTTCTGTGTGTAACACCTGTGTCGAAAAGGTAGTGTAAGACAGTTACTTAATTACAATGGAGGGTTAGAAGTTGGACTAGTTACTTTATAGTTTCGTCTACTGGAGCCAGAGGGGTAAATGATGAGACCAGATGCAGATCACTTTGAGTTGGCCGGCTCAATTTTATATTGAATGAATAAGGTAATAAAAGACAAACATAACAATGCGCACAAACATACAGTAGGACAATGGGCAATGAATGAGGGAGGTATACCTTGGTATCAATGGATCTCTTTAGGGTGCACCCAACTACTCTGACTGATGTATGCAACTTAGTTGCAGTATTAAACACAGTTCAGGTTCCAATATTTCAAAATCAAATATACAATCAGGATTTGAATCCATAAAGAATAAACTTCACATTTACAACAAACCAAAACAATAACTCAAAACACTTTCACTGACAATTAACTCATACACCACTAAGTGGCTACAGAATAGTCCCAAGACACAAAGTGTCTGAACCTTAGTGTGTGTGTGTGTGTGTGTGTGTGTGTGTGTGTGTGTGTGTGTGTGTGTGTGTGTGTGTGTGTGTGTGTGTGTGTGTGTGTGTGTGTGTGTGTGTGTGTGTGTGTGTGTGTGTGTGTGTGAGACACTAATCATTGGATATATATTCCTGCACTATACCTGCACCCAGTGATCTTGATACATAGAAATTGATCTATGGAAGACTCTGACTTTCAAATGTACATATTTTTTGTTTTGATTGTATTGCTGTATTGTTGTATTGTGCTATCTGCTTTGGCAATGTAAACGTATGTTTTCTCATGCCAATAAAGCCCATTGAATTGAATTGTGTGTGTGTGTTGGAGCTAATTGTCCAGTACTGCACTGTTCCTCACAGGGCAGAGGGTGTGGTGAGTATGCGTGCGTCAATGTCCAGTTCTGCACTACTGGCAGGGCAGAAGATAGTGTGTGTGGTTCTGTATGTGTGTATCACCACTCAATACTGCACTGCTCCTTGCAGGGCAGTGTGTGTGTGTGACAAATTCCTACCACACTGGGGACAAGGGCTACGGCTCTGGGTCTGTCCAAGGAGATATCTATCACGTTCTGGGTTCTTCCAATCTTCTTGGGTTAGGTTAGCTCGCCATCCTTGGTGGACCAGAGTCGGGCTGAATCAGAATAAATGTATCCAAACAAAAAACCTGACCTGCATAAAGCAAGGCCAGAGGCATCTCTGTGTTAATGTACCATAAACACAATACTGCATAAGGTTTCACTTCAAAATACTTATTGGAAATAAATACATTAAACCTTTCAAATTCACATTCATATTACAATTACAATTCAACAATAGTTCAAACAAAACAAAACAAATCTTCCTCTCACCGATGGTGGTGTATTCCTTGGGTGCACTACATTAGTCCGACAGACCATTCCTCCGACAGCCCATTCCTCCGACAGCCCAAAACTCCTACTATAGAGCAAACTAATTTTTGACCCTTTACCCCGACTTCCCTTTGGCTTTCTCATCACCCAAAATGGCTGTCAATCCTGGTGATGACGTCCTGGAAATGACGTAAAGATCATCCCCATATGGGCTGTGATCTGGCCTAGTCCTAAACGTCACCGGAGGACGTCATCATAACGTCATCATGACGTCATTGTGCTTGCTGGGATGTACATCGTGAGGCCTTCTACTAAAGACACTGGCCCTCATTTATCAACGCAGCGTATAAACCGCCGTATATTTTCCATATATTCGGCCGTACACCAACGTCAAAGTCACATTTATCAACGCATCCTACACAGCTGATCCGAGCTTACACTTGGTCCCAGCGTTGATAAATGTCACGGCTGAAACGAGCGTCATTTAAATAACACGCCCTTTAAAAATTCTCAAAACGCCCCGATTTTACGACATGAAGACGAACCAGAATACGACCAAAGACATGAAAAGCCAATAAGAAATAGTTTAACCCCGATCGCCTCGCCTCGCCACACACGCCCCTCTCTCTCTCTCTCTCTCTCTCTCACACACACACACACACACACACACACACCCGCCCAGCTGTGTTTCTCATGTAACCCGGTAGCGGTACAATCACGTAGGCTTGAAGCCTACATGAATGACATATTATGATACCAATCAATCACATCGCCATGAATGGAATATGTTTGTATATTAATGTATTTAACCCATACCGAGCAGTGCGTGTTCGAGTTACACTAAAATAAAGCCGTCATGTAGGCTATTCCCATTTCCCAGTGAGACTCGGACCGTCGGACGGGCGAGTCCCGTCCCGCTCCGCATTAATGAGAGATAGCCTGGAGAGAACATTAATGAATGAAGGCTGGTACGTGTTGGACCATGCAGGGTTAAATGTCTGATCTCCCGGTGGCCATGAAAATATAACAGCAGCGCTCTAAACTCCCGAGTGCTCTTGCCGAAGCGCTGTATATTTTGAAAATAGCAGATCTACAAGCTCACAACGCGTCGCTGGCTTGTGAGCTTGTAGATATGCTATTTTCAATACAGCCAGATCTACAGTCTTATCTGAATGACTGTTAAATCAGTTTTTTTAAATTACTTTATAAAATGTTATATTTTCACAGGGATTATTTATTAGTGTAGATATACATTTATGAGTGGAGTATGTGTTCAGATGCCTGTCAGACAGTCAAACAATGCTGCTCCGCAGGTCTAGGATGGAATAAACGGGTGCAGCCAACGTCAACAACTGGTCTCGACCAGACGTGAGATCTCAGCGTACCGTAGGATAAAGCCCACGTCAGGATATATTGATAAATGCCGAAAAGTGCGGTGATTACGCCGTACGCCCATTATTTGGTCTACACCGCGTTGATAAATGAGGGCCAGTGTGTGTCACCAGTGTTGAAATCCTACACATGCAAACATTATCTCTCCTGCAGTAAATCGCCTGACAAATACAGAGAATACTCAACGTTAATACAGAGCAGGATCTTGTCAAGAATTACTTTTTTAACAAAGTGCATGGTTCTTTACCCCATTTTTCTTTGTCCAATAACCCTAATTTATTCCATCGTAATACTTCAGGTGTGATTGGAAATCATCAGAAATGCACAAACTGCTTAATCAATGCTGTTGTAACACAAAGGTAATTTTGTGTGTACAAGTTCAGTAGAACACTGTTTAATGTCTTTATTTTAGCAGTGGGGTCTCTGATCTGTTTTGAGAAGAAACTGGGAGTTGCGTCTTCCTCATTTATGGATAATTGTCATCCTCATTTATGGATAAGAATACAATAATAATAATAAACTTTATTTGTATAGCACCTTTCATGACGTGAAATGTCATGAAATGTGCTTTACAGAGCAAGAATACAATTACAGTTACCAATTTAACAGTTGTCTTAATAAACAAATAACAGTATTTTAAAAGGAACTAAAGCTTGTGATATTTTAATGAATGGCTCAATCAGATCCCTAAACTTGACCTGGCACATGCAGACACTACAGAACTCTTATCAGGCGAGGTTAGGCAGGACCCTAGTACTTATAGAGGGCACAACAAATCTTCGTGTGCCTCCGTCTTCACTCAATTATGAAAAAACAACAACAACAAAAGAAGCAAATCAATCCTGTTAATATTCACATCAACTTTATGCATAAATTAAATGAAAAATGTATGCAGAAATAAGATGAGAGGGCAGGGGCAGGTGGTGGGAGTAAAGGGGAACAATTATTCAAGTAACTGACAATCAGGGATCATATAAAAAAAATCACACCCTGTGTGAAGGAAGCGGTGCCTTTGGGGCCTTAACTCATTTCAGTTCGTCCCTATTGGTGGTCTGAGTCCACTTACCAAATTTGTACTTGGTAGCATGCTGCAAACTGGAATGATGGCTGTTTAAAGGCCAGCCAATGGGCAGAAAGAGGGGGCGGGGCTTAAGTAATGACAGTTAGTCCCTATTGCTGGCTTTAGTCCATGTACAACATTTGTACTCCATAGCATGCTGCGAACTTGAGTTATGGCTGTTTGAAGGCCAGCCAATGGGAAGACAGAGGGGGCGGGGCTTCAGCAATTCATGCTGGTCCCTATTGGTGGTCTAAGTCCACATACCAAATGTGGACTTGGTGGCATGCTGCAAACTGGAGTTATAGCTGTTTAAAATCCCGTGCTCATCCCGCGCTCATACGGGCGCTGGGGGTCCCTGGACCCCTCTTTGATAACGTCATCAATTCATGCTCGTCCCTATTGGTGGTCTAAGTCCACATACCAAATTTGGACTTGGTGGCATGCTGCAAACGGAAGTTATAGCTGTTTGCTTCTTTGCCGTGCTCATCCCAGGCTCATCCGGACGGACGGACGGACGGACGGACGGACATACGGACAAAGTCAAGCTTAGAGCGGTTGGCACCGCTAAAAAGAGTCAAAAGAGTCAGATCTACATGCTCACAACACTTGGTGCTGTGAGGCGTTGTGAGCTTGTAGATCAGCTATTTTTCTACACCAAATGGGAAAATAGAGCAGACCAAGTACAGAGCCAATGGTCTAGTTGAGTAAATATTGACAGTTTAAAAGGTTAACTATCTGAAAATACACATTAGCATGAATCCAACTATCTGTGAAAACTATGACAAAGTTTAATCTGCAACACCTGGGATGTACTATGTAGCCTGGGGTCATAGGGTGTTTCGGGTCTCGCAACATACACCCTCGCCCAGGTGACCCAGCCGGGGTTGATCAAGCCCCAACTTACATCCCAGGTAGCTACCCACGGTCAGTCCTATAGGGAAAGACAGGGCTACTCAGTCCGCTTCTCCGGAACATGATTACGTATGGTAAATATTGGCAAGTGAAAAACTTTCAACGTGGCTTCCTTGTAGGGGTCGGGAATGCGACACGTTGTGAGCTTGAAGATTGGCTATTTTCATGCTATTTTCACGCATTACAAAGTATAAGCAAGTAAGTAATATACAACAAAGTATAAAACACTGATTTTTATAAATTATTATTATTATTATCATCTATCAAAAAGAACAGAAACAAGTCCAGTTTTCATTTCCTAATTTGGACTGCCAACATCCACAGTGATAAATGTGTAGAGCGTATCCTTCTCAACCTTGTTGATGGTGTATGTGAGGGAGCTGATCCCATCTTCTTCCATGGTCAATGATGTTCTTTTGAGCTTGTCATATCTTTTGGCATTAGGCTCATTACGCAAGTCTCTTTCATGCTTGATCATTTTGAACCTCCCTGTCACCATGTCAGGCCGAGAGATACTTTTGAATTTGAAGATGCTTCTCCAGTAGAAATCATCATCCTCACCGCCCCAGCCCCAGTAGTCATTTGGGAAGCCATTGACGATCAAGAACTGCTCTTTTGACATGGACACAACCCCTCCAAAGAGGCTTTGATAGAGCAACTTGAACTCAAATTTGTCAATGGCCACAGACAAGTGTCTGGGTTTACCAAAGCATCTATAGATGTTACGGTCATTCATAGGGATTAAGTCCACATCACAGAAGACAACGCAGGTATAACTGTACTCCTTCATTGCCCTGATAAACCCTACATTCATCAATCTGCCCTTATTGAATGTCCCCTCACCGTCCTGGTTAATAACATAGACTCCATAGTCCAGCTGTTGCCGTTGTAGAATGGGATGGTGGTAGTGAAGCCACTGTATCAGGTGCTGATGCCGATTGCGGAATGGAATGATGATTGCCACCTAACAGGAAATACAAGAAATATACATCTCAACCATCTTTAATGTTACATTATGGTAGGCTACTCGCAAACTACTACTAAATGTCTTGTGCACGCTGCCCAAAGTTTCAAAAGTGAAATAGTTCACAATATGTGAAACATATTCAGGGAGTTACTGCCTACTGGCACAATGCATAAGACATTTGGTGTTGATTGGTCCAGTGGTTTCCAAGATTGTCCCTGGACAGACAGACAGGCAGGCAGGCAGGCAGGCGCACACACACACACACACACACACACACACACACACACACACACACACACACACACACACACACACACACACACACACACACACACACACACACACACCCTCTTCTAGACGGCTCACCCCTGCAGGACATTGCAGTGAAAGTCCATAAACTCTAAAGTGTTAAGCTTTCTGTAAACATTTGTATTAGACAATAATTTCTTATTCAGCCTACATTTGGCTGTATCCCGGACACCTCCCCCACCTTAATCCGCAGGTTTAATCACAACGTCTTCATCATTTCCTCAGTTCGATCAAAGCAGTCCTTTCGGTAAAGAAAAGCACTTCAACACATGTGTGGCTTGCTGGATTATGTAATCAGTAGTTGTCGTGTCTGTAGTTTTCAATATTTGGTTTGTAATCCCAAAAGACTTAATTTAGCTGTTTAGCTAAATTACATGTCTGTTTCGATGACTGTGTTAATTGCTCTGAGAGCATAACCTTTCTTTGGAGAAATGTGTCAAATCAATTGAGGGGACAACTGTAATTAGGTTTGTTACAGCATTGATTTCACAGAGAACAAGCCAATAACCTCGTTTCATCCGTCCATTCATCTACAAACCTTATGAGGCGAAATACAGTCTGGCGGTTTGTATCGTCCTCCCTCCAGCAGAGAAGAGCTCAATTCTGCTCTCACAGCCTCCATGGTCCTGTTCCAATTGAACTCCACATCAAATGGACCCACCAGGCGAGGAGAGGTCTCAGGACAGGATTCCAGAGCCTTTAGTACTTCAGTTGTGTTTGCTTTCTGGGTTTTGTTGAGCCACATCGTCTGAATATGAACGTGTCTGGAATGCAGCCATAAACCAGATAATATCACTAACTGAAACAGCATTATGATTAGTATCAACCGTTTGAACTGCATCTTTCCTTGCCAGGTCTCTCTTGGAAAAGAGAAATCTGATCTCAATGGGACCTCCTGGTAAAATAAAGGCAAGCAATATTCCTCTTGACTTTAGTGGTAAAAAGGAAAGTGACAATCAATGGTTTGAAGAAATGACAGCAACTCTCTCTCTCTCTCTCTCTCTCTCTCTCTCTCTCTCTCTCTCAGCTTCCCTTCTCTCCTCTCTGTCAGAATGTCTGTGGTGATGTGGCGAGCTGAGGATCATGAAGGCGGATCAACTTCAATTTTTGGAATCGGAAACACCCGTCCTTGTTTCTGGTGACTGATGTTGTCCTTCTAATACGTGAGGAGACCTAGTTTTTCAATTACCTTTTTCATTTATTTAAAATAAATAAATTGGAAAATGAAAAAATCTAAATACAGTAAAATAAACTAAAAAAAGTAATCGAAAAAACACAGCCCCTCACGTATTAGGAGGGCAGGATGAGTCACCAGAACCAAGGACGGGTGTTTTTGATAAATCTAACATGGTTAGAATGGAGTTTGAAGTTACAATGGGTTTGTATAGGAAGGGGGCGTGTCTGATAAAATATGAATATCAAATATCTGAATACTGAATCAAGCAACTTAAAAACTGTCTGGGGGGCTCACAAAAGCCTGAGTAGGCGATAAAGTGACGCAATTTGTTCTTGAAAGTGCAATATTTCTTTCAGTACTACCTGCTGAACTAGTTTTTTGTTTTTCAACTTTAATAGTTGTGTAATCCATTCAGCTCACGAGAAAGTCTAAGGTATGCCGACAATTTTGGGAATGTCATTATAGGCTAAGGAAACTTGCTGCACCTTTACATCAAACTATTGTGACACTGCATTCCTTTCAATCCTGTTATGCCCTTCATTAATGACTCATCGTGTAATTGTACATAATTATCTGTTTTGACTCACGTCATTTTCTATTGTTCCATTCGGCATGGGTGCACTACATTAGTCCGACAGACCATTCCTCCGACAGCCCATTCCTCCCAAAACTCCTACTATAGAGCAAACTAATTTTTGACCCTTTACCCCGACTTCCCTTTACTCCGACAAAAGTTATATCCCAATATCCCGACACCCATATGTCCGACAGCCCATTCCTCCGACAGCCCAAAACTCCTACTATATAGCAAACTAAGAAATGTGTATATTAGGCTACTGCGTGTATTAATTAGCTCGCTCTCTCTCTCTCTCTCTCTCTCTCTCTCTCTCTCTCTCTCTCTCTCAATATATGAAAGCCTTTCCTTAGGAGTATAGTTTATATTAAATGGTAAAATTTAGTTGATCTATCTTTCTTTTTTTCTTTCTCTCTCTCTCTCTCTCTCTTTCTCCCTTCCTCTCTCTTTCCTTCTCTCTTTCTCTCTCTCCCTTTCGTGTCTGTGCTCGCGGGTGCGCAACGCACACGCGCAGACGGTTATGTCCATCTGATAAAAATCAGATAGTTTATTTTACGTACATATTAGCCATGCTCTCTCTCTCTCTCTCTCTCTCTCTCTCTCTCTCTCTCTCTCTCTCTCTCTCTCTCTCTCTCTCTCTCTCTCTCTCTCTCTCTCTCTCTCTCTCTCTCTCTCTCTCTCTCTCTCTCTCTCGTCCACGCTCGTGCGCAACGCACGCGCGCACAGACGGTTCTGTGAGTGGACCGCTCCATCTGATAAAACATATTCCATTTGGCCAGTTCCAACCCAACGTTGCATTTATGATGACATGACAATTAGATGTAAAGAGAGGGGTTAGTCGACTAGGAGTCTACTAGTTGCACATTCATGCAACAGAGCACTGGACATTAACCGCCAAAAAGAAACATATAATAAGCCTACTTCTCAATCCCTAATACAGCGGGGTCCAACCATAATCCCGACACCATAATGTTCCTACCGTGCCATTTCAAACCCATAATTACTACATCCTAATATTCCGACCATGGAGCGCCTCGCGCGCACGGCAGCACCAGTGGTGCACAGCGACGCGCGCTCTCTCCAATTATTATAATAAAGCTTAAACATCATGACCTGTATTTGTGTAAGGTAGCCAAACATCTATAGGCCAACTCTAGGCCTGTCAACTTCATTGAAACAAATAGCCTACAGCAGATACTCCATAAAGTATTATTGTTGTTAATATTATTCTATTATTATTAGCATATATTTGTATTATTTTATTACTGTTGATAATGTTATTATTGATATTATTATAATGATTAGTAATTATTAATTATTATAATTCTTCTTCTTATTATCATTATTATTATTCTTTTTTGTATTATTATGTAGGCTATTAACACAAACCAACCTTTTTTTCTCTCTCTCTCTCTTCTCCCCGTTTCGGTCGATGAGCGGTGTCTGTGTCATCATGAGCAAAAAGAACAGATTTACAAGCTATCAACACTGTGCTATGTACAGGATATTAGCTTGTAGATCTGTTCTTTTTTAGCATGAAGTTATGACGTATACTATACAGGTCTGGGGTCCGTGTGTGGCTCAAAAATACTTTGAACACTTGGAAGTATTTATACTTTGTCACAGGGTCGTGCAACAAAATTGCCGATCTTCAAGCTGACAACATGGCTCCATCATAGTTTGACAGTGACATAATTTTCACTAGAAATTGCCTGTTCTCTCAATAGATTTTCTTCTCATCATCATTATTATTATCATAACATTACAATATAGCGCATTGGCGTGAGTGCGCTGACTGCGCTCACACGGACGCCGTCTGTCTGTCTGTCTGTCTGTATCTCTGTCAAGCTCTTTACTTTGCCAAAAATAGCCGATCTACAAGCTCACAACGCCTGGCGCTGCAAGGTGTTGTGAGCTTGTAGATTGGCTACTTTTGGTACTCTCTCGCTCGCTCGCTCGCTCACGCGCGCGCGTCTGTCTACAAACTAAGTGCCTTTGATCCTAACTGTGCACCCAGGCAGGGATGTGCAGCATGCGCTAAATAGGCCCAAGGTTTATCATGTTATAGGTGGAAAGATTCATTCATGAAGGATTCCAAATCCTCATCATTTCTGTGAAAGATCAAATCCCTGGTTGGGTGCGCATTGAGGATCACCCCCCCCCCCCCCCCCCCCCCGCACCCCCTTTTAAATCATTAATAATACATTCTTAATTTATAACTAATAATGAATTGCTTGAGCAGTATATTTTAAATATAAGAAAATTTTTGCACACAGGGGCTGGACTTTACGCACCGTATACGCATGTTGGATTTACTTGCATGCAACATAAGTGATTATCTATCTATCAAGATAGATAGATAGATAGAAGCTCACAACGCTAAGAAGACCCCCAAGAATGTTAGCCTACTACTCAGCTCACAACGCCTGGCGCTGCTAGAGGTTGTGAGCTTGTTCTCTCTCTCTCTCTCTCTCTCTCTCTCTCTCTCTCTCTCTCTCTCTCTCTCTCTCTCTCTCTCTCTCTCTCTCTCTCTCTCTCTCCCCCCCCCCCCCCCCCATGCTGCATGCTGGGAGGCGGGTGTGTGTGAGTGAGTGTGTGTGTGGGAGACGCTGTTGAATGAGGCCTTTTGTTGGATTAACCCCTGTTTCTTCTCAAACTGTACTGTCTGCATGATAAGGTAAGAAGAGTGAAGTTTTAAAAGCTGGCGGCGGCGGAGATGCCCCCCCCCGATGCAGGGGGGGGGAATGCCGTCCATGTCCATAAAACATGGGGCGAGAATAGCTACAGATGTCCGTTTTTCTGTTGAGGAAGTATTGTTGGCTGTGGGTGAACAAGTGGGACATGAAAGCATATCATATGGGTCGCGCATGAATAAAGCTGTCGTTGTTTTTCTAAAAGAAGAACGGCTTGTCCACGCGCTAGTTGAAGCGGGGATAATGCTAGATGATAGCCTTGTTTGCGTGACTCCGTTGGCTGTACCGTCTACACGGGTTACAGTGTCAGGGGTCCCCCCTTTTATTCCAAATGAAGCACTGGAAAGTGAGTTGATGAGATTTGGAAAGTTTGCTACGAGCTTTAGGCACATTCGCCTCGGGTGCAGTGATCCTCGATTGCAACACGTTCAGTCTCTACGGAGGCAGGCGCTTATGCTTTTGAATTGCCCAACGCAAACACTTGATGTGTCTTTTAAAGTGAAATATGAAAGTGCCTACTATACAGTGTATGCAAGCACTGGGAGCATGAAGTGTTTTGAGTGTGGCGATGTGGGCCACAAACGAGCGGGGTGTCCCCACAAAGATAGACCCGACGGCGGAGCTGCGGGACGCGGGCGATGCGGAACGCTCCGCCAGGGAGGGAGGCGAGGCCAGCGCACTGCGCACCGTGGGGGGTGGGGGGGAACCTGGGGATAACATGCCACGCTCCCCTGGGAGCATACTGAGATATGCGAGCGGTGCTTCGCACACAGTAGAAGACACAATGCATGTTGAAAATGAGAATATGCAAGAAAGTGTGTCAACTGTCCCTAATGTCTCTGACATGGGGGCGGGGGAGACACAAGCTGAGACTGAGCAGTCTGCAGATCATATTGTGGAGGCCAGTGGGTCAGGAATAAATGATGCACAGGAAGATGGTTCTGGGGAGGTGAGGACAGGGAATGAGAATGGGGAAAGAAGGGAGGGGGTGGAATCCACAAGCTCAGAAATAGCCAGTGGTAGGCACACAGAGGAAGGTGAAGATGGTGATGATGAGGAGGATGAGGAAGATGAGGAGGAGGAGGAAGAAATGCCAGAGGAGGAGGAGGAGAACAGTTCACAGCTATATGATTTTGTAAAGCAGAAAGATCCATCTTACTACTCAGTAAAGGAAATAAATCAGTTTTTGGACAGAACGTATGGGAAACATAAGGTTAATGTGAGTGAGTATTTCCCGGACATTGAGAAGTTTGTTAGGTCTGTAACGGCAGCAAGACAGGAAGCTAGCTTAGACCAGCTAAGCAAACAAAAAAGGTACAGGTTAAATAAAGTAATGACCAAACTAAGGAAGGAAAAAGCAAGGAAAGGAAAGGCTACTCGTCGTCTACGAAAATAAAAATGGGTGAATCACAAAAGGGTGTCTCTTCTGGGGTTTCTGCCTATACTGTTGTTTCACTACTTTTTCTATTTATTATGGAAAGCCTGAGAATAGGAACATTAAACATAAATGGGGGCAGGGAAAGGAATAGGAGAGGATTAATAAATGAAATGAGTAATGTAAAGCATACAGACGTTTTCTTCTTGCAGGAGACACATAGTACTTATGATAATGTGGTAGATTGGGGAATGAGTTGGGGAGGGCAGCATTTTCATAGCCATGGTACGAACGTCAGTGCAGGAGTAGCAATATTGGTCTCACCAAGAATAAACATGACAGATATTCACTTCTCCCAGTTGGAGCAGGGGAGGGTCATTATACTTCAGGCCACAATTAGAAATTTGCTTTTTACCTTTATAAATGTTTACGCACACAGCTCAGGTACAGAGCATGTAAGGCTTTTTAATGTATTAAATAATATTATTGGACAGTACATAGGTAACTCTATGGTGGTGATTGGAGGAGATTGGAACTGTACATGTTTTTTTAAAGAGGACAGGATAGGTGAAGAGCCTCATCCCCGGTCAGCGTCGTTTCTATCCAGTGCTGTCACACAACATGGACTGAGAGATGCATGGAGAGAACTTCATCCAGTTACAAGACAGTATACGTGGACTAGGATCTCAGAGGGAAGGATCAGTGCTGCCAGGCTTGACAGAATATATGTTAACATAAATTACATTAACAGGGTTAGGAAGGCGATTATAACCCCTGTGGGGTTTTCTGATCACCATTTGGTGATGATAGAAATAGCCCTGAATGTACCAAAAATATGCAGTCCATTCTGGCATTTTAACACAAGGTTAACGCAAGACAAACAGTTCTGTGTATTTTTTTCTCGTTTTTGGAACGAATGGAGGGGGAAAAGAAATGAATTTGAAAATGTAGTATCATGGTGGGATGTTGGAAAGGTACAAATTAAGACTTTTTGTCAACAATACACTGCACACACTGCAGCGACACAAAAGAGCACTATGGAAATACTGGAAGAGGAAATAAGACTAATAGAGAAGGACATGATAAATAGGGGAGACCCCAGCTATGCTACACAGTTGGGAAGGAAAAAGCAATGTCTAGCACTCTACCTACAACAGAAGGCAAAGGGAGCGTTGATAAGGGCAAGGATTTCCACCCTGAAGGATATGGATGCGCCAACATCTTTTTTCTTCAAGTTGGAAAGGAAGATTAAAAAACAGAACCTAATGCTCCACCTTAAACGTCCTAATGGGGAAATTACAACGGACACAAGAGAGATGAGAAAAATGGCAATGGACTTCTACAAAGAACTTTATAGCGCTGGGGATTGTGACCAGATTTCAGTGGGCGAGATCCACAAAGACTTACCAAAGCTAATGCCTGAGCAAGCAGCACGGCTGGACTCTGACATTAAAGAAGAGGAAGTTTCTGCAGCAGTGCAGGAACTAAACACTGGGTGCTCACCTGGCATAGATGGTCTACCTGCAGAGTTTTATAAGTGCTTTTGGGAACTGTTTAAAGAGGATTTGTGTGCTGTGTTTAAATGTTGTTTTGAATATGGGAAGCTTCCTGTGAGCTGCACGAGAGCTGTCCTTTCTTTGTTACCAAAGAAGGGAGATCTTGGTCAGTTGAAAAACTGGAGGCCGGTCTCATTACTATGTACAGATTACAAAATATTGTCAAAATGTCTTTCTAATAGACTAAAAAAGCACATGGACACAGTTATACATGCAAATCAAACATACTGTGTGCCCGGTCGTACAATAATGGATAATTTGTTCCTAATCCGGGATGTTATTGATCTATCAACGACTCAGGATTTGGACCTGGGACTCCTTTCAATTGACCAAGAAAAAGCTTTCGACAGAGTACATCATGAGTATTTATTCAAAACCCTGGAAGCTTTTGGAATAGGCAGATCTTTTGTATCGTGGGTTAAACTTTTGTATTCAGGAGCGTCTGTTGTGTTAAAGGTGGGAGGTGGACTTAGTTGTCCAGTGAGAGCGTACAGGGGGATACGGCAGGGATGTCCGCTATCAGGCCAGCTCTACTCGTTGGCTATTGAACCATTTTTACACACACTTAGGAAAGGTTTGGGGGGGTTTATGTGTCAAGGTGTAGGGGAACAGAGGGCTGTAGTCCTATCTGCCTACGCAGATGACTTAACAGTTTTTGTCCGAAGACAGGAGGATGTTGAGTGTCTTAGCAGGAGCATGGCATTATATGAACAAGCATCATCAGCAAAGGTGAATTGGGGTAAATGTGAGGGCTATGCTATGGGCCAGTGGCAAGGCAACAGACTACCAATACTGCCGGCAGCTTTACAGTGGAGTACAGAGGGGATGAAATGTCTAGGAGTCTTTCTGGGAAATTCAAATTTTCAGCAGAAAAATTGGGAGGGGATGATAGAGAAGGTGAGTGCCCGATTGTCTCAATGGACGTGGGTCTTGCCACAGTTGTCCTACAGGGGGAGAGTGCTGTTTGCAAACAACCTGATCGCCTCAATGTTCTGGCACCGTTTCACTGTATTGGAGCCACCAGACACACTGTTGAAGGAGATTCAGAAGAGACTGGTGAACTTTTTCTGGGGAGGACAACACTGGATCAGAGCGTCTGTGTTGTTTCTACCGTTGGCCGAGGGAGGTCAGGGTCTAATTGACTTACGTAGCCGTGTTACAGCCTTCAGACCATAAACAGCACAGCGTCTCCTCTACAGGGTCTAGGCTATGATAGGCACCTGTTTATGTTGGAGTTGGACAAGATGGACTTAACAGGCACCACTGTGTTTTACCAAACAGTTCTGCGAGCATGGAACAAAGTTCTGAAAGCTCGGAGGAATGGAACACAGACTTACGATCAAGCAGGGCAGGAACCACTGTTTTACAACCCACTTATCCAGAGCAGGATGTTGAATTCCGCATCTGTGGAGAGAATGCTAACAAGAGCAGGAATTGTAAAGCTAACTGATCTGAGATCAGAAAGAGGTTGGAAAACAGCAGAAAACCTCAGTGAGCAGACTGGTTTGAAGTCTGTTCGGTTCCTGCAGCGTCTGTTGAGAGAGGTGGTATGTTCACTGCCTGCGGGACAATCAGAGAGACTTTGAGAAGAGAGCCTGATGGCGAGCAAGAGAGAAGGGGTTTGGATTTCCCGTTTCTAGAGGTCTCTGCCGCAGTGGAGGAAGGGGAGGAAGAAGAGGGTCAAATCCTCTCTTTTAAAACGCCACAACTGGGAGACTTAAGTGGACTAACGAGTAAGACCTTATACGCAGTGAGTGTCAAGGTCATCAACAAAGACACACTGGTGGGAGTACAAGAGTCAAGGTGGTCGGGAGTACTTGCACCAGGCTCTTCTCCACGGGGCAGCTGGAGGTCCCTGTACAAAACTCCAGTGGAGAAACGCACTGCAGATCTCCAGTGGAGGATAGTGCATGGGGCCGTGGCTACAAACAGACATGTGGCTCACATCAACTCTGGGGCTAGTAAAAGTTGTCCTTTCTGCCAGGAGGAGGAGACACTTGAACATCTATGGTTAAGGTGCCCAAGGCTTGGTAGTCTGATTGCGCTGCTACAGGGATGGTTTAATAGGTTTAATGAAGAGCTAAGTGATGAAATGTTTATTTTTGGGCCAAGGTACAAAGCGTCACAAAAGAGACGGTTGGGACTGCTTAATTTTCTGGCCGGGCAGGTAAAAATGAGTATCTGGCTTTCGAGAAGGAACAAGATCCAGGGAGCGGGTTCAGTTGAAGCTGAACCCATGGCAAAAGGACTGGTAGCAGCTCGTATCAGAATAGAGTTTGCCTATTATAAAATGATCTCTTGTCTGGAGGACTTTGTTGAGATGTGGGGGCAAGGGGACGTCTTGTGTAGCATTGAGCAGGAGTCACTGGTTTTGTCTCTTAAAAAAAAAAAAAAGTAAATCACACAAATGTAATTTTTAAATGAAATGGAGGGTGTCAAAAGAACGTGTACTTTTTTAGAGTGTCCTCTCTTGAAGGAGTAGGAATGTTCTGATGTATGTTGTTTGAGTGTAAAGGAAGGTTAATAAAGGCTTGGTTAAAGGTCTCGGTCTCTCGGTCTCTCGGTAAATGAGATGCAAAATCCATTAGATTCTGCTAAACTTATGTTATTCAACTCTGTCCTCACATGGGTTTTCTCCTCCCCATCTCTCTCTCTCTCAGGTATAATGAGGTTTGATTTAAAGGGTGGAGCATTCATTCCCTATTTACATCGTTCCTGTGTAGGCCGGTCCCCGACTAGACCCTCGGCAACCCGAAGGGGCCGAGCTTCTAGTTATAATAATTGGAGAGAGTGCGCGTCGCTGTGCACCACTGGTGCTGCCGTGCGCGCAAGGCGCTCCATGGTCGGAATATTAGGATGTAGTAATTATGGGTTTGAAATGGCACGGTAGGAACATTATGGTGTCGGGATTATGGTTGGACCCCGCTGTATTAGGGATTGAGAAGTAGGCTTATTATATGTTTCTTTTTGGCGGTTAATGTCCAGTGCTCTGTTGCATGAATGTGCAACTAGTAGACTCCTAGTCGACTAACCCCTCTCTTTACATCTAATTGTCATGTCATCATAAATGCAACGTTGGGTTGGAACTGGCCAAATGGAATATGTTTTATCAGATGGAGCGGTCCACTCACAGAACCGTCTGTGCGCGCGTGCGTTGCGCACGAGCGCGGACACGAGAGACAGAGAGAGAGAGAGAGAGAGAGAGAGAGAGAACGAAAGAACGAGAGAACGAGAGAGAGAGAGAGAGAGAGATGCATGGCTAATATGCACGTAAAATAAGCTATCTGATTTTTATCAGATGGAGCGGTCCACTCACAGAACCGTCTGTGCGCGCGTGCGCTGCGCACGAGCGCGGACACGAGAGACAGAGAGATACACATTTCTTAGTTTGCTATATAGTAGGAGTTTTGGGCTGTCGGAGGAATGGGCTGTCGGACATATGGGTGTCGGGATATTGGGATAACTTTTGTCGGAGTAAAGGGAAGTCGGGGTAAAGGGTCAAAAATGTGTTTGCTCTAGTAGGAGTTTTGGGCTGTCGGAGGAATGGGCTGTCGGAGGAATGGGCTGTCGGACTAACGCATGCCCCCCGTATTCCTTACACTCAAATTAGTGGTTACATGGCGGCTTTCCGACATGTCGCCTTTCCGACGTTAACGAACCCTATACCTAACCCTCACCCTAACCCTAACCGCACGCGGAAGCCACTAGTCGGAGTGGCGAGATGTCGGCATGGAAGACGGTTACCCAAATTAGTAACAGCAGGGTCCAGCAAAATACCATGTGAGTGAGACACTATAAATCAAAAATGAGTGACATTGAGAACACATTCTTTTGATATACCTGCACCCATGCAAACTTTACATGACTGTTCATTAAACAAACAGCCTAGTCACCACTCACCAGCAGTGCTGGGACTTCACTCTTAACATGTTAGCCACCTAGCAGCTAATGCATCCAAACACTGTTTGTCACTCACCAAGGTTTGCAAATGAAATCAGCATCAGCACATCAGTGCTGTCTAGATGACTCAATGTTGCTTCTCACAAAGAGTTCCAGTCATTAATGTTGTGCCTTGATGTACACAACTGACATTATTATTCATATATTTTCTTAAACTGACGTTTTTCTGGTGCAAGGGACAAGGAGACTGTTCCAAAGCAAAAGTTTGCTGAAGTGGCTCGGACTGGCTCCTCTTTGCTCTCACTCTGATTAGCTGGAATTCGTTCCACCTGCTGTGCCTGCACACACAGGCAACAGGCCCTTGTTCAGACAGGGCGTTGTCTCATCTAATTGGGCCACAGCTTAAAGGACAACTTTGTTTTTTTACAACCAATGTTTATGTTTTACATTGTAATTAAAGTAAATAAAAGATGAGTGTTAAAAAATGTACATTTACTGCTTTCTATAGTTTTAGCAATTTTCACAATCTTTTTTTACAGTGTTTTCACAGTGGGCGGGGGCATTCTGTCCGGTGGCTAAATATGTATTTTTTTAACACATTAACCCGGCGTTTTCTTTATTATTATTTACAGTAGCTCTTCTAGCCCCCAATAACTCACATCTGGCCATCTCAGACAGCCGGACCTTTTTTATTGTGTAAAAAAGGTATATTTAGCCACCGGACAGAATGCCCCCGCCCACTGTAAAAAATATCGCAAAAAATGCTAAAACTATAGAAAGCAGTAAATGAAAAAAAAATTACACTCATCATTTATTTACTTTAATTACAAGCTAGAATATAAACCTTGGTTGTAAAAAAACAAAGTTGTCCTTTAATGCCAATCAAGCTGATACAATGAACTGATCTGAGGGGGTTTCTGTGTATCTTGTACTGTAGTGAGGGAATGACTGAATGAATTGTCACTTGATGACTTTTTAACAGTTATTTATTTATTCATATTGAAGTATGATTTAATCCATTTTACTCACTATTTATTGTAAAGGGTGATTCAGTCTATTTTAACCCATTTCTGGACCTGGGTTACATGTGTCTCATACTGTATGATATTCTAAAACAATTTAAGATATTATAAGTAGATAAAAGACAAAATGGCCTTTATTAAAAGGGTAATTTGGCAACAATTACATATACAAAAAGCAAGTAATAAAAATATACAATTAAATACAAAATATTGGAATAGATTAAATAGCATATTATGGTAAAATAATCGGGAAAGGATATTGCTGTCAACGTTTCGATTACTCAGTGATCTTCATCAGGACTTGGGCATACACACATACATAATAGTTCACCATCCACACTCTGATCTGTCAGAGGAGGTCACCTGTTCACACCTGTTCACAACAATCAACCTGTTCACAACAATCAATTGACTGGCTTTACACAAAATAAACAGTGTGCAGTGCACCCATCCATTAATATAAATTGCAATAAACACATTTGCATTTAAAGAATCCCAAGAACAACAAAGTCAAGAACTCAAAAAAAGGGAACACAGTTACATACTACAGTGTATCATGTTTGGGGGGAAATAATGTAATCATACATTACATCTATGGTACAATAATGTGGTAATAATGATGATGACAAACTAAGGTGCTATGGTGCAAAACATCCAGGAATATTTTATATACAATATACTGTATTTAGAATTACTTTTTCAATGTACAACCATAAAACTATATTCCAATAGAAAATAACACAAAACATTCTTGCTGTCAGTAGCAGCTAAGAATACATTAAAGTGAGATACATACTGCATATCCCTGAGGTATGGCACACTTGAACAGGTGAAGTGCTCACTTTGAGACACACATGTCAAAGTGAAACCTGTGGCTTTACTTTTATGCTCCAATTACTTACGCTTTGTAGCTTATTACTTATTGTTTACTTCATCTACATTTTTTTGCATTCAAAATACAAAGGACAAAACATATGTTGACAAAACGTATGCCAATAGAAGTAGAAGATTCATTTAGACATAAGGCAAGTGAGAGTATAAAATTAAATAAAAGGAATTAAAATTACATAGACATAAATAAATAATAATAAAATAAACATATAGAATTAAGAAACATATTTAAAAGTCATAGTAAATACAAATCTAATTTCATTAAATAAATACAAATATAAATATTAATCATATTTAATTATATGAATGAGTATAAGTAATAACAAGACAAAGCGGAGGGGGGGGGGGTAGAAATCCATTACTTTTACAGTAAGTGACTTGGTGACAAAAGTACCTTATTTAATATAGTCAGTAGTCTAGAGCCTTGAATGAACAATAATCAGAATGGCCCTCCTCAAGGATCTCAGAGCAGATTCAAGTGCTGTTTACTTTTGACTTTATTTTTACTGTTCAAGTTATGGTTTTAATCCATGACTTGTGATTTCAACTTTCAATTATGTTTAATGGAGCAAAGGAGAGACAGGAAGTACATAGCCCATGCCTAAGCATGCATTTAACCCATTAAGACCGCAGGCCGATTCAAAAAATGCCTTGTAAATCCGGGTTTTAAGTTTTCTGAAAATCGTTAGAAAAAATAGATTCAAATTAAAAAAATTAAAACGTAGCAGATCTACAAGCTCAAAACACGTTGCTTCGTGCTGTGTTTCAAGCTTGTAATCAAGTAGGGTGTTAATTTACGAAAAAACACAAAAAGTTAGAATATGGACCTAAAATGACACAGAGGTGCCTTTCAAGTAGAACAACGTATACTGTAGGTGTAACAGTAAATGACCCTCAAGTGGCTATAGGCCACTTGTATAAAACATCAGGTCCCTGGAAATAACAAGTTGGCAGGCATATTAGATGGCCACTAAGGTGTGATTGGTTGGTTTCTTTTCAATCCTACTAGATCTCTGTGCCTCTCTCACTGACGTGTAGTCACCACTAGAGGACTCTATCGGCCTGGTAGAGGGAAAAGTATTGGACCCTTCTTGCATATGGCCTGGGAAAGTCCCCATAGGTGAACTCGTGCCCAATTCATCGAACTTAAATGGTATTGGGGTAAAAGATGTCAACACACATGGGAAAGTGGGCTCTGGAGGCTACAGCGCTGGTCTTTAATATTTTCAGCTCGCTCATATTCTGAACAAACCTGTATGGATCCTCCACTAACTATGCCACCGACAGCAACTTCACCAGCAAATACATTTGAAACATGTGTTTCTGTGCTCATCTTTTGTTCCATACCGTTCCCTTGTAGCTCCTTGCTTTGACCATCAGATAATCACCTTATCTCCATCGTCCAGAGTGCCCTGGCTCACATGCTCATCTCCACCACAACACATGCCTGAATCTGGGCTCTGGAGTCCACAGCCCTGGTCTTGGAGCTTCTCAACTTGCTCTGAACATACCTCCATGGACCCCCCACTAATGCTCCCGTTGGATAACCATTTTAGAATTTCCATATCCTTTCCCCTCTCCTCTTCCCTATCATTCTGACAGCCACTAAGCCCATAGGGTGCGTCAGCAGCACAGGGCTCCAGATTTCCCTCAGTGAGAGAGGAGATAGGGGGAGGACAGAGATGAGAGTAGTTGGGATTGGAGAAGCAAGAATTGCTTGACAGGGAACTGTTAACACATTGCTCCAGATTTCCCTCAGTGAGAGAGGAATTAGGGGGAGGATAGAGGTGACAGTAGTTGGGATTGGAGAAGCAAGATTGGCTTGACATGCAACCGTTGCCACATTGCTTTTTTTCTTGGCCACACAAGCCACAATTGTCCACATTGATGGTGACCTCTATGGGGGAGAAGATGTCCACTTGCTTCAAAAAGGACTCAAAGGATTCATTGTTAAACTGAGGATTCAGCCAAGCCTGGAGGAGGAAGGTGAGGTTGACAGTAGATGACAAAATTGAAATCAAGAATAGAAATTGATTGACTGAAATAACTTGTATTAGTAGGCTATACATAAGCCAATCCGGTTACTAATAACTTTGTTTTATACTGTACTGTTATGAGTACACGTTTTTTTAAACAAAATGTAGTTTATTGTAGTAATTAACGTTTGTGTCACCCTTTCACATTGGAGGGTGCATTGAAAAATGTATGAGTCACTAGAATTTACAAGGCAATTTGTACTACCAGGAAATGATTTTTACCAGGAAAGGGTTAGCTAACAAAAAGACTGACAGGCTAGACTTGTTTACTCTGTTAGTAGATTTTGTCAGTCACAGCTAAAGAACTGCAACATTTGGACAGTGAATGATTTAAATGTGTTACTGTATATATACAATCATGCAGCCAATCAGTTTGCTTGCAGTTAAATCAAGTCAGTGATTAGGCTATACTGTACATTTCTCTTACTGACATTTTACTGGCATAGTAGCAAAAGCAACACGATTAAGCAACAGGAGAGATACAGAATAAAAAAGATGAATTAATAAATATAATGAATAAACAAACTTGCTATTATTTTCATGGCGAAAACTGTACTCCAGTGTGATTGAACCTAGAAAGCTTTGGAATCAACAAAACCTATAGGCTGACCTGTAAGTTTCCATCATGAAGGAAGAATTTTCCTGGATTTGGTAGAGGTGGACCTTCAAACTTCTTCACCACATAAATCCTGAAACACCGAATGAGATGAGAATTAAGATGGTAAAATAAACTTGCACATTTCAAAGAAAGTAACCATCCAGATGCACATATCATAGGTTCTAAATATAAACCACCATGTCCAAACATTAGGTAGAAGAATTATATATTCAAAGTAAGGTATGTTGCTTTATGTTTATTGTCTGATCGCAGTCAAGGAAACACATATTCATGCAACACAAGCTTGTTATGTTGTCTTACCAATTAATTCTTTGTGTCTTGCAGAGGATGATAGCCAGGACAACCACAACCACAAGTCCCAAAATGACACCCTTCATAGTGTCCCACTCCCATTCCGGCACAAAGGGATCATCTAAAAGAGGTTGAGAGAGAGGCTGAAAAAAAATTGCTAAAGGACACTCTCATCCCAGATCTACTAGGCTAGGTGCTGGATCAAAAAAAGTAAACAGTATATAAGAATAAAAAATCTGCACACCAGTATTGCTGCTCCCAAATGCAAGTTTACTTAGTACTAAGTAAACTTGCATTTAGTAGCAGCAATACTGGTGTGCAGATTCTTTATTCTACCATCTAACAGAAGGACACAACAGCATTAAGGGCCGTTCACAAGCACTATGACGATAACGATAACTGTATAGGTATAGGTATAGGTATAGGTATAAATATATAACTATATTGTTCACCATTGTCTTTGATAGTTTTGTTGTGGACTCTGCCATCCACTTGAGTTAGAACGATTTTTAAAACTATATCTTTATAGTTATCGTGATAGTTATTGCACTGCTTAGTGTGAATGAGACAAGAGATAAGTGTTGTCAGTCATTTTCTAAGAAAGAATCAAGTAAATAATCAACATGTGTCATTGCACGGTGTCCATATTAGTGGCATCCAAATGACTTTTTCTGCTGTTCTCCTTCATCTTGTTAGATTGCTCATATTGCACATACGTAGTGTAGACTTGACTGAAGTTAATGAAAGGTGAATTGCATTGCATTTATTCATAACCATTTGACAGTCAATGGTTTACAGTAAACAGTTACATTACCTGTTGTCTTTATCCTCCCTATGAGTGATCTCCATGTTGCAGTAGGGCTCCAGTCACTCCAGGTGGATTTGGCTGAAGGATCACTGGCCATGACTCTGACTCGCACCTGGTATGTTTCATTTAGCTCCAGATCCACATTTGGATCCAGTTCCATCTGGCAATGTAACCCACAATGTGATCTGTTTCTCGGTGAGGCATCCTAACAAGGGAGGACGATTTAGCTTAAAAACAAATACACAAAATCTGTCCCTTCTCTTTCTTTTTCTTGCTGTATCTGACATGCTCGCTCAGACATTTAAAGGCATTGTAGGGAACATTAAGCCTAAATTTAAAAAATATTTATATATATATTTTTTGCATTTTTTCCCCTCTATCAGCCACTATATAATGATGCTGGGGTGTTTTCCTGCACTGAAACACAGGCCTCTTTCTGAAAACCCTATTTTCCCTATTGTTGTTGTTGTTGTTATATTTGTCCGGTACGTAAGGAAGTCTATGGAAGTCTATGGAGGCATCACCCCCTGGTGGCCGGGAAACGAACTGCACAAACAATAACAATGAGGGAAAATAGGGTTTTCAGAAAGAGTACTGTGTTTCAAAACACCCCAGCATCATTATATAGTGGCTGATAGAGGGGAAAAAATGCAAAAAAAATATATATAAATTTTTTTTAAATTTAGGCTTAATGTTCCCTACAATGCCTTTAAACGTGCATGCTTGCACACACGCACGCGCGCGCGCGCGCGCACGCACGCACGCACGCACGCACGCACGCACGCACGCACGCACGCACGCACGCACGCACGCACGCACGCACGCACGCACGCACGCACGCACACACACACACACACACACACACACACACACACACACACACACACACACACACACACACACACACACACACACACACACACACACACACACACACACACACACCTTCCAGGACTGAGCCTCTCGTTTCCACTGGATTTGGAAGCTGTATTCATCTATTCTTTTATTCTCAAGGACTTCCCAGGAAATGGTGGAATAGTTGATTAAAGGCATTTGAGGAGGATTCAGCTTTACTGCAAATTCACACACACACACACACACACACACACACGCACGCACGCACGCACGCGCGCACGCACGCACACGCACGCAGGCAAGTACGCACACGCACGCACACGCGCACACACAGAGAGAGAGAGAGAGAGAGAGAGAGAGAGAGAGAGAGAGAGAGAGAGAGAGAGAGAGAGAGAGAGAGAGAGAGAGAGAGAGAGAGAGAGAGAGAGAGAGAGAGAGAGAGAGAGAGAGAGAGAGAGATTAAGGTTATAATATTATTGTTTATAGTTGTACAGTTAACTGTGTGTTGTTATCTATTATACTTACTGTGGTCAGCAGGCTTGTAGGTGATGGTGATTAAACTATTATTCAGAGACTCACAGTTTATATTAATGGAGCAGGTCTGGTAACTCGCAAAGAGCTAAAAGAAGACAAAAATGTGTTACAAATATAAGATGATATTTGGTATGACAAAAACGTTGTTTTCTCATCGTGAAAAGATCAACAACAATAACATATTTGTTAAAGGAAATAATGTTAGTCTAGTCTCTTCCTCAGATGGTCATTATCTGAAGGACATAGCCTGACTATTATATCCTTTATCTTTTCACAATTAATTCCTTATAATCTTGGCAAAAGTGCTGTTCATATGTCTGTGGTTAAGGGTGTCAGCTAAAACAATTACAAAGGCGATGTACGGTTATATACTGTATTATTAGTTTGTATTACAAGTGAACTTTCTAGGGTTGGCAAAAAGTGGCACCTACTCCTACATAATGATATGATTGCAAATAATTAAAACAAATCATGGCTTGCTAACAGTTATAATAATACTTTTAACCAACTAAACTCACATGGTTGGTAAAACCATAGACAAGTGAACATCTTCTCATAGCTGGTTTGGATTCATCAAATGGCCTCAGGTCACAGGAGGTCTTGTATTCGCTACTAGACACCATCATGGAGACACTGAGAGTACATTTAGCGTCTGCAGCCACGGTTCTCTGGTCATATACAGAAGTCCTGTTCCACACACATGTGATGTTGTTATCATAGTCATTGAGGCAGTGAAGACCTGTGAAAGACAAAGAAGATCAGATTAGAGGTCTGTAGTCAAGGAGAAAGGATTTTGTTTTTTCTAAGTTATTTTGCTATGCAAGGAAAATGATCAGGTGAATGATCTATATATATATATATATATATATATATATATATATATATATATATATATATATATATATATATATATATATATATATATATATATATATAAAGGGTGTGAGGGAGAGGGAGCGAGGGAGGGAGAGAGAGAGAGAGAGAGAGGGGGGGGGGGGGGGGGGGGGTTGTGATGTCAGACTAGAGTTCCCTCAGCAAGGTCAAGGTCATGTTCAAGTTTACAGTATTTGTCCCAAACTGGGCGATTTGTGTTGCAGCAAGTGTAAAAGCACGAAACATAAAAACATAATAAACGTAACAAATATTAAACACACCCTACGTGTCCACAGCAATGCTAGTAATGAGGACAATGCTATGACCTCTGGCCCTGATTGACCTGGAGTCACCAACCACACCAAATAAGCAGCCAATGGATTGGTGTCCAAGACAATACCATATACAATATGAAAAAGTATAAAATATCTCTGACCAAAATAGTTTTGGACATTCCCAAAACATATGACAAAGGGTTGCCTGCAGGTCATGACCACACCTAAGGCAAGTTTGATCTAAACCTGGATAAATTCTGTCCAACTTGGTTCTGGATACATGAAGCCATTCAGTACTTTAAACTGTAACAAATCAAACAAAATAAATGGTACACAATGAGGATATATGCAACAAGTAGTACCTGCTATAACCATACCAAATTCCTCCCTCCCACCTTCCTTTCAGCTGCTCTAGAAAAGGGGAGGCTGATCTTTGAATATTTTCATGCATCACACCTTTACTTAATGGGTGTACAGTATATTCAGACATTCATCAATCCAGTCACTTTGTGGAGGGGACGGAGATGTTGACAAAATATGTTTTAATGAAACTAGTTAGCTGGTTGCTGCTGGACAGCAGAGGTATATATATGTATGTATATACAGTATATGGGGAAAATAAGTATTAAACGCGTCATCTTTTTTTCTCAGTATATCTTTCCAAAGATACAATTCATAGGGTATTTCTACCAGACATTAACTCAAGTAATCCATACATGAAAAGAAATCACAAGTCCATAAATAATAATTATTTGTAAAATTATTGAACACGCTAACTGAAATTAATTTAATACTTAGTGGAGAAGCCTTTGTTTGTAGTGACAGCTTCAAGACACTTCTTTTTTTTAATGATTTGTACTTTATTTTCTTTTGTAGACAAACAAACAGAGAATTCACTTTCAACAAATGATGCAAAAATTTTTTTAGACAAGACATACAGTAGACATCACAAAAACATTCTTATTCAAATAACTACATTACTAACGATTATAACAAGACAAGACATACCAAACACATCATACAAATTAACAAAAAAAATTAAAACTTAAAGACAACAACAAAGGAGAAAACAAAAATACAGTGCACAGAAGCCTACCGCCAGCAGTCAACCTCAGTCCTACCCCAGACAAATCTAACCCAAGTCCCTAAGGTTATTGAAGCTCACATAGAGAGCCGGTGACGTCATCCAAGACCTGAAGCATGTACTGTAGATGATAATGTCCCCATTTTAGATCATATTTATCCATCCTGTTGAGCAATCTATAAGACAATCTTTCATATGCGGCCAGTTGACCCAAGGAAGTAGACCACAGAGAAGGAGCCGGTGCAGATGGGTCCTTCCAGGCCCTGACTACCAATCTCCTGCCTAACATAAGGGCAGCTTCAAGACACTTCTTGTATGTAGTAACTAATCGCCCACACTGCTCAGGTGTGATTTTGGCACATTCCTCCGCACAGAGGAATCTTTGTCTTTAAATCTCAGAGATTCTTTAGTGCCATCTGGTGACCCTTTTCTTTAGTTCTTTCCTCAAATGCTCAATCAAATTTAAGTCAGGTGATTGACTGGGCCATTCTAACACCTTGACTTTCTTTCTATGAAACAAGTTGAGAGTCTCCTTTGCTGTGTGCTTTGGATCGTTGTGTACACTTTGAGTACACTTCTGACCATCCCTCTGACTCCCTGGTCAGATATCTTGCCAGGAGCTCCTGTTGATGGTGAGGTGATACTTCTTCCAATGGTCCCAACGGTGCCATTGTCCCCAACAGTGTTTACTGGAATATTCAGATGCTTTGAAATACTTCTGTACCCGGCTCCATTCTGATGCTGAGCAACAATCTGGTTGCGATTGTCTTGAGAGACCTCTTTGCTTTTATCATGAGATTTTTCTTGTGTGACTGCTTGGTAACAAAACAACCTTTGTATAGCCCATCAATTTGTACTAACCCAATAGGAGGTAGAAATACTAATTACTTATGGAAATTAGATGGTGCATTGCCTTTCCTTGCCTAAATATACTGCTTTTTCGTGGTGTGTTCAATATTTTTTCCTGTGTTATTCCACTTTATACCACATAGTGTCATTGAAAATACATTTACTGGGAAAAAAGTTGATGCGTTCAATACTTCATTTACCAATTGTATGTATCTACTGTACATATATCTATTACATTATTATGCAACATCAACACTTACTGTCCTGCAAGCTCCTGTCAGAGTGGTTGGATTGTCCAGTGGAGAGATGAAAGACCACAGGAAGGAGAAACAGCCAATGAAGCTTCTTATGAGCCTCCATTGTGGAGCATCATCCAAGTAAGATCTCACACCACATGGATTTTCTCAGGTAGGTTAGAGATGGATGGCTGGTTATATTGCTGCAGGATGTAATGTAGATCAATGTGTTTGTGATTGTCTTTAAACGGCTATATGTTGCCTGTATAGTAGGCTGCTCACTTTCTTTATCTCAAATGATGACACAGAGCGGGTGGAAGTGTATAAGTGGTCGACAGTGACGATTTTATTCCCCCCCACACACACACATGCGCATGCACGCGCGCACGCGCGCACACACACACACACACACACACACACACACGCACACGCACACGCACACGCACACGCACACGCACACGCACACGCACACGCACACGCACACACACACACACACACACTCTGCTGCGAAACGGAAAAGTACAACCACAGGTGTGAAATTAAAAACTGCCAGAGGTCTCTGACTCTTACAATTTCTACATGCTCTGCAAAAAGACAACTTTCATGCACCGAAGTGTCATACAATGTTTTGCTTTGATCAAATCAGATTTTGCAGCATATTTTGGCCACTAGGTCATTTGCCCCCCCCAAAAAATGCCCTTCAAAGCTTAAAGGACAACTTGTTTTTACAACAAGGGTTATTTTATTAGTTTGTAATGATAATAATTAAAAGATGAATCTTGAAAAAAAAAACATTTATTGCTTTCTATCGTTATTTACACAATAAGCCGGCTAAAGGCATGATGGAGACCATGGCAGAACCCCTGCCCCAAATTTTTCACATCGGTCGCCACCAAAAATCGCCTCCAGGAGGCCGATTTTGATATTACACCTACAGATTTTGTCCAAACATCAAGCAGATTGACTCTATAGTCATTTGATCAAGACAGATCTGTCGGATTTTTCATATTCCATCCTGATTGGCTAAGATTGGCTTCCAAAGTTTCCAGGAGTGGCCCGTCTTGTACGAAATTCCTCAAATCATGAACACAGCGCCTGATTGCTGTGAAACTTTGCACGCACATTCCCACTAGGCCAAGGTAGAAATGCCACAGAATCCAGGAAAAAAAACACGTTGATTTTATGACCTACTGTTCAAGAGTTATAGGCCAAAACGTGAATCTGTCTGCTAGCAAACTAATAAAAGAACCCTTGTTGTAAAAAAAAAACGAAGTTGTACTTTCATGAGCGAGGCCTACTGCACACGTATCCTTGTGCTCATGCATATTATGTAGGGATGTCAGTGGTAGTGACTCCCATTTGCACATATCAGAGTTCAATAAAATAATAATAATTAATGTTCATTCGGTGTGTAAATATGCAAAAACAATGTCAGACTCCGTCATTGTCTTGTTTGGGGGCAGGATATAGATATTGTATTTCGTATACAGGCCAATGCGCTCTCTCTATCTCTTTCTCTCTCTGAAAACATTATTGTGTAATTTACTCTGTCAAAAACAGTAAGTATCACTACTCAAATATTTTATCTTTACTAGATTGTATCTTTCTTTACTGGTACTCTCAGAAGTGGAGATAAATTATTTCGGCTTTGATGTTAAAGGGACTACACCATGAATTTTAACTTTTTCTTCTTTTTTTGTGTTTTTGGTCTCCCCTACCTCTCTTCTATCTCCAAAAATACCCCAGTTTGAACACTCAGGCTTTCACAGGAAATCTGGGGTTTTCTGTAAATTGGTCTCAAAACAGGCCAAACTGATTTGCACCCTGACGTGACGTCACGTCAGGGTACAATCCCTCCCGTTTTTCAGTTCCAAAAAAAAGAAAGAAATAAAAAGCTTATTTTTTCCCCCTTATTATTATTTTTTTACCTTTTCCACTCAGAACCAGGAGATAACATGCATACAAACTGGCTCAATAGCGCCCCGTGCCAAACAGGACAATGTGGTATTGCAGGTGAAAGTGCTTTATAAGCCAGAGAGAAGTTAGTTGGAATGAATATATCTGGGGCTTGATTTAGGCTCAAACCTTTTGAAAAACATTTGAGGGACATAAACAATATGATATTACATATTACTATTATGTCTTAAATTCATGGTGTAGAATAGATCCTTTAAGACCGGATGTACCGTATCATGTTTGTCAAGTAGGCCCACGTAGCCTGACATTTAGCCTGAATTTCCATTTAATTTCTTACGTTTTTTTTATGTGCATGACTAGCAATTCAGGGGTGGAGCCAGGCAAATCAAGCCTAGCACGAGGTCTGTGTGTTGAGTAGTTGAATGCTAGATGGCTCAGGGCAGGAATTTCATAGAGGCCATGACGGCCATGCACAGCTCCGTCCGTGCTGACCCAGCTGATTTCTCAGTTTTCTCCTCTGTCTCTTTCCTGTAGTCTTCACAGACTACATCCTGCTTCTACAGAACAGGACGTGAACCGTTTGTGGTCAGAGAAGGACACATACAACTGAACTAGGCCCTTACAAGAGCGTAGGTTGCCGAAAAGGTGACAAAAAGGGTGACAAAAAGGATGATAAAAAATATCTATAAGATCTAAGGTCATCTGCCAGGCGCAAAGGCAACTCAAACAGTCATAACAGAACATACACTCACATGCACTAATCCACACTGTTGGGCCAACAGTTACAGGACATAACGTCATCAGACAGAGTGCAGAATTACGGTAAAATCTATTTCACTGTCAATGTGGTTTTTACTAGACATCAGTGTCTTTTGTTGAGATTCTTAATTCTTAGCTCCTCCTGAGTCCACATCCCCATCTTCAAACCAGTCCAGTGACTTTGAGTATGAACTTTTTAACCCCTTTTCAGGAGTTTGTACAAATATTAGTCATTTGTAAATTCCAAACATTTATTTATTTCACTGATAGTTTTACTATGTATTCAACACAAACCCTTTAATTCAATTAATCATTTCAGTGGACTTAATATCAGACAACCTTTGGACAAGGCCATACTCAACTGTATGTGTCATGCAGTTATCAAGCCTAACATTAGCCTGAATTTTCATTTTGTTTCAGGTTTCTGTTAATGTTCTAGTGGCCACCCCAGGTGCCGCCCTATTTCACACTTTTTGGAGTCAGAAATACACTCTGAGAACGCACACTGACTCCGATTGATAGCTGAAACGTCTGGTTTTCCGAGCATCTGCTGAGTGACAACAATGACGGTCGGATGAAGTCGTTGCAAAATGTGATGTTTGTGCTTTCTTTGCACTATTCAACACACATCTACGTGTAACAAAACAAGGTTATAATCATGTTTGCACAAGATGAATTAACATTTGAATGCATTTCAAAAGACAAAAATTGGGTAAATTAACTGAAATCTGAAAAACTGATTTGAGCACGTTTACGAATGCATCCAAATATTACATTTGTATGGTGTCATTCATTGGTGTGGTTATTCATCTTTTAAATTACATTTTATACAGAGGAACGTAAGACACTGTGAAGGCACGCATGCACGTGTGTGTGTGTGTGTGTGTGTGTGTGTGTGTGTGTGTGTGTGTGTGTGTGTGTGTGTGTGTGTGTGTGTGTGTGTGTGTGTGTGTGTGTGTGTGTGTGTGTGTGTGTGTGTAAATTGTGAAGAGTTGATTCCGGCCGTCATTTTGAATTTGATTCAGAACAGAGTAGCAGACCTGTACTGTCCCCATAATGATGATCACCTGCCTGCGTGTGGAGTAACATTGAGCTATGGGGAATTCACACAGGTGAATGAAATCATGATTCATGATTATTCATGGGCTTGCTGATGTTATCATGCATTACGTTTTTGTTTGTTCGCATGCACACTGTGTGTGTGTGTGTGTGTGTGTGTGTGTGTGTGTGTGTGTGTGTGTGTGTGTGCGCGTGCGTGCGTGCATGCATGCATGTGTGCACGTGTGTGCGGCGTGCGCGTGTGTGGCTCAGTACCAGTTCCCTGAGGGCAGCCAGTGTGTGGATTACACTGGCCACAGTTACATGGACCATCATGTATTCATTCAGAATGAATTCATTCCGAATAGAAGTGTATTCATTCCGAATACAACTGTCCATGTAACAGCAGCCAATGTGTAACCCTCACCCAGACAGAAGGCCATGGACGCATGCACTCACGCACACACAAACACAAGCTAATTTATGTTACAGTTACAGTTGGGGGAAAGCTCTATCTACAGTATATTATCAAGCTAATCTCCAATTGATTTTGCTGATTGATCATTAAAGCATGGGTCTTCAACAGGGGGTCCGGGACCCCTAGGGGGTCCTCAGAGTTACCATAGGGGGCCACCAAATCTTTGTGTGGTAGGAACTTTTTTTGTACATTAACCGCTTATCTTGAACCCTAGCATCTCTATCCTGATGGTTCATGCCAGAGTCTTATTCTCTGCCATTGAACGTCTCTTAAACCCCCCCAGTCCTATAAGTCGCTCCCCGCTTCTAAAGCTAAGTCTAATGAGTTTGCATCCTTTTTTTGACGACAGCTTCCATATCAAGTTGAAACAAGAGGTTCAGGAAGGTGTGTAAATAGTGCATTTATATAGTGCCTTTCTCCAAAGTGCTATGCAATGTGAATTATATTCAACAAGTCACATGCTTTCACAAACAGATGGCAGAGGAAACCTGTGTGTCTCTGTGTGTGTGTGTGTGTGTGTGTGTGTGTGTGTGTGTGTGTGTGTGTGTGTGTGTGTGTGTGTGTGTGTGTGTGTGTGTGTGTGTGTGTGTGTGTGTGTGTGTGTGTGTGTGTGTGTCAACAGTTTAGCTTAATTTTATAATGCATTATAATCACTGTGCACTAAATCTATGCAAGAACAACACAAGTGTTTGCTGCCTCCGGTCCTTCAATCATTACTTTGTTTAAATCACCCAATGACCACTTATAATCCTATAATGCACTATGACATGGTTATAATGTATTACAACTAGATAACTTATAACAACTACATAATTATAATACACTATGATCCTTACCAAAAATGAATAATCTGTGAGGATCCAGCAATTGAGAATTATTAGGCCTATAATATATTACCATATAAGTAATTATAATATGCTTTATAATGTGTTATGGTAATTGTTATAAAATATTATGAGTGCTTATTAATAGTTATACAGTGTTATGCAGAATATAACGCAGAATGTTGAATGTATTATAGACATGGGCTTCATAGGAAGTGTTACCCAGGGGTTATTACTGGAGCACAGTTACAGAGAATAGCTAATCTGTGTATCATATATTATAAGACAATATAAGATATTATAAGTAGATAAAAGACAAAATGGCCTTTATTAAAAGGGTCATTTGTCAACAATTACATGTACAAAAAGCAAGTAATACAAATATAAACAAAATGTAAATGAAATACAAAATATTGGAATAGATGAAATAGCATATTATGGTAAAATAGTGGGAAAAAGATAGTGCACACACTTGTGGCCCAGGACAGCAGTATCACAGGAAGAAATAGAGTCACAAAACATTCTTACTGTCAGTAGCAGCTAAGAATACAATAAAGTGAGGTACATACTGCATATCCCTGAGGTATGGCACCCTTGAACAGGTGAAGTGGTCACTTTGAAACACATGTCAAAGTGAAACCTATACGGCTTTACTTCTAAGCTCCAACTACTTATGCCTTAGCTTATAACTTATTTTTTATTTAATCTACATTTAATGTAGAAGCTAGAAGTAGAAGATTCATTTAGACATACTGTAAGGCAAGTGAGAGTTGAAAATTAAATAAAAGGAATTAGAATTAAATACAAATAAATAAATAATAACAAAAAAATATAGAATTAGGAATAGGATAAGGGAATATAAAATTAGGAAACACATTTAAAAGTAATTGTAAATACAATTCTAATTGAATTAAATACATACTAATATAAATATCAATCATATTTAAGTATATTAATGAGTATAAGTAATAACAAGATAAAGCAGACTTTTACAGTATGAAAGTCACTTGGTGACAAAAGTACCATATTTCTATTGTCAGTGGTCTTGAGCCTTCTGAACAGTCAGAATGGCCCTCTTCAAGGATCTCAGAGCAGATTCAAGTGTCTGTTTACTTTTGACTTTCTTTTCACTGTTCAAATCATGGTTTTAATCCATGACTTATGATTTCAACTTTCAACAGGTCTATATGGGTTGAAATGACCCTCAAGTGGCTATAGGCCAACAACATTAGCATTACTACCTGGGACCTAATAATAATAAATAAAGAAAGAAATACATCACATGGATGCAACTGGGACGCATCATCAGTGTTGTAGCCTGGGGTCATAGGGTGTTTCGGGTCTCGCAACATACAACATACTATACACCCTCGCCCAGGTGACCCAGCCAGGGTTGATCAAGCCCCGACTTACGTCCCCGTAGCACCCACGGTCAGTCCTATAGGGAAAGACAGGGCCACTCAGTCGGCTTCTCCGGAAGTACTCTGCCGGGACTCGGGGAGGCTCTGGCACGTGGAGGGACTAGGCTCTGTGGGTTGTCTCCTGGCCGGGCTCCTCCTTCGTCTCACCAGGTCCAGGACCTGAGCGCTGCGCCAGATCAGGTGCACCGCCCCGATCCAAACATTTCCTTCTGGCGTGATGGTTCCTTGGGCCGATACCACTAGATTGGGCCGTCTAATGGTATTAGCTCCGCTTGTGGTACGCTGGAATGGAATGGCCCTCCTAAAGGCCTCACCGCGGGTTTGTTGGGCTTCTTCCTCACGGAAGACACAGCATGGGGCGCTAACCCATACTGCTCCCGACCTATAAAACATCAGGTCCCTTGATATAACAAGTTGGCAGGCATATTAGATGGCCACTAAGGTGTGACTGGTTGGCTTCTTTTCAATCCTACTAGATCTCTGTGCCTCTCTCACTGACATGTAGTCACCACTAGAGGACTCTGTCACCCTGGTAGAAGGAAAAGTATTGGACCCATATTGCATAAGGCCTGGGAAAGTCCCCATAGGTGAACTCATGCCCAATTCAAAGAACTTAAATGGTATTGGGGTACAAGATGTCGTCACACATGGGAAAGTACTTGAGAGAGAAGAAAACAGGATGTCTTTGCATCCACCCAGCTCATCTATACCTCTCAGAGTGACCTGGCTAGCCTGTTCCTCTACTCCACTGCCCAAGCCTGAATCTGGGCTCTGGAGGCTACAGCGCTGGTCTTTAATATTTTCAGCTCGCTCATAGTCTGAACAAACCTGTATGGACCCTCCACTAACAATGCCACCGACAGCAACTTCACCAGCAAATACATTTGAAACATGTATTTCTTTGCCCTTCTCTTTTTCCATACCCTTCCCTTGCAGCTCCTTGCCCTGACCAGCAGATACACTTATGCCATCTCCATGATCCAGACTGTCCTGGCTGAACTGCTCTTCTCCATCACTACAAATGCCTGAGTCTGGGCTCTGGAGGCCACAGAGCTGATCGTGCGGCTTCTCAACTCGCTCATAGTCTGAACAAACCTCTGCAGACCCTCCACTAAAAATGCCACTGACAGCAACTTCACCACTAGCAAACACATTTGAAACATGTGTTTCTGTGCTATTCTTTTGTTCCATACCGTTCCCTTGTAGCTCCTTGCTTTGACCATCAGATATAATCACCTTATCTCCATCGTCCAGAGTGCCCTGGCTCACCTGCTCATCTCCACCACAACACATGCCTGAATCTGGGCTCTGGAGCCCACAGCCCTGGTCTTGGAGCATCTCAACTTGCTCTGAACATACCTCCATGGACCCCCCACTAATGCTCCCGTTGGATAACCATTTTAGAATTTCCATATTCTTTCCCCTTTCCTCTTCCCTATCATTCTGACAGCCACTAAGCCCGTAGGGTGAGTCAGCTGCACAGGGCTCCAGATTTCCCTCAGTAAGAGAGGAGATAGGGGGAGGACAGAGGTGAGAGTAGTTGGGATTGGAGAAGGAAGAATGGCTTGACAGGGAACTGTTAACACAATGATCCAGATTTCCCTCAGTCAGAGAGGAATTAGGGGGAGGATAGAGGTGACAGTAGTTGGGATTGGAGAAGTAAGATTGGCTTGACATGCAACCGTTGCCACATTGCTTCTTCTCTGGGCCACACAAGGCACAATTGTCCACATTGCTGGTGACCTCTATGGGGGAGAAGGTGTCCACTTGCTTCAAAAAGGACTCAAAGGATTCATTGTTAAACTGAGGATTCAGCCAAGCCTGGAGGAGGAAGGTGAGGTTGACAGTCAAGAAATCGAATAGAAATTGATTGACTGAAATAACTTGTATTAGTATACATAAGCCAATCCGGTTACTAATACATTTTTTTTAAACAAAAGTCGTTTTTTTGTTTGTTTTTTCATTAATGTTTGTGTCCCCCTGTTGGAGGGTGCATTGCAAAATGTATGAGTCACTACAATTTTACCAGGCAATTTGTACTACTTTACCAGGAAATTATTTTTTACCACGAAAGGGATAACAAATAGACTGACAGGGTAGACTTGTCTACTTTGTCAGTCCATTTTGGCCATCACAGCAAAAGAACTGCTGCATTTGGACAGTGACTGATTTTAATTTGTATTCTGTTGACATTTTTTTAATGTTTAATATAACTTAGTTTTTTGTTTTTTGTTACTGTATACCATCATACAGCCAGTCAGTTTGATTGCAGTTAAATTCAGTCAGTGATTATGCATTTCTCTTACTGACATTTTACTGGAGGTAAATGCAGGTGGTATAGCAGCAACAACAACAAGATTAAACAACAGGAGAGATACAGAATAGTGTAAAAGATTATTTTTTTTAAAGAAGAATAAATACATGAATGAATTAACAAACTAGTTATTATGTTCATGGAGAAAAGCACCAGAATCCAGTCCTCCAGTGTGATTTAAGCTAGAACGTCTTGGAATCAACATAACCTCTGTAAGCTGACCTGTAAGTTTCCATCACAAAGGAAGAATTTTCCTGGATTTGGTAGGGGTGGACCTTCAAACTTCTTCACCACATAAATCCTTAAACACAGAATGAGATGAGAAGTAAGATGGTAAAATAAATCAATATATATATTTCAAAGAAAGTAACCATCCAGATGCACACATCATAGATTCTAAATGTAAACCACCATGTCCAAACATTCTCTTAGGTAGAAAAATGATATATTCAAAGTACTGTAAGGTGAATTGCTTTATTGTTTATTGTCTGCTAGCAAAAATGAGGAGTCAAGGAAACGCATATTCATGCAACATAAGCTTGTTATGTTGTATTACCAATTAATTCTTTGTGTCTTGCAGAGGATGATAGCCAGGGAAAGGACAACCACAACTCCCAAAATGACACCCATCATAGTGTCCCATCTACTGGGACCATCTAACAGAAAAGACACAACAGTATTAAGGGCTGTTCACATCTAGCACTATGACTATAACTATATTGTTCACCAATAGTTATCGTGATACATAGTTCTGTGCACTGCTTAGTGTGAACGGCCCTGTAGACAAGAGATAAGTGTAGTCAATCATTGTCTAAGAACAATCAAGTAAATAATCAGCATGATGTGACATTGCATGGTGTCCATATTAGTGGCATCCAAATTACTTCTTTCTGCTGTTCTCCTTCATCTTGTTACATTAGACTTGGCTGAAGTTAATGCAAGGTGAGGTGAATTGCATTGATTTTATTCACATAGTTCATCCTAAAATAGTTTATGTTGTATATGCAAATGTCTTCATGATGAACTGTGTTAAGGCATTTATACAATATCAATGAATATCTGTCTCACTCCCCAGATCCCTACCACACTTATTTACACTGCAGGTTGATGAAAGTAATAAAGTGACAAACACAGACTGGTAGGTAGTGGTACACACAGGGTATTGCATTTGTCTGATTGTGTTCTTTACCTAGTTGATCCTGTGAGCTGTAACCTGTTTCCTTTATCCTCCCTATGAGTGATCTCCATGATGCAGTAGGGCTCCAGTCACTCCAGGTGGATTTGACCCAAGAATCACTGGTCAGAACTCTGACTCGCACCTGGTATGTTTCATTTAGCTCCAGATCCTTTTCTGGATCCAGCTCCATGCTGCAATGTAACCCACAATGTGGTCTGTTTCTCCCTTCCGAGGCATCCTGACAAGGGAATTATGGATTTAGCTTAACATCTCATTTGTTATAATAAATGTAAAGACGCTCCTTTCTCTTTATTTTTCTTGCTGTATATCTGACATATATGCTCAGTCACCCACACACACACACACCTTCCAGGACTGAGCCTCTCGTTTCCACTGGATTTGGAAGCTGTAATCATCTATTCTTATATTCTTAAGGACTTTCCAGGAAATGGTGGAATAGTTGATAAAAGGCATTTGAGGAGGATTCAGCTTTACTGCAAATTCACACGCACACGCACACGCACACGCACACACACACACACACACACACACACACACACACACACACACAGAAGTAACCTGAGTTAAGGTTGTATTGAGTATTATGGTTGTACAGGTAACTATGTGTTGTTATCTATTACACTTACTGTGGTCAGCAGGCTTGTAGGTGATGCTGATCAAACTATTATCCAGAGGCTCACAGTTTATATTAATGGAGCAGTTCAGGTCACTCACAAAAACCTAAAAGTAGACAGTGTTACAAATATAAGATGATATTTAGTATGACAAAAACATTGTTTTCTCATCTTGAAAAGATCAACAACAATAATATGTTTGTTAAAGTAGATCATGTTAGTCTAGTCTCTTCCTCAGATGGTCATTATCTGAAGGACATGATTATGGCCTGATTATTATATCCTTGATCTGTTCACAATTAATTCCTTATAATCTTGGCAAAATTGCTGTTCATATTGCTGTGGTTAAGGGTGTCAGCTAAAAAATAAATCAAAGGCGATGTACAGTTATATACTGTATTATTAGTTTGTATCACAAGTGAACTTTCTAGGCTTGGCAAACAGTGGCAACTACTCCTACATAATGATATGAGTGCAAATAATTAAAACAAATCATGACTTGTGGGAAACAAATATTTACTTGACTGACAGTTATAATAATACTTTTAACCTACTAAACTCACATAGTTAGTAAAACCATAGACTAGAGAACATCTTCTCATAGCTGGTTTGGATTCATCAAATGGCCTCAGGTCACAGGAGGTCGGGTATTTGGTACCAAACAACATCATGGAGACACTGAGAGTACATTTAGCGTCTGCAGGCATGGTTCTCTGGTCAGATACAGAAGTGCTGTTCCACACACATGTGATGTTGTTATCGTAGTCATTGAGGCAGTGAAGACCTGTGAAAGACAAAGAAGATCAGATTAGAGGTCTGTAGACAAGGAGAAATGATTTAGTTTTTTCAAGTTATTTTGCCATGCAAGGCAAATTCCCCTCATGTTCAAGTGTATTTGTCCCAAACTGAGCGATTTGTGTTGCAGCAAGTGTAAACACACGAAACATAAAAACATAATAAACGTAACAAATATAAAGCACTCTCTACACAAGTAACAACACCCAAGATCAGTGTCCACAGCAATGCTAGTAATGAGGACAATTTTATGACCTTTGGCCTTGATTGACCTGGGGTTACCACACCAAATAACACAGTCAATGGATTGGTGACCAAGACAATACCATAACAATATATGAAAAAGTATAAAATATTTCTGACCAAAACTTGTGTAGTTTTGGACATTCCCAAAACATATGACAAGGGTTGCCTGCAGGTCATGACCACATGAGGATATATGCAACAAGTAGTACCTGCTATAACCATATCAAATTCCTCCCTCCCACTTTCCTTTCACCTGCTCTAGGAAAGGGGAGGCTGATCTTTGAATATTTTCATGCAAGATATAACATCACACCTTTACTTAATGTTTTGGTGAGGTTTTTAGTAGGGATGTCCGATATTATCGGCCTCCCGATATTATCGGCCGATATTACCATAAAAATTGATATCGGGAATCGGGATTTTTTATTTTTTTTTGCTTTATAAATAAGTTACAGGAGTTCTTACTGTATATGGTGTGTGTGATATGAAATTTGAGCTTACCCTAATCACAATAATCCCCGCATATATCGGTATCGGTTGATATCGGTATCGGTAATTCAGAGTTGGACAATATCGGTATATCGGTTATCGGTAAAAAAGCCAATATCGGACAACCCTAGTTTTTAGTAGTTTCAGTTAGCCTGCTAGCATTAGCATTGCGTTGGAACGATGGCTTCCAAGTCTTTGGCAGGTATGTCTTTGGGAACCTTGTGCTTGTGGATGCTTTTGTTACAATACTGAAAGAAAAGGAGAAAAGGCTGCCTCTTGCAAATATGGAGCTATAAAAGATGAACTCATAAAGGACAGGCTTGTTCTCGGGATAACGTTGACGGGTGCTAGACGTCGTTTTCTAAGAGAAAAGGACCTTAAATTGGATGAGGCTATATCAAGATCCGCCGTGCAGCCGAGGTCATGGCCAGCCAGTTAAAAACAATTTCACTGGGCAGCTCCGGGCCTGGGGATAGTATTAATGCCACACCAGGACAGCGACATGGATGGAGGTCTTCTAGCAGGCCATCTGAGTCCGCCACCATATCTGCACAGCCACAGGGCATGAGAGACGCAGGTGAATTCAAGTACTGTGGCACACGGCACAAACGTGCGCAAGACCTGTGCTCTGCATTTGGTAAATCGTGTCGCTCATGTGGCACTGCTAACCATTTTGCAAAAGTATACATGAAAAGTGGCCAGCAGGCACGCCAGTTGAACGCTGTGGATGACCCGTTGCCAGGGGAACCGGAGGACAGCGACCGTGATGAGAGAGATGTGTACACAGCAGAGAGCGTGGGGGCTGTGAACCCTCAAGGAAAAAAGTGGTTTGTCAACCTGCAACTGCTAAGAGGGGTCCAGAGGTGCCAGCTTGATTCTGGAGCCACTTGCAATGTGATGAGCATCATGGACAAGATGAGACTGGCGCCTAGAACGCCTCTTCAGAAGAGTATCACCAGATCGAAACTCTACAGCAGTGAGTAGATGAGCTTGTTGGGCGTGTGCAGCACACAATGCGTCATTAGGGGTAAGACACACAAACTGGACTTTGTGATTGTGCATACTGGCCAGAGGCCCCCGAATGCACGTGATGCATTCCTACGGTGCCGCTTGGATGAAGAGAGCAGCCTGATGACAACGTTCTGGGACACCTTGGGGTAGAAAATGTTGTCTGAAACTCACTTTCGGTGTGTCAGTTGCTCCGGAGCTGTACCAAAGGAAGCAGTATGAGCTGCTGGCTGGTTTGACTGGGATTGAGCCCATATCCATCCATATTCCGTGAAATGTTGCACGCACATTCCCACTAGACCGAGGAAGAAATGCCACCCTTTCACATATCAAAAACATTTTCTTTTGATATTACTCCTAAAAATGTTGTCCAAACATTATGCAAATCGGTACACATTATCTCTCTGGTCAAGCGATCAAGACGGATCTGTCCAATTTTCCATATTCCATCCCGATTGGCGAATTCAGTTTTTACGAATTACTGGCCCACAATAACCTACCTGACCTGGCGGAGACCTGGCTTCCGAGTAGCACTTTTTCTAATATTATCATCACTTTACCCAAATCCAGCTCAAGTGGAGTTCAGAGGTTCATTGATTAGAATGACTAAGTCAGACAGAAAATGGTGGTTTGATCGACAGTTTGAGGATCCAATGGAGTTAGGAGATTTAGTCAGAAGCGCTTTTTAATAATTTTCATTTGTTCAATATTTGTAAAACCCACATAGGCTACAGACGTAAAGAGTGTTCAATATCACTGATTTATTCAAGAAAAAAATAATAATAATCTTAATATCTATATATATATATATATATATAATATATATATAATATAATACATAATACATAATACAATAATATATATAATACATTAGATATATGTATACGTATATTTATTACATTATTATGCAACATCAACACTTACTGTCCTGCAAGGTTCTCTCTGAGCGGTTGGATTGTCCAGTGGAGAGATGAAAGACCACAGGAAGGAGAAACAACAAGAACATCATCCAAGTAAGATAGGTAAGAGACAGGTATACAGGAGATGGATGGCTGGTTATATGGCTGCAGGATGTAACAGTGACGGGGTTTTTGTCAGTGCCAGTAACTTTTTTTTTCTTCATGCAAGCACCGTATCACACACACACACACACACACACACACACACTTTTTCTCTCTCCTCTCTCTCTCTCTGCGAAACGGAAAAGTACAACCACAGGTGAGAAAGCAGAAACAGACTTATGCTTTCAAGTGTCATACATTTTTTTTACTTTGATCAAACAGTCAGATTTTGCAGCAGATATTGACCACTAGGTCATCCGCCCAGCACCCTACTGGATATGCACGCGAAAAATGCCCTTCAAAGCATAATGAGCTGCATATGCGTCACCCGTGTCTGTCGTAAGTTCAATAAGATTAATGTTCAGTCAGTATGTAAATATGCAAAACCAATGTCAGACTCCGTCCGTCATTGTCTTGAGTGGGGGCAGTATACAGATATTGTATTTCGTAAGTACATTAACGTTGCGTAAAGCAGCTATCTGAGCAATATTTGTGCAAAGTGTGGACCCAGAGGCCTGGGCCGTAGCGTGACGGTCCAGGCACCCTAGGCTGCAATGCCAGCCTGACAGCGTATCGCGGGTTCGACTCCCGTTCCCGGCGACCTTTGCTGCATGTCACCCCCCATCTCTATCCCCGTTTCCTGTCAGCCTACTTTCCCTGTCCCTCTCTAAATAAAGGTATAAAAAAATCTTTAAAAAAGAAAAAGTGTGGACCCAGCTGGAGCACTGGTGTGCTGTGAGACCCTCCACAACCCTGACTTGGCACTCCATGGGTGTCGCTGTGGCGGGTTCTGGTAGAAAGATGTCGTGTAGGCTACATATGCAAAAAACTTATTTTTTTTCTGGTCACCTGGCAGATTTCTACCTTTCTAGACATAGAGATGAGCAAGCGTATTGACAAACCATGCTCATCATGACCATCTACAGTTGGGACCAGGAGGATGACTTGCTTCTCTGAGCTTCCACCATCCATAACAGCCATTCACCCAAAACCCCATAGTAAGATTACACTCAAAGGTGAATAAGACAGCTTGGAAGAGGGCAGATAGTGTCAGGGTGTATGGTCCAGGCGGGGGCGGAGGCCATTTAAGGATGGGGCCAAACACCCGAAGTGTGAGTTTTTCTAGTCTTTCTAATCCTGTTCCTTGGCTATACTGTAGGAAACACCGTCTTCCATATGATATGATATGAAATTGTATTAAATTAGAATTGTATTTCATTTGGGAAACAATAATTTGCAAACTTGAATACAGTATATTTCAAAGCTTACTGTAGGCTAACATCACTTTAGTGCAGTGCCTTGTTGATGAAGTCCTGAATTATTCAATTTGATTCACTGTGAAAGGTTTTTTGTAGCAGGAAGGAGATTTATTGTTGACAAAGAGAGAGAAGAGACATATGATGATGTTAAGACTCTTTAAAGGTGACTGACTATCAATGTGTCACCACTCAAATAATGTGTCACTACTCAGATATTTCTTTACTAGATTGTATCTTTCTTTACTGTTACTCTCAGAAGTGGAGATGAATTATTTCAGCTTTGATGTTAAGACCGGATGTACCGTATCATGGTTATCAAGTAGTAGCCTGAATTTCCATTTAGTTTTTTTCACTTATAGTAGGTGGCATGTGCCAGTGACATCAATGAAGAGTGGTGTGAGAGAGAGGAAATAAAATACGGATATAACAGTTCTAGTGAAACGACATCAGCAAATGTGTGGTTTGTGGGTAGCAAAGCCCACTTAGAATAGAAACATTTTAGCAGAATGCAGAGCAATACACTAGATGCTCTCAACATACAGTATAATAACTGTATACTTTTTTTTTTTTTTTTAGCTCTACCCTGCTTCTCATGCATATAACATTTTAACACCAGCGAGCTGCCAAGTGCAATCACAATTGTCCAGTTGGCCACTAAGCATCTCTATATAAATTTGGGTTGACGCTGTGTCAAGGTGATTGAAGGAAGCCAAATGGCAATACAAGGACAGGATGTCTGCTTACCCTGCACACTGACTGAGAAACCTACAACACTCAGATTTGGAGGAAGAAAACCAGACGAAACCTACTTGCAATACGTAGCACCCACACACCTACTATAATCCATTCCACACACAGAATGTTCCTTCAAGGACATTATTCTGTCTAGGATATGTGTGGATGTACAGCATCATGAGTCAGCATAATACACATGTCAGATGTTATGGGGCCAGGAGGACTGTGGGTTGAGTAGTTGAATGCTCTAATGACTCAAGGCAGGAATTTCATGGAGGCCATGGCCACCGTTGCCCCTCAGGTTGGCCTTCTGCCCCTCAAAAAATGATATGCCCTAAAGCCACAGTGGCATTGATGCCCCGTCCATGCTGCCCCAGCTGATTTCACAATTTTCTCCTCTGTCTCTTTCCTGTAGTCTTCATCCTGCTTCTGTAGAACAGGATGTGAACCGTTTGTGGTTGAAGGAAGGACACATAAAACTGAACTAGGCCCTACAAGAGCGTAGATTTCCGAAAAGGTGACAAAAAGGTTGACAAAAAGGATGATAAAACATATCTAGAAGATCTAAGACAGGGATTTTCAACAGGGGGTCCTCAGAGTTATACAGGGGGGCCACCAAATCTTTGTGTGAAAGGAACTCTCACCCCCTATTCTCGGGGGAACATTTGCCGTAAATAGCCGATCTACAAGCCAACAACACGTCACACTGTGAACGTGTTGTTGGCTTGGAAAAAAAGAGCAGACCAAGTACAGAGCCTATATCTATATCTATCTGAAGATACACATTAACATGCATCCAACATATTAATAGAAAAGAATTGTAAACAAATAAACAAAGAAGATCCATTTTCACAACATGACATCTATGAAAAAGTTTAATCTGCAACACAATTTCTAGTCGGGGTCCCTGCTTCATCTCTCTCTCAGCTACGGGGTCCTTGGGCTAAAAAAACGTTGAAGACCCCTGATCTAAGGTCATTTGCCAGGTGCTAACTCAGACAGTCTATCTGACTTCGTAGACATCGACCTGCTGTCCTGCCATTTGCCCTCAAAACATTTACAAAACCGAAGGCCAAGTGGCCTTGTCCCTAAAAAGACGAAATTCCAGGCCTGGTTTGGCTGTTTTCAGACAACCTTGAGACAAGGCCAAACTAAAACCCCTTCACAGGACCTTCACACAGGACACGTATACAGTGCCGTGTCCAGGGGGTGAGAGACAGCGAGATCCCAAATCGACTCCGACGTTGGAGTGGCACAGGCCATCCCGGAATTTGACTAGTGGCCACCCCAGGTGCTACCCTGTTTCACACTTTTTGAGGACGGAAATACACTCTGAGAACACACACTGACTACTCCGATAGCTGTGCCTTTTATTCAACATGCATCTATAGTACCTAACAAAACACGGTTATAATCATGTTTGCATATGGAATGAGAATGAATTAACGTTCATTTGCACGCATTTCATAAGACAAAAATAGGAAATGGTGTAAATTATCTGATATCAGAACGCTCTGAAATCAGAACAGATTTGAGTATATTTACGAATGCATCCAAATATTATATTTGTACGGTACCATATTTGGTGTGGTTATTCATCTTTTAAATTACATTTAAACACAAGAACGCAAGACACTGCAACGTTAGTAATTAAAGTAGGCCTAGATATAGCTATATGGGTAGAGTAGAAAAAATGGTAATTATTCTGACGCATGTGCACGCACGCACGTGCTAAGTGTGACTGTGTTTGCGACTGTGCGTGCATGCATACTTCATTCCATCCCCCACATGGGCCACAGTCAAAATGGTCTGGACATGCCACTGTGCATATAGGCTTGCCTGCAAGTACCATCTCTCTCTCTCTCTCTCTCTCTCTCTCTCTCTCTCTCTCTCTCTATTATGGTGGCATTTACTCTATCAAAAACAGGATGATGTGTGGGTGTAAATGTGTGTGTGCGTGCGTGTCTGTGCGTGGGAGAGAGAGACGGAGTAAAAAATAAAAATAAACCATGGAAACAAAATTCTAGTTAATTGAGACCAGAAACTTTTTGGGTTGTGGGTAGCAAACCCACTCAGAAACACTTACACAGAATTCTGTAGATCAAAAAACCCAAATATTTTCAACATATATGTCTAATAAATGTGTTAGTCAGGGAGTGTTTTTACCCAGTCTGACATCCTTGTAAACTCCGAGGCCAAAGAGGTTGTACAGTGTCTATCTCTTCCATTCCACAGGAGGGCAATGTCATACACAGAACCCATGTCATTTTTGTCTTTCAATAGCAGTTTGGGATTAAACACATACAGATATGTACATAATAATTAATAATTTGATCCCCTCTCCTTGGGTTTTTTTTTTGTCAATGTATATTTGCATATACTATATCTCTGCTGTCCAGCAGCAACCAGCTAACTGTAAAACCTCATTTTTCAGGAAATGAAAAAATATATAAGTTTTTCAGGAAATGAAGAAAACCATATATTTTTAAAACAAAGCAATACTGCCTCATCAAAGTTGGTATAGTGACTTTATATATTATCAACACTTATCCAAATCCACCTCAAGTGGAGTTAGGAGTTTTGTCCGAGCAGATCGAAATCCAGCCTAAGTGGAGTTAGGAGTCCGATCAGCTGCAGACAATAGCTCCAATTGCTGCTGAGGGAGAGGTTTCAAATGGGTCTAAATTTCCAAAAGCTAACAATGGATCTCCAAGCTCACAATGCATCACAACGTGTGAATTAATGCTCTGATGCTTCATGACACTTATTATATAGGCCTACAATAATAAACAGGACTTTAAATATTACAATAACTTCTGCAAAGAGGGTTGGAGTTGGAGTTTCAGTAGAACTAGCGGGACAGAAATGCTCTGAACTCCTTTCTTGTCACATTGCTCTCCTCATTAAACACTTCATAGATTTTAGAAATATAATTACTTGTTTTCATAACATTAGCATCAGTGCTAAGTTTGATAAATAAGTACACTGCATAGTTTTAACAGACTACGGGGGAAAAACCCGGCATCATTACTGTGTGTTTATGTGCTGCTCCTCTGTCTGTGTGCAGTCAGTCGCTGTGCTCTGAGCTGAGCTGTAGTAGAACAGCAGCAGGAGAGGAGAGGGGGGGAGTTGTGTGGTTTTGACGGACAGTTTGAGGATCCAATGGAGTTTTTTTCAGAAGCGCTTTTTAATACTTTTAATTGGTTCAATTTTTTTTTTAACACAGGCGTACAGTAAAGGCTGTTCAATAGCATTGTCTGCCTTCACCGCTCCACTTCCGGGTGGTGCGACTATGTTTTCATTCCCACTAACAATATTGCTACACGGAACACTAACACCACTTCTCCCAGAGAACATGGATCGTTTTGGTTATAAGCCCACTTGTTTCTATGATGAAAGAGCAAGTGAAAATGTGAATATCTTTCCGTGGTTTTGTTTGCTCCGCGGACGCTATTGTTAAATTAGTTTCGGTTAGTTTCGAGGGGGGAAGGGTCGACGGACACGTGAATCCCGCCCACTACATTTGATTGGGTAAAGCGCGGCCTGCTTCCTGGTCTGATAGCACGCCCACTTAAAACCAATGCGCACGGGTTGTCAACACGGCTACCGACAAATTCAAACGTAGAGCAGAATCTGTTCTTGAGAGATTATAGCTCACGAGGAGAAGTGTCTTGATAACTTCGACACACTGCTGAGGCCTGGAATCGAACCTGGGACCTTTGGCTTCACCATTCAATTTGTTTGACTGCCTGTGACCACACAGCTAGTATAATTGTTCAATGTTCATGGTCTGTCTGTTGAAAATGTTCACATGTAAATCCAATAGCTGGTCTCAGTTTATTATGTGCTTGCTTGTCTCAGGTCCTGAAAAACATGTGTGGGTCTTTTTAAATTGTGAAGAGTTGATTCCTGAATTTGATTCAGAACAGAGTATAGCAGATGTATACTGTCCCCATAATGATGATCAGCTGCCTGCGTGTGGACGAACATTGAGCTATGGGGAATCACACATGATTCATGATTATTCACGGGGCTTGCTGATGTAATCATGCATTACGTTTTTGTTTGACGGGAAGTGACTGGGATTGGACTTTTAATATTTCTCACTGTGCTGGGCCTTCGGGGCAAAGGACAATGACAAATCTGGCGATTCCAAAGATCCCTAATGAATCTCCATGACTTTCAGGGGGATTCTTGACACGCCAGGGGGCTCCCAGAGTACCCTTGAGAGGCAGAAGAGACAGAGAGCGAGGAAGAGATTCATTATAGACATAACGTAAAAAAAAAAAGATAAGCTGACCATTCTTGCTTAAAACCTCTCTCTCTAGGTCATCCTTGAACAAGCCTTCCAGCGGCATGTCCAGTCATCTTGATCCTCCATTTGGCTAGCTCACCATTTAGGTTGGTGTGGGACGCCCTCAAGATCTATGCCTGTGTGTTGACTCCCACAGCGCAGAAAAGAAGCTAAGCTTGATATCGGGCAGACAGACAAACAGACACCTGAGATGTGTGCTTCTCTCCACTGTTGTAATAGTGACAAGGGGGAAATAGGTGCGGACACAGCCCTCCTCTCTGACCTGGCGTACATACACCTTCTGGAGAACGTTACCACAGCCTGGCCCAATATAAATCCGCTCATTTTACAGACTCACTGACTTAGTCGCGCGTTCACGTGAAGTCTGCAAGGGCTTGAGTGCTGTCCCATTTGAAATAAGTATGTCAATGAGGGCTCAGGCAGAGCCCTTTATGCACTCTTTCCGTATGTCAGCATCGATGCAGACTTTGGCTAAGGGAATTACCCACAGTTCATAGCGTTACATGGGGAATGAGGGGAATCCTCCAAATGTCAATCATTTAAGTGCAAATTAGTATCGCATCACGGTTAGAATGTCAACAAACAGTAAAGTGCTTTCTCACCGTTCTCAAAGGGAGACGCAATGGAAGATATTGTATATATTTACTAAAAATAAAGAACACAAGATAAGAAATGAGAAAAGTAAATACAGAATGTGGAAACACGATTTAAAATGAATAATATTACAACCCCTAATCTAAACTCAAATTATATATGCACAAAAAAAATAAAGTGAATACAATTTGTGGAAAAAAGGGAAAAAGTGTGTTATGACACAGTCTTCCCTTCCTGCTATCTACGGCTCTTTGCAGAGAAGAAACCACCCACTACCATCACTCACACCCACTCACATCTTCCCACGTCTGACGCTCACACCTCTTCAAGTGAGCCTATCTTAGCTTAACCGCTGAACTTCCCATACCACCATCCACACCCTGCCCCTCCCTGCTTTCACCTCCTACCACATCCCTCAGTGGAGTCTCACCTCCTTCTCTCAGACTCCCCCGCCCTAGCCACTCACCCCATCGATCGGGTAGTTGCGGGCTGCTTTTTTTTTTGGCCTTGTTAAAGTGCTGCTTATTTTGGGCTTGCTTCCTAAATTAATATGTATTTGTCCACGGACCCCCATCTAAAAGTATGTTTTGACCCCTGTACTAGGATTGGTGTTGTTAAAATATTTTAGAAATATATTTCAAATGTTTAAAACATTTTTTTTGTGGAAAATAGCAGATTTACAAGTTCACAACGCGTCGCATCGCTGGCGGGGAGGTCCTGTCTAGTTCAAACTGCGTGCGTGCATGCGTGCGTGCGTGTGTGCGTGCGTATGTGTGTGTGGCTAAGTACCAGTTCCCTGAGGACAGCCAGTGTGTGGATTACATGAAAGTGTGAGAACTGCACTGAGGGTAGTAGAACACTTACGCGTGCGCACATACGCACGCACGCATGCACTCACTCACGCACACACAAATACAAGCTAATTTATGTTACAGTTACATAAGGGGAAAACTCTATACAGTATGTTATCAAGCTAATCTCCAATTATTATTGCTGATTGATCATTAGAGCATGGGTCTTCAACAGGGGGTCCTCAGAGTTACTATAGAGGGCCACCAAATCTTTGTGTGCATGATAGGAACTTTTTTTTGTACATTAAACCACTTGTCTTGAACCCTAGCATCTCTATTCTGAGGGGAACATTAGCCGAAAATAGTCAATCAACAAGCTTACAACGCCTCGCGCTGCAAGGCCTTGTGAGCTTGTAGATCGGCTATTTTCGGCAAAGAGGTTTGGTGTAGGGGGGGAAAAGAGCAGACAAAGTATTGAGGGTTTAAGTGGTCAACTGTCTGAAAATAACATATTAACATGAATCCAATACAATACTACGCATTGACAGTGCTGTCAAACAAGTCTATATGAAGCTATCTATGCAATCTATGAAAAGGTTTAATCTGCAACACAATTTTATACAATATGTAGTGGGGGTCCCTGCTTCATCTCTCTCTCAGCGAAGGGGTCCTTGGACTGAAAAACGTTGAAGACCCCTGCATTAAAGAATCATTTTCAAGCTTGCTCAGCATCCGTGTATATAACAAGTTAAAACAGGTCTTGTTCATGCATCCCTAACTTTTTATTTTAACAAAATGCTGGAACCAAATGTTGAGTGTGTGTGGGACTACATGGGTTTGGTACTTGTCCCTGTATGAACTGTACATTTCTATATTTTGTGTATTGATGTGTTCAGCAGTGCAGTGTACAGATATGATGACCTATAAGTGTGCTGATGGAACATGTCTGAAGAAACCCAACCCAGAGTGTGACTTACTGACTGTCCTGATGACTCAGACGAACTACACTGTGGTGAGAACACAGGCACGTACGCGCACACACGCGCGGTGTGTGTTCGTTCAGAATGTGGTCTGAGGCACGATGCATTCAAACCGGATATATCTCTCTCTATTTATCTATCATCTAATTTCCTCTCTTGCACTTCCTCTTTCTCCCCACCTCCACTCTGTTCCACTCTGCTCACCCCCCTTGTATGTACTGTATGCTTCACCGTATGTATTGCACAGGCAAATACATAAATATTAGCATGAATGGATGAATGAATAAGATAAATGAAAGTCTGAGAGATGAATGAATGTTACAGTAAAGTTCAAGGTGCAGTTGGAGGGTGTCCTCAGTACTTTTCTCCTCCAGGCTTTGATCAAAATGTCCCTGAGAGACAGGGAACCCCTAGTGCTCCTAAGCAGCTGATAAATAGATAGCTGCACAGTACTCTTAATAGTTAGAATGGGTAAACGCAGATGATGAGTTCCATGTCTTAGTGGAGGAAAAAGGCCCATAAAAGTTGAGATACCCCTATCCAAGGTAGAATAATAGCACAATCAATAAAAAAAAAAAATCAATCTTTAATGTTTGTCTGGATTTGGTTCGTATGGTTGTAAACATATATTTTACAAATATTACAGATATTTTACAAATATTTTATTCGTTTATTTGATGGATGTTTCGATCCTCCCCAAAACCGAAAAAGTTAAAATGTATGTTTTTTCCAAAAGGGACAGAGTCTGCCTTGAATAAATACATAAATATTTATTAAATAACTTATGGAGGGCGGGTTTCAGGCACCATTGTAAAATCTGGTGGAGAGAATGAGCCTTTTGCAGAAGGCTCTGCCACAGTTCATCGTATAGGGGATGGGGATGGGGGGTGTCCAGTTGTCGCTCGTTCTAGACTGTCCAGTCCAGTTATAGACCAACAACAGCACTGACTGAGCTAGTGCAGCTCCCGAAGGACCTGAGCCTCCACAGGAAGAATAGCCAGCTCTGTCACTTCCGAATCCGATAGACAGCCTCAGTATTGTCCTTCCTGTCCAATTTCTTTTTCATGTGTACAGTTTACACCCAGCGTAGGTGTTAATGGTCTCTGAGGAATGTATCTGTATATCTCTCCTGGCATGTAGTCACCACTAGAGGACTCTATTAGCCTTGTAGAAGGAAAAACATTTAACCCTTCTTGCATAAGGCATTGAAAAGACCCCATAGGTGAGCTCATCCCCACCTCAAAGAACTTAAAGGGTATAGGGGTAAAAGACAGGTGGTAAAGTACTGGGAAGAGGAGGAACCAGATTATCTTTGAATCCACCCAGCCCATCTATACCTCCCATGAGTCTCTTGTCTCACCTGTTCTCTACCTCACTGCCCATGCCTGAATCTGGGCTCTGGAGGCCACAGCGCTGGTCTTGGAGCTTCTCTATTCGCTCATAGTCTGAACAAAGCTGTACTCTGGACCCTCCAACAGCAATGCCACCGACAGCAACTTCACCACTAACAAACAAATTTGAATCATTTATCTCTTTGCCCTTCTCTTTGTCACTATAAGTCCCTTGTAGCTCCTTCCCCTGACCAGCAGATATACTTATATCATCTCCACCGTCCAGGCTGTCCTGGCCGACCTGCTCACCTCCACCACTACAAATGCCTGAATCTGGGCTCTGCAGGCCACAGCGCTGGTTTTGGAGCTTCTCAACTCGCTCATAGTCTGAACAAACCTCTATAGACCCTCCACTAACAATGCCACTGAAAGCAACTTCAACACCAGCAAACAAATCTGACACATGTATTTCTTTTCCCCTATCCTTCCCTTCCTTGCCCTGACCATCAGATATACAAGCCTCATCTCCATCTTCCAGACTGCCCTGAATGAACTGATCTTCTCCACCACTACAAATGCCTGAGTCTGGGCTGAGGAGGCAACAGCACTGGGGTTGGGGATTCTCAACTCGCTCTGAAGATACCTGCATAACGCTCTCAATGAATACATTTTTTTTTATTTCCATATCCTTTCCCCTCTCCTCTTCCCTATCATTCTGACAGCCACTAAGCCCATAGGGTGAGTCAGCAGCACAGGGCTCCAGATTTCCCTCAGTGAGAGAGGAGATAGGGGGAGGACAGACGTGAGAGTAGTTGGGATTGGAGAAACAAGAATTGGTTGACCTGCAGCTGCCACATTGCTTCCTGTCAAGCAGTGCAGTCTCTGAGCCACACAAGGCAACATTGTCCACATTGCTGGTGACCTCTAAGGGGGAGTAGATGTCCACTTGCTTCAAACTGGAGTGGAAGGATTCGTTGTTAAACTGAGGATTCAGCCACACCTGGAAGAGGAAGGTGAGGATAGACAGTTGATGAGCACAATATGAGGGCCACTCCAGTTACTCAACAGTGATTTATATGGTAGGCTACTGCTAGTAGGCTATCTACTGAGGCCATCTTTCTATTCTCTCAAATAAAAATACATACACAGAAGCAAAGTTCAAAAAAGCATAATAAAAACAATGAAATGCAATAAAAAAAGAACCTGCAATTGAATGCAGAGGTAAACACAAAGAAGAAAAAGAAAAAATAGCCAGAGTTCGGGCAGATATAAGATCTTCAGGAAGTTTATTTCAGCTATGTGGCTTCACCATGTTTTGTTTTAATGCTAGAAACAGCAGATCAATACGGTAAGAAGACTCATGTAGAGTGGGAGCAAATCAGAGATGTACTATAAGAAACTTTTTCCCCCTCTCACATTTTGCATTACAAATGTATTAGTCCCTTTTACTATTGTATCAGGAAACTGGATTCTAATTGATTCTAATTGTCTAACACAAAGCCACAGCAAAATAGACAGATATCAGATCATTTAGATTGATAGATCTAGATTGAAAGACAGTTTTGGAAAAAACTAAACTTCTGTAGGCTGACCTGTAAGTTTCCATCATGAAGGAAGAATTTTTCTGGATTAGGTAGAGGTGGACCTCTGATCATCTTCACCACATAAACCCTGAAATACCAAATGAGATGAGAAGAAAGATGGTAAAATAATCAAAGTTTAAAAACTAACCATCCAGATGCACACATGATCATAGGTTCTAATTATAAACCACCTTGATTTTCTCCATGTCCAATCATTCCCTTAGGTAGAAGAGTTATACATTCAAAGTAAGGTGAAATGAGCAATATTGTTTATTGTAGGATAGCAGAAGAGGAAATTCATAATCATGCAGCACAGGCTGTTAATCTGTCTTTTGGAAATGTTTTCTTGGCTTACCAATTGTTTTTTTGTGTCTTGCAGATGATAATAGCCAGGGACAGGACCATAACTCCCAAAATGACACCCACCATAGTGTGCCATCCCTGCACATTGGGACCATCTAACAGAAGGACACAACCACATTAGACAAGAGAGTAGTGAAGTCATTACATTTGTAACACAAATTAAATAATCAGTGTGAGATGTCATGGTGTTCATATTAGGGACATCTAAATGTAATTTTCTGCTATTCCCCTTCACCTTTTTACATGCTCATATTGAACATTGTAGAGATTTGTCTTGAGATAATAAATGGTGAAGTGCATTTATTTCATTCACATAGTCTGTCCTAAAATAGTTTCTGTTGTACGCAAAGGTCTTCATGGTGAACTTTATACACTGTCTACTAAGAATCTTTGTCTCGCTCCCCAGATCCCTCGCACACTATACGTATCTGTGTGCTGATTTATGCAATCAAGAGACAAATATGTTTCTAAGCCTGCTTGGCACTATTATAGTAGCAGGTACGGTACATGGGGTATTGCACTCTGATTGTGTTCTTTACCCTATATTTGATCCTGTAACTATTTGACAGTCAATGGTTTACAGTAAACAGTTACATTACCTGGTGTCTTTATCCTCCCTATGAGTGATCTCCATGATGCTGTAGGGCTCCAGTCACTCCAGGTGGATTTGGCCCAAGAATCACTGGCCAGGACTCTGACTCGCACCTGGTATGTTTCATTTAGCTCCAGGTCCTCATCTGGATCCAGCTCCATGCTGCAATGTATCCCACAATGTGTTCTGTTTCTCTCCAAGGCATCCTGACAAGGGAAGAACATTTAGCTGTTTTTGTTTAAAAGAGCTTCATGAATGCCCAAAAAAGAGACTTTACACAGTATACATAACTGTCTCACCTAAAATCTCTCCTTGTTCATTTATAAAACTTAATTTGCTCGGTATCTCTGACATACTGTACGCTCAGTCATTCACACACAAGCATGCACTCGTGCACTCGTGCACTCGCACGCACGCACACACACACACACACACACACACACACACACACACACACACACACACACACACACACACACACACACACACACACACACACACACACACACACACACACACACACACACACACACACACACACACACACACACACACACACACACACACCTTCCAGGACTGGGCCTTTAGTTTCCACTGAATATGGAAGCTGTAGTCTTTGATAAGATAATTCTCAGAGACGTTCCAGGAAATGGTGGAATTGTGGATTGAAGGCCTTCTAGGAGGATTCAGCTTTACTGTAATATCACACACACACACACACACACACACACACACACACACACACACACACACACATGTACCGTGGACTGTATAGTTTAGACAGTTTGCCTGAGTTAAGGCTGTATTGAGTATTACTGTTGTACAGTTAGCTATGTGTTTTCTATTATACTTACTGTGGTCAGCAGGCTTGTAGGTGATTAAACTATTATTCTGCGACTCACAACTTATCTTAATGGAGCAGGTCAGGTCGCTTTCAAAGACCTAAAAGTAGACAGTGTTACACATTTAAGATGATAGACAAAAACAAGCAGTAATTGTTTCACAATGAAAAGAGCAAAGAAGAATAGAATACATATCTTGTCTCTTCCTCAGCTAGTGAGGCTAGAATTAGACCCTTGATCTTTTCACTATCAATTCCTTGTCATCATGGCAAAATTGTTGTTTACGTTGCTCTGGCTAAAGGTGTCAGTTAAAAGAAATACAAAATCTCATAAATGTATTTTAAGTGAAAACTCTATGGTTGGAAAAAAGTGGCACCTACTCCTACATAATGATATGAGAGCAACTAGCATAGATTATGGATCACTGTCCAAAGATTATCCAAAGATCACTGTGTTTTCATTATTATCAACTCACATAGTTATCACTGTAGACCAGAGAACATCTTCTCATAGCTAGTTTGGAGCCATCAAAGGGCCTCAGGTCACAGGAGGTCTTAAAAGGTTCATCATCTATTATCATGGAGACACTAAGAGTGCATGTGGTGTCTGCAGCCACGGTTCTCTGGTGAGATACAGAAGTGCTGTTCCACTCACATGTGATGTTGTTATTGTAGTCATTGAGGCAGTAGAGACCTACTGTATGAAAGACAAAGGTGATCAGATGCCAAGTCTGTTGTCATGGAGACATGTTCTTGTTTATCATTATTATTATTATTATTTCACTATACAAGACAAATTCCCCTCAGGAGAATGATAATCTAATAAGTGTAACAAGCTGAGAAGGATTCCTTCAATTCTTATTGTTGGTTAAAATGTGGTCACACATTTCTTAACCCATATTTTTTTTAGATCAAATAATATAAAAACTGTGTTTTAAAAATAAAACAAAAATGTGTCTCATATGGTTATGAAGTATCAACTGACTGAAACTAAAAGGCCACCTACAAATAGACTACAATTCTCAGGCTTAGAAATTGACACAACTACATCTCCCATTACACACAGTGGTGGAAAAAGTACTCAAATGTTTTACTTAAGTAAAAGTATCAATACTGGAATGTAAAATTCAAAATGTACTTGAGTAAAAGTACAAAAGTATTGGTATAAAAATGTACTTAAAGTACCAAAAGTAAAAGTACTAAAATGTTTGAAAATAGCAGATCTACATGTGACCTTGTAGATCGGATATTTTCAAATAGCCTAGGTATAAAATAGGGCTAAAGGGGTTAATGCATGTTTTATAATATAATCGTTTTTATCTGCAAAGTAACTAGTTACTAAAGTTGTAGTGTGTAGTGGAGTAGAAGTAAAAGTACTACAAACTGAAAATACCCCAGTAAAGTAAAAGTACCTCAAAATTGTACTTAAGTACAGTACTTGAGTAAATGTACTAGTTACTTTACACCACTGATTACACACATAGCAGTATCATGTCGTGTTGCATTGGATTTCTGCTTTCTGTAGGAGAGTAGCGTTTTCACTTTCAAACAAACTAAACTTCAGCTTATACACTCCACATCACAACACCTGTTTTAAGGTGTTTTTCTTAGATTAATTGAACAAATAATCACTATAGATTGAATAGTAATAGGTGCCATGCTTGTAAACCGATATACAATCACTGTAAACTGTCACACTGTTTACATTCGATGTGTTATTCCTGGACCCTGTACAGAGTTACCCAGTGAAACAGCAATGGTAATAATTAATGATTAAAATACTATGCAATAACAATCACTTACTGTCCTGCAAGGAGCCAGTGGAGAGATGAAAGACCACAGGAAGGAAAAACAACAGATGAAGCTTCCTTTCAGCCTCCATTGTAGACCATCGTCACACCACAGGGACTGTCTCAGGTACAGTAGGTTAGAGAGGGATGGCTGCCTTGTGTTGCTGCAGGAGACAGGATGCAGTGCAGATCTCTGTGTTGGTGCAGGTCTTTGGAACACTATAGGTAATGTGTAGGAGGATTCTCACTGCTTCCTTTTTCTTGTCAACCTGAGCAGATAACTGAGGTAAAATTGGAATTGGTGATAAGTGGTTGATGGTGACGTTCCGAGTATGATTGACACACACACACACACACACACACACACACACACACACACACATACATGGTGTGTTCAGGCACACACCATACACTTGCCACATACCACACTGATGCACACACATACACACACAGACATGCTGGGAAACTGAAAAGCACAACCACAGGTGACCCTGTAACTGATAAGGATGTCAGGGTTTAAACAAATATATAATCATGTTCCTTGGACAAACTATATGAAACACAGTCTTCCATGTGATATGACATTTTATTCAATTAGAGCATGTATTGTATTTAATTAAGCATATTAAATATAAATTCCCAAGTCAGTATAACCTTTCAAAGTTTAACATCACTTTAGTGCAGTGATTTGTTCATATCAAATACTGTATGTATACAAATGTACAAATAAAATGACTGTGCTATGCCCTCTTACTAAATATAGGCTGTTGCGGGTAGGTGGGGTAGGGTGGTCGTTGAGGATTGTTTGAAACATGCTAGTGGTGCAGACTCAGAGCTATAAAAAGGTTGAGAACTACTGCACTAGAAGAACATTGTGGTAAATGAAGCATAACCATATATTCACTAGTAAGAGACCACACCTCTGCTTAAGTTTAACGATTTATTGAAACAAAATGAGATGGACGTGGGACTGGATGAGGAACCCATGGTGGGGTGACGCAGAGTGCAAGTTGGGGAGTGTCTCGGGAGCTGACGGCCATCGTTGCTCTACTCGGGGAGCGGTCGGTCGTCTAGCTCCGTCACTGTCCCCCCTGGATTCCTGGAGAAGTAGAGACAGAAGGGAGAAGAGCGAGAATCGAGGGGGAAGGAGGAGGTTGGGGTGGAGGAGGACGAACTTGAAGCGATGAAAGGCAGAAAGAGCCGATCTACAAGCGCAGTACTCACGACCCATGTTTGGTCTGTTGAGGAGCAGAACAAACAGGAGTTGAGATATCGCAGCTGTATTTATACTGTGGTGATTGCAACGACGATTGGCTGAGGTGAGTGGAGGCAGGTGTAGTGGATAGGGGTGATTATGAAAGGGGAGTGGCTAGTGAGTGAAGGTAGTGTGGTAGACAGGGAAGCGATGGAGGACGGGGAGTGGCTGTGATAAGCAGAGGGAGGTCTCCACTCCTGAACTTGCGTTGTTATATACAACTGCATTTCACTAGTAAGAGACCACACCTCTGCTTAAGTTTAACGATTTATTGAAACAAAATGAGATGGACGTGGGACTGGATGAGGAACCCATGGTGGGGTGACGCAGAGTGCAAGTTGGGGAGTGTCTCGGGAGCTGACGGCCATCGTTGCTCTACTCGGGGAGCGGTCGGTCGTCTAGCTCCGTCACTGTCCCCAAAAGAGCTAGTTCGAAGACGTGGATGGCCAGGAGGTGGAGACCGAATGTCTTTAGCTCGGGCACCGTGTCGCATGATCCCCCCTGTCCTTGGACCCTCAATCGGGCGAGGAAAACTCCCGCTAGGCTGGGTGGAGGAAAGAGGAAGAAACCTCGGGAAGGATCACGAGAGAGGGGACCCCCTTCCGGGGCGGACAGGCTGAAGATGATGCAACACGTTACGGTCATCCTGGGTAGAGATGGGCGTTACGGATGTCGTGGAATTGCTTCTGTCGTAAATGTGGTAGGCTTGGGAGGACCATCGACCGGGGATGCAACTACGCGAACTGCAGGACTTGTAGGACGTGGTGATGGAACGCCAGGCAGGAGGAGTGGCAGGAGTAGGGGCGAGGTTGAATGCAAGGGGGTTAAGATTTGGCGGAGGCAGTCTCTTTGACGATTCGGCAGAGATTGTCTCTGGTCTTGAGGTGCGGCATTGAGGAACGTATCGCGGGGTACGGCGGAGGATGCGTTTGGAATGGACGGGGGCGAGTCGATCTGAACGTGATGCGTGGTGGATGAATGCACCTGTTGATCGGATTGATACGCTTGAGGGTGAAGGTGAGGGATTCGTGGAACGTGTCGGACAGGCTGGGGTGAGAGATGGGGCTGAGGGATGATCCGTTGATCAGCTGAGAATGAGGTACGTGAGAATGCCATCAGTGGAAGGTGAAGCCTGTGTTGGTGTGAAATTGCTTGGGGGCGTTCCGTGCAGGCTGTTCGGAGTTTTGACTGGGGGGTGACGGAGGCCCGAACGGGACGATGGAGGTATGATGTGATATCGGGGGAGTTTGAACGACCTTTATTGATAGGGTCGATTGTGGCTGTGTTGGCCTAGGAGATTAGGATGCTTCTTTGCGACCATTCATGGCCCCAAAAAGGCACTGCGAAGGCTATTGGGTAAATCGCGGACTGCGGTTGATGGGCGGAGTGGATGAAGGTGTTGAACTTGGGGACCAGGTGGAGGCGAACCGGTCGCCCTGAGGGAGGAGGGAGCGCTCGGCGCCGGGATGCAATGGGCTGAGAGGGGGAGGGGGTGGGTGGGCGGGGGGGAGGAAGGGAGGCGCATGGAGCCGGTCCGAGGGGTGAGTGAGAGGAGGCGCACGTCGCCGGTCCGAGGGAGGAGGAGGCGCGCAGCGCCAATCCGAGGAAGGAGCGGATAGAGACGCAGGCGTCGAGGGAACTGCGTGCTGCGCCGATCCGAGGGAGGAGGAGGCACACGGCGCCGATGGAGGCGCTCGTGGCCGGTCCGAGGGAGGAGCGGCGGGAGGGCGTGCTGTGCCGGTCCGAGGGAGTAGCAAGAGGAGGCGCAAATCGCCGGTCCGAGGGAGGAGGGAAGGGAAAGGTACGGTGTCGGGAGGAAGGGGAGCGCACGGCGCCGATGGAGGCGCTCGTGGCCGATCCGAGGGAGGAGGAGGCGCGCAGCGCCAATCCGAGGAAGGAGCGGATAGAGATGCATGGCGTCGAGGGGACTGCGTGCCGCGCCGGTCCGAGGGATGAGGAGGCACACGGCACCGGTCCGAGGGAGGGGGAGGCACGCGGCGCCAATCCAAGGAAGGAGCGGAGAGAAACAAGTAACGTCGGGAGGACGGCGTGCTGTGCCAATCCGAGGGAGGAGGAGGCATCTGGCGCCGATCCGAGGGAGGAGGCTCTGGTCAGAGGGAGGAGGGGGTGCACGGCGCCGGTCGAGGCGTACGGAGCCGGTCGAGGGAGGAGGATGCGCACGGCGCCGGTCGAGAGAGCAGGGCGTGCTACGCCAGTCCGAGGGAGACGCAAGGCGGCCGGAGGAGGCGTGCTGAGCCGGTCTGGGGGAGGAGGAGGAGGAGGCGCACGGCGCCGGTCGAGGCGCATGGAGCCGGTCGAGGGAGGAGGAGGCGCACGGCGCCGGTCGAGAGAGCAGGGCGTGCTACGCCAGTCCGAGGGAGACGCAAGGCGTCGGGAGGAGGCGTGCTGTGCCGGTCCGGGGGAGGAGGCGGCACGCAGCGGTGATCCGAGGGCGGAAGGAGATGCGAGGCATCGGGAGGAAGCGTGCTGTACCGGTCCGGGGGAGGAGGAGGCGCATGCCGCTGATCCGAGGGCGGAGGGGAGGGAGACACGTGCTGTCGGGCGTGCTGCGCCGATCCGAGGGAGGAGTTGGCGCACGGCGCTGATCCAAAGGGAGGAGGAGGCGCACGGCGCCGATCCGGGGGAGGAGGGCGTGCGATGCCGGTCCGAGGGAGACGCATGGCGTCGGGAGGAGGGTGTGCTTTGCCAGTCCGAGGGGGACGCAAGGCGGCGGGGGGAGGCGTGCTGAGCTGGTCTGGGGGAGGAGGCGGCCCGCAGCGCCAATCCGAAGGAGGAGGAGGCATCTGGCGCCGATCCGAGGGAGGGGGCGCTGGTCCGAGGCAGGAGGAGGCGCACGGCGCCGGTTGAGGCGCACAGAGCCGGTGGAGGGAGGAGGAGGCGCACGGCGCCGATCCGAGGGATGAGGTGAGGGAGAAGCATGGCGTCGGGAGGAGGCCGTGCTTTGCCAGTCCGAGGGAGACGCAAGGCGTCGGGAGGAGGCGTGGTGTGCCGGTCGGGGGGAGGAGGCGGCACGCGGCGGTGATCCGCGCCGATCCGAGGGAGGTGGTGAGGGAGACGCGAGGCGGCCGGAAGAGGCGTGCTGAGCCGGTCTGGGGACGGAGGAGGCGCACGGCGCCGGTCGAGGCGCATGGAGCCGGTCGAGGGAGGAGGAGGCGCACGGCGCCGGTCGAGAGAGCAGGGCGTGCTATGCCAGTCCGAGGGAGACGCAGGCGTCGGGAGGAGGCGTGCTGTGCCGGTCCGGGGGAAAAGTCGGTGCACGGCGCTGATCCGAGGGAGGAGAAGGCGCACGGCACTGATCCGAGGGAGGGGGGTGGAAGTGGCGAGGTGTGGTGGGCACCTGCCTGCGTGCTCGTGGGGTAGTGTGTTTGCTGCTTGCAGCGTGACCTGGGGGTGACGGGCCCAGTTTGCTGTGGAACGTGAACGCTCGAAGGATGACTGGAGGTGACGGGTTCGGGTGAGCGTGCAGCGTGAGACGTGGACTTGGGGGAACCCGATGGTGGGGTGCGGGTGGTCGTGGGACGAACGTTGCTTGAGGAAACGGTGTAGGCTGCTTGGAGGATGGCCTTGAGGTGGCGGGTCCGGGTGGGCGTGGGTTGCTTAGGGGAAGCCTGGAGGTGACGGGTCCAGGTGGGCGTGAGTTACTTGAGGGGAACTTGAAGGTGGTGAGTCCAGGTGGGCGAGCATCGTAGGCTGCTTGGAGGATGGCCTGGAGGTGGCGGGTCCGGGTGGGCGTGGGTTGCTTAGGGGAAGCCTTGAGGTGGCGGGTCCAGGTGGGCGTGGGTTGCTTAGGGGAAGCCTGGAGGTGACGGGTCCAGGTGGGCGTGACTTGAAGGTGGTGAGTCCAGGCGGGCGAGCATCGTAGGCTGCTTGGAGGATGGCCTGGAGGTGGCGGGTCCGGGTGGGCGTGGGTTGCTTAGGGGAAACCTGGAGGTGACGGGTCCAGGTGGGCGTGAGTTACTTGAGGGGAACTTTAAGGTGGTGAGTCCAGGGCGAGTCCGGGCGAGCATCGTGGGCTGCTTGGAGGATGGCCTGGAGGATGGCCTGGAGGTGGCGGGTCCGGATGGGCGTGGATGTGTGGCGTCAGATGCTTGGAAGAATCCTGGAGGTGATGGGTCCGGGTGGGGGTGAGGCGTCTGACGTGCGGGGGGAGGGGGGGGAGAATAGAGTGGGTGGGGCACTAGGCACCCGCCGAGCTTGAGGTAGAAGGGAGAGAAGGGAGGGGGGGGACGTAGACGTTGGAGGGAGGCGAGGCGGGGGGGAGACGTTTTTGGAGGGAGAGCGGGGGGGGAGAGTAGAGGTGCGGGGCACTAGGCACCCGCCGTGCTTGAGAGGGAGGGGGGAAGGCAGAGGGGGGGGGACGTAGACATTGGAGGGAGGCGAGGCGGGGGAAGCCTGCCGGGGGGGGGAGGCGGGGGGAGGGGGGACAGAGGTTGCGGGGCGCTGGGCACCCGCCGTGCTTGAGAGGTAGAAGGGACGGACGAGAGGGGGGGACGTGGACGTTGGAGGGAGGCGAGGCGGGGTGAGCCTGCCGGGGGGGGGAGGGAGGGAAGACGTTTGAGGGAGGCAAGGTGGGGCGGGCCTGCCGGGAGGGGAGAGCGGGGGGGGGGGAGAGTAGAGATTGCGGGGCACTGGGCACCCGCCGTGCAAAGAGGGTGGGAAGGCGGGGGGGGAATAGAGGTTGCGGGGCACTAGGCACCCGTCGTGCAAGGAGGGTGGGAAGGCGGGGGGGGGGGAATAGAGGTTGCGGGGCACTAGGCACCCGCCGTGCAAAGAGGGTGGGAAGGCGGGGGGGAAAAGAGGTTACGGGGCACTAGGCACCCGCCGTGCAAAGAGGGTGGGAAGGCGGGGGGGAATAGAGGTTGCGGGGCACTAGGCACCCGCCGTGCTTGAGAGGTAGAAGGGAGAGAAGAGGGGGGGGGGTGGACGTTGGAGGGAGGCGAGGCGGGGCGAGCCTGCCGGTGGGGGTTGGGGGGGGTGGGAGGAAAGGGGGAAGGGAGGGAGGCGCACGCCGCCGGTCCGGGAACGGAGGATGCATGCTGTGCAGTCCCGAGGGAGGGGGGAAGATGGCGCTCGGCGCCGGTCGAATGTGGGGGGCGGGCGGTGCCCGTCGAATAGGGGGGGGCATGCGGTGCCCGTTGAGGGGGGAGGAGAGCGCGCTGCGCCCGTCCTTGGAAAGAATCGGCATGCTGTGCCGATCCGCGGGGGGCGCTCGGCGCCCGTCGAATGTGGAGGGCGGGCGGTGCCCGTCGCCTGGGGGGGGACACGCAGTACCCGCTGAGGGGGGGGGAGGGCACGCTGCGCCAGTCCTTGGAAAGAATCGGCACGCTGTGCCGATCCGAGTGGGGGAGCTCGGCGCCGGTCGAATGTGGAGGGCGGGCGGTGCCCGTCGAATGGGGGGGGGCAGGGAGGGAGAGGGAGGGAAGCGGCCCAAGCATCTATACAAACCTGCCGATGAGGGGGGACGGGAGTGTCCTGCGGCGTGCAGGTGCACTGTGTAGACGGCGAACAGGTCTGCTTGACCTCCGTTGAGTGGCTTGACTCTGGGACATCGACCAGCAAGGAGGAGGAGACTCCTCGAAGTGAACTAGGATGTTAAGGCATAGAACGAATCAATGCGAGAATGTGATGCTTAAGGACTGAAACAGTAGCAAAGTATTGAAATAACAAATAAAGTTCACTCTCCTGTATGGTGATGATGGCTGGAGGTGTTGTTCGGAGGAGCTTGTCGTCTGGGGCGTTCGGTAGACGATAGCGGAAGTAGCCGATCTACAGAAGAAGCTCGCTCGACGGATTACTGGTACTTGATAAATGGACTTTAAATGAAGTTCTTATCGAAAGAATAATGTAGTCAACGAACTTGAAGCGATGAAAGGCAGAAAGAGCCGATCTACAAGCGCAGTACTCACGACCCATGTTTGGTCTGTTGAGGAGCAGAACAAACAGGAGTTGAGATATCGCAGCTGTATTTATACTGTGGTGATTGCAACGACGATTGGCTGAGGTGAGTGGAGGCAGGTGTAGTGGATAGGGGTGATTATGAAAGGGGAGTGGCTAGTGAGTGAAGGTAGTGTGGTAGACAGGGAAGCGATGGAGGACGGGGAGTGGCTGTGATAAGCAGAGGGAGGTCTCCACTCCTGAACTTGCGTTGTTATATACAACTGCATCTGCGGGTTACCAGGCCTAGCTGTTTAAAAGAAGTGTAGAAGAGAAGAAGACGTCCGGATCCATGTTCACCATTCATTCATTTATTCAGCATCAACAGCATGAGAACCAGGGAGCCGAAGCTCCCCGGACCCCAGCCTCACGGCGTGGTCAGTACTCTCTCACAAGTCATGTTGTCTCTCCAGTTAACAAAAGAGATGTAAATCACACTTCACAGCTATGCAGTGTCCCTGCATTTTCTATGCAAACACTAGGCTAGGTCACAACACACACATGATTATTCTTACTGTAGTATCATTTCTATCTGTTTTTTACTTGCATACTGTTCATAAATATAAGCAAATAAGGGCCTATATACGACAACATCATGAATAGTTTTTTTTCATAGCAGGAAATGAATCGATTGCTGACAGAGAGAAGAGAGAGAGGATGGCATTAACACTCATCGAAGGTCACTGACTCAACTATTTTATCTTTACTACATTTCAGCGCACTTTCTGTCACTCTAGAGACATTATTTCAGCTTTGATGTTAAGAATTGATGTGTCATACATCCGGCAAAACAAGAAGCCGCGACTCCGCAAGTGAGTACGATTCTATTAAAAAGGGCAAAATAACTCATATGGTTATGAAATATCAACTGACTGAAACTAAAAGGCCACCTACAAATCGACTACAATTCTCAGGCTTATAAATGACATAACAACTACATCTACCATTATGCACATAGCAGTGTCATTCATGTGTTGCATTGGATTTCTGATTTCTGTAGGAGAGCAGCATTTTAAGTTTTCAGTTATTTCATCAAGTGAGTAGGATTCTGTTAAAAAGGGCAAAGAGAGATGGGAGTATGGGGCTTCCAGATTTCCGTTACTACTGGACCGCTAACATTCGTTGCCTTGCTTTTTGGAATTATTTCTACCTCCAATCTGAACGTCCGGTTTGGACATCTCTGGAGTTAGAATCTTGCCAAGATGTGTCACTCCCAGTTAGCTTAAAGCTTGGGGGCTCTCTAGATCGATAACTAACCCAGTGGTGCGTCACACTGTTGGTCCCACCCTGAGAGTGTGGGCCCAGTTCAGGAAATCATTTGGTTTTGGAGACCTCTCTCTTGTCAGCACTGTTGCTTCTAATCATCTTTTCATAACATCCCAAAATGATTCCACCTTCCAAGACTGGCATAGTAAAGGTATCAAATGTTTCAAGGATCTGTTCATAGATACATTTTTTGGCTCATTTAACATCAGAAAAGTATGAACTATCCAGATCAGGCATTATGTACGGTCTACCCTGGAGTGTTTTCCTGTAGAGCCTGACGGTTACCCCATTGATGCTTTCCTTTCATTTGACCCGTTATCCAAAGGTGCAATGTCAATACTACATGAAAAAAATCGTTCTTAAAAGGTGCACCTTTAGACAAGATCAAAACCGCTTGGGAGAATGATTTGTGGCAGACACTGTCTGACGAAATTTGGAACTCCATCCTCACTTCTATACACAAGTCCTCCCTTTGTGCAAGACACTGTTTATTGCAATTCAAGGTAGTTCATAGAGCACACAATTCCAAAGCTAAACTTTCCAGCTTCTATGATGAAGTCACCCCCACCTGTGATCAATGTAAGAACAGTAATGCAACCCTTTTTCATCAATACTGGCTGTGCCCTAAGTTGCAACTGTTCTGGAGAAATGTTTTAGCATCCTTTCTAACATCGTCACCTTGCTAAACTAATGGCCTAAGTCATTTTTTGAGGAAAATTATATTTTTGCCTAAGTCAGCTCCTCATGACACTGGCCACCTCTGGTAACATCGCCCATCTCCTATTTGAAAAGGATCATGCTGTTCCCTCGCCTTTTAGTGTAATGGCCTAACTCCCTGTGACTTAGGCCAAAATAGGCTTTTTTTTTTTTACCTAAGTCACATGGTTTTGTGACTTAGGCCAAATTATTTACTGATTTAGACCATTTTTTTTAAATTGTTTTGGCCTAAGTCAGATTTAATCCTATTTAAACCTATTTAAATCTCTTATGTTACATAACTGACAGACAGTGTTATTTCTATTTAAATAGTCATTTGTTATAAACATTTTGGGTGAAATGATTAAGAAATATCAAATAGGTTTGTTTTGGATCAGTTTTGTTTTTTTCCTGAAACACTTTAAAAAAAATGACATTAGTTTAGCAAGGCGACGACATATTACATCGTAACTTAGATCCAGACCCCTAGTTAGCTCTGTTTGGGGTTATGGAGGGAGATGCTCCTCTTACAAACATTGCTTTATTACTAACTAGGCGAGCAGTTTTGCTCACTTGGAAGGATGCCGCCCCACCCATGGTCCTCCAGTGGCTTCGGGACATTATTGGGCCCTATTTTCGCCAGTGCCTGACCCATTATCCCTAAACTTCTTTGCCATTTTTTACTATTTTTAAAAACATTTTCAAATAGTTCAAATAGCCAATCTACAAGCTCACAAAATGTCGATGTAGATCGGCTAGTTGAACTAGTGTATGCTCTTTGGGCCTGCATGCTCTTTGGACCTGCCCGAAAATCAGTGATTTTTTGGAATAGAATACACAATCATATTTCAAAACCAGTTGCAGGCTGGATACGAACTAGTGTTATGATAGGCAGGCAGATTATAATAAGGGGCTGGAGGGCTACGGAGGGCCCATCATTCGCTGAATGGACCAGATTCTGATTGTTGATAATAAAATAATAAAAGCAAAAAAGTAAACCCCTGTCGAATTGAATTGTGGTCTTCATCTACATAGACTTCACTTTGAGCTCAATTTCACATTATTCAACAATCAAACGCTGCAGGTTGTTAAGTTATATACGTATGTTTCAGTAAAATAAAAATATTCATGATTGTCTAAAGTTTACACAATACAAACAACAAACTATCCAAAATGATCTTTTCAAAAATGCACATACAAGGACTAAAGAAAATTAGAAACAAACAATGTGTTTCCCACATTATCAGGAAAAGTAGGAAAAATAGAATTTTATTAAATAAATAAATATATATTAAATATATTACATATGGGGGGGGGGGGGGTCTCAGGCACCGTTGTATAGTCTGATGAACATTGGCACAAAGGAACACCTGACCGCTCTGTTTTGCACCAGGGGAGAATGAGCCTCTGGCTGAAGCCACAGCTAATCATAGAGAGGTTGTCCAGGATGGTCTTGATTTTTAGATGCAGCTCCCCAAGGACCTGAGCCTCCTCAGGAAGAATAGTGAGCTCTGTCACTTCTGATAGACAGAAGTGACAGCCTCAGTATTGTCCTTCCAGTCCAGTTTGTTGTTTATGTGCACTCCCAGCTTTGAGGATTTGATGTTTTTGTTTCCATTTCAATCTGTTGTCAGCGCTGTAGATCTCTCACTGGCATGTAGTCACCACTAGAGGACTCTATTGGCCTTGTAGGAGGAAAAACATTTAACCCTTCTTGCAAAAGCACTGGAAAAGTCCCCACAGGTGAGCTTGTCACAAATTTAAAGGGGGAATTTATAGGGGTAAACAATGGCAACCCGCATGGGAAAGTACCTGGCAGAGGAAGAAACAGAATGTCTTTGGATCCACCCAGCTCATCTATACCTCCCAGAGTCTCCTGGCTCACCTGTTCTTCTACCTCACTGCCCATGCCTGAATCTGGGCTCTGGAGGCCACAGCGCTGGTCTTGGAGCTTCTCTATTCGCTCATAGTCTGAACAAACCTGTATGGACCCTCCACTAACAATGCCACCGACAGCAAATACATTTGAACTATTTATTTCTTTGCCCTTCTCTTTGTCACTATAAGTCCCTCGAAGCTCCTTCCCCTGATCAGCAGATATACTTATATCATCTCCATCGTCCAGGCTGTCCTGGCTGACCTGCTCTTCTCCACCACTACAAATGCCTGAATCTGGGCTCTGGAGGCCACAGCGCTGGCTTTGGAGCTTCTCAACTCGCTCATAGTCTGAACAAACCTCCATAGATCCTCCTCTAACAATGCCACTGAAAGCAACTTCACCACTAGTAAACCAATCTGAAACATTTATTTCTTTGCCCTTCTCTTTCCCCCTATCCTTCCCTTGTAACTCCTTTCCCTGACCATCAGATATACCTGCCTTATCTCCATCATTCAGACTGTCCTGGCTGAACTGATCTTCTCCACCACTACAAATGCCTGAGTCTGGGCTGAAGACGCCACGGCACTGGGGTTGGGAATTCTCAACTCGCTCCGAAGATACCTGCATAATGCTCCCATTGGATATATTTTTTTGAATTTCCATATCCTTTCCCTTCTCCTCTTCCCTTTCATTCTGACAGCCACTAAACCCGTAGGGTGCGTCAGCAGCGCAGGGCGCCAGATTTCCCTCAGTGGCAGAGGAGATAGGGAGAGAACAGATGTGAGAGTAGTTGGGATTGGAGTAGGAAGAATTGGTTGACATGCAACTGCCACAGTGCTTCCTGTCAAGCAGTGCAGTCTCTGAGCCACACGAGGCAATATTGTCCGCATTGCTGGTGATGACCTCTATGGAGGAGATATCCACTTTCTTCAAACAGGGGTGGAGGGATTCGTTGTTAAACTGAGGATTCAGCCACGCCTGGAAGAGGAAGGAGACGGTTGTCACTTCACTGAATTAACTTGTATTAATATACATGAAGGCCAATCCAGTTACTCAACATGGTATTGCTATTATCTACTGAAGCCATCTTCTTCTTTTTTTAAAGGCAAAGACAGTTTGTGTATAGCACTTTTCATACACAGAAGCAAAGTTCTTCACATATACTACACAAAATGGAAAGAAAAAAGTATTGAAAATACAAAATCATAATAAAAACAATAAAATGCAATAAATTCAATAAGAATAAGAAGAAGTTGCAGTGAAATTTGAAGTACAGAAATTAAAGGAAGAGGTAAACATAAGTCTGTAGCCTGTTAAAGATTTTGGCAGATATAAGATCTTCAGGAAGTTTATTAGTTTTACAGTATGCCATGCACAAACAGTGACCTCACATGTCAATGACAATACATCACTCTTACTGAAGTTTTTAGATATACAGTAGATAGATACATGGATACATGGATATATAGACAGACAGACAGACAGACAGACAGACAGACAGACAGACAGGCAGGCAGGCAGGCAGGCAGTCAGGCAGACAGACAGACAGACAGACAGACAGACAGACAGACAGACAGACAGACAGACAGACAGATAGACAGATAGATAGATAGATAGATAGATAGATAGATAGATAGATAGATAGATAGATAGATAGATAGATACAAAAATAATAAAATAGTTATTCTCCAGAAAGAGAAACACTGAATCCAGTCCTCCAGAGTGATTGAACCTAGGAAGTTTTGTAATCAACATAACTTCTGTAGGCTGACCTGTAAGTTTCCACCATCAACGAAGAATTTATCTGGATTTGGTAGAGGTGGACCTCCGATCTTCTTCACCACATAAACCCTGAAACATCAAATGAGATGAGAAAAGAATCGTAATATAATTTCAAACTAAAGTAACCATCCAGATGCACACATGATCATTATGTTCTAAATATAAACCGCCTTAATTTTCTCCATATCCAATCATTCCCTCAGGTAGAAGAATGGTATATTCAAAGTAGGTGAAATTAGCACTTTTTGTCTGATAGCAGAGGAGAGGAGTCAAGGAAACATTTAAGCTTCTTTTGGAAATGTTTTCCTTGGCTTACCAAGTGGTTTGTGTCTTGCAGAGGATAATAGCCAGGGACAGGACCACAACTCCAAAAATGACACCCACCATAGTGTCCCTTCCCAGCCCACTGGGACCATCTAACAGAAGAACACAACACATTATAATAATAAAAGTTATAATATAATGTAATATTTAGACAGGAGATAATTGAAGTAATTACATTTGAAGACAAATCAAGTAAATAATCAGTATGAGATGTCAAGGTGTCCATATTAGGGACATCCAATGACTTTTTCTACTATTCCCCTTCATCTTGTTACATTGCTCATATTGAACATTGTAGAGATTTGTCTGAAGATAATAAATGGTGAATTGCATTGATTTCATTCAAATAGTACATCCTAAAATATTTTTTGTTGTAAGCAATGGTCTTCATGATCAACTCTGTTTGACATTTATACACTGTCTATGAATCTTTGTCTCTCTCCCCAGATCCCTTACACACTTATTGCGAACGCAGCGGAAGGAGGCGCGCCTCCGCGCACCACCGCACAAGTGGAGCTTACTATGAAACCGTGCTCGGGTTGTGTGTCTGTCTGTCTGTCTGTCTGTGTGCAGTATTGTGTGCACTGCCTGTGTCACTACAGTGTGAAATCCGCCTGCCCCTGGGTGACTAATTACACTCCTCTGAGAGAAATATAGCAGCTACAGTAAAAAAAAAAACACACATCTAAAAGCATCTACACGAGTTCATCTATTGGGATATCTAAGAATTCCATGTCATTTGTGCATATTTCAGGCCGGATGGCAAGTTGAAAATGCCTTAGTTTGAGGACAGTTTGAGATTTCTCCTTGCTAGCTAGCTTGTGGCGGCCCTGTTCTCACTAATTTAACTGTACCACCCACTTCTCTACAATTGCTCATTCCTTTCTATTCTTCTTATTGTTATTTTCAAGCTGCGTTCGCTTCCCACGTTCGCGCGTCTTACTTGTATTATTGTTATGTGTGTTGATGAATGTAATTAAGAGACAAACCGTTTTCTAAACCTGCTTGGTACTGATAAGTTGGTACACAGGGTATTGCATTCTTCTGATTGTGTTCTTCTTTACCTAGTTGGTTGTGTAACCATTTGACAGTCAATACAGTAAACTGTGTGACATTACCTGTTGTCTTTGTCCTCCCTGAAAGTAATAAAGTGACAAACACAGACTGGTACTGTAGGTAGTGGTACACACAGGGTATTGTATTTGTCTGATTGTGTTCTTTACCTAGTTGATCCTGTAAGCTGTAACCTGTTGCCTCTGTCCTCCCTATGAGTGATCTCCATGATGCAGTAGGGCTCCAGTCACTCCAGGTGGATTTGGCCCAATAATCACTGGCCAGGACTCTGACTCGCACTTGGTATGTTTCATTTAGCTCCAGATCCACTTCTGGATCCAGCTCCATCTGGCAATGTATCCCACAATGTGATCTGTTTCTCTCCATGGTATCCTGACAAGGGTTAAAAGAGCTTCATGAATACTTTTTCACCAAAAAGAGACAGAGACGAGACAGGTTTTTATACATACAGATTATAGCTGTCTCACCTAAAATCTGTCCTTGTTCATTTCTAAAACTTTCATTTGTTTCGCTCGCACAAACACACGCTCGCACAAACACACGCACGCACGCACAAACGCACGCACGCACGCACGCACGCACGCACGCACGCACGCACGCACGCACGCACGCACGCACGCACGCACGCACACACACACACACACACACACACACACACACACACACACACACCTTCCAGGTCTGAGCCTTTAGTTTCCACTGGATATGGAAGCTGTAGTCTTTGATAAGATTATTAAACTTGGGGACTTTCCAGGAAATGGTGGAATTGTTGATTGAAGGCCTTCCAGGAGGACTCAGCTTTACTGTAATATCACACACACACACACACACACACACACACACACACACACACACACACACACACACACACACACACACACACACACACACACACACACATTCGTACAGAATAGTGTGTAGTTTAGAAACTTTGACTTAAGGTTATATTTAGTATTATGGTTGTACAGTTAGCTATGTGTCTATTACACTTACTGTGGTAAGCAGGCTTGTAGGTGATGCCGATCAAGCCATTCTTCAAAGGCTCACATTTTATATTAATGGAGCAGTCCAGCTCACTATCAAAGACCTAGACAGTGTTACAAATGTAAGATAATATATGACAAAAACATACAGTAATTGCATCACAAAACAGCAAATAGAGCCAATTTCATCCTCAGACATACACCCTGACTAGCGTGGCTAGAATTATAGACCCTTGATCTTTTCACTATTGATTCCTTGTCATCTTACCAACACTTCTGTATACGTTACTGTGGCTAAGGGTGTCAGCTAACCAAAATACATAACATGTCATGTGAATATATTTTATGAATTTGTATTCCAAATTTAAATTTCTGTGGTTGGAAATAATCTGCACCTATACTCCTACATAATGATATGATATCAAATAACATATTGATCACTGTGTGTGCAGATCACTGTGTTTTCACAATGTGTATACCTTTGAATGACAAAATTATAATAAATAATTGTATAGCAACTCACATAGTTAAAACCGTAGACCAGAGAACATCTTCTCATAGCTGGTTTGGAGCCATCAAAGGGTCTCAGGTCACAGGAGGTCTTGTAATCTACATCATCCATTATTATGGAGACACTGAGAGTACATTTAGTGTCTGCAGCCACGGTTCTCTGGTCAGATACAGAAGTGCTGTTCCACTCACATGTGATGTTGTTATTGTAGTCATTGAGGCAGTGAAGACCTGTGAAAGACAAAAGGGATCAGATGCCAAGTCTGTTGTCATCTAGACAACAGTTTTTGTTTATTCTTGGTTATTTTGCTATGACAGACAAGGAGAATGATAATCTAACTAGAAAAAGTGCTCCCCGGAGCACAGGTCTCCGCCAGGTCAGGTAGGTTATTGTGGCCTCCTGTTGGCGCTATAATAGGCCAATGTGAAAAGGGTGGCATTTCTTCTTAGGCCTTGCATGGCAATCGGACACTGCATTCATGATTTTAGGCATTTTGTTAAAAAAAAATGTTTTGCTAAATTCGACCTGCTGGTGGCGCTACAACAGGCAAATGTTAAAAGGGTAGCATTTGTTCCTCAACATAGTGTGAATGTGTGTGCAAAGTTTGACCACAATCGGACGTTGCGTTCATGATTTCCGGCATTTTGTTCAAAACGGGCCACTCCCGCAAACTTTAGATGTGACTTTTAGCCAATCGGGATGGAATATGAAAAATTAAACAGATCCGTATTGATCACATGACTATAGAGATCATGTGTGCCCATTTGTGTGAAATTTGGATAAAATCAGAAGGAGTAATGTAAAGAAATATGTTTTACATAAGTCGGCCACCTGGTGGCGCTATAAAAGGCAGATGTGAAAAATGCAGGGCAAAGGGTTTTCCTTGACCTCTAGGGAGTGCGCATACAAAGTTTTACACAGATTGGTGCAGTTATAGGTGAAAACACGAATGGGGCTGTTATAACGCCACCATGAGGCTGATTAGAAAAATCTCAGGTGTATTTCTTCCTCGGCATGGTGGGAATGTGCGTGCAAAGTTTCACGGAAATTACATGCTGTGTTCATGATTTGAGGCATTTTGTTCAAAACGGAGCAGTCCTGTAAACTTTGGAAGCCATTTTTAGCCAATCAGGATGGAATATGAAAAATCTGAAAGACCCGTTTCATTTAATGACTATAGAGATACTGTGTACCGATTTGCGTGATGTTTGGACAAAATCTGTAGGAGTACTGTGAAAAAATGTGTTTTGCAAAAAGCGTCCTCCTGGTGGCGCTATATCAGGGCCATGTGAAAAAATTGGGGCAGAGGTTCTGAATTGGCATCCAGGGAGTGTGTGTGCACAGTTTCGCTGCGATCAAGCCAACGGTGCGGGAGATTAGCTGTCCACAGACGGACGGACGGACGGACGGACGGACGGACAGGGGGTAAAACATACTCTCTCGCCATGCCTTTCGGCCTGGCGGAGACAATAAGAGAAACAGAGCTGAGAAGGATACCTTTAATTATTATTATATTACATAACATTGTTGGTTAAAATGGTAGTCACACATTTTTTTTAACCCATTATGTTTTTAGATCACATAGTTCCAAAAAATAAAGTACTGTACTTAAGTATAATTTTGAGGTACTTTTACTTACTGGAGTATTTCCAATTGTCTATACTTTTACTAGTTACTTTGCAGGTTTAAATTATTACATTACAAAACATACATTAACCTTATTTTATAACTAGGCTATTTGAAAATAGCTCACACGAGCTTGTAGATCTGCTATTTTCAAACATTTTAGTACTTACTTTAGTACTTTTGGTACTTAAAGTACATTTTGATACCAATACTTTTGTACTTTTACTCAAGTCAATTTTGAATTCTGGATTTTCACTTGCAACATTGCAGTATTGATACTTTTACTTAAGTGAAACATTTGAGTACTTTTTCCACCACTGCATAACATAAGCAGCGTCATGTTGTGTTGCATTGGATTTCTGATTTCTGTAGGAGAGCAGCGTTGTCAGTTTTCAGTTGTTTCATCAAACAAACTAAACTTCAGCCTACACTCCACATCACAACACCTGTTTTAAGCACCTCAGAATGTCTTTTCTGTACAGTTAACCAGCGAAACATATTCACAGTCATTATTAGCAATAATTCATTATTACAAAACTATGCAATAGCGATCACTTATATTCACAGTCATTAGCAATAATGAATTATTACAAAACTATGCAATAGCGATCACTTACTGTCCCGCAAGGAGCCAGTGGAGAGATGAAAGACCACAGGAAGGAGAAACAACAGATGAAGCTTCCTTTCAGCCTCCATTGTAGACCATCATCTAAGGAAGATGTCACACCACAGGGACTGTCCCAGGTGGGTTAGAGAGGGATGGCTGCCTTGTGTTGCTGTAGGAGACAGGATGCAGTGCAGATCTCTGTGTTGGTGCAGGTCTTTGGAACACTATAGGTGATGTCCCCTGTGTAGGAGGATGCTCACTGCTTCCTTTTTCTTGTCAACCTGAGCAGATAACAAGATAGAAGTGGTTGGCGGTGACGTTCAGGGTATGATTGTAGATTCCAGATTGTGGCCTTTTTTCCAGTCCAACTTACTTATACGTGTCCACACGCACACTCAGGCACACACCATACACCTGCCACATGCCGCATTCCATACTCATGCACACACGGGCATGCTAGGAAACTGAAAAGCACAACCACACACAGGTGACCCAGAAAGCAGAAACAGACTGTCTGATTAGGGTGTCAGGGTTTAAACAAATATCCATCGGATCCTGTTTCTTGGCTACAGTATATATATATGAAACACAGTCTTCCTTGTGAGATGAAGTTTTATTCAATTAGAGTATTGTAAAATTACCTTTCAAAGCATAACATCACTTTTGTGCAGTTATATATAATTGTTAAATATTTATAAAAACATAAAATGACAGTGTTATGCCTTCTTAAATTTACTGTATAAATTGTTGTGCTGAGGTGGGGTGGGGTGGTCCTTGGGGATTGTTTGAAATATGCTTGTGGTCCAGAGCTCCAAAAAAGCTTGAAAACTACTGCACTAGAATAACCTTTTGAATAGTTATTTTTTAGCAGGAAATAGATTGTTGACAACGAGACAAGAGAGAGAGGATGACATTAACACTCATTGAAGTTGACTGACTGTTAATGTGTCAAAAGCCAAATAGTTGATCTTTATTAGATTTCAGTGCACTTCCTGTCACTTTCTCAGAGAGAAATTATTTCAGCTTTCATAAGAACTGATGTGTCATGTTGTTATCAAGTAGAGCTAGGATCGATCAACTCAAAACAAAAACAGATAGAGGGGCTTGGCCGATGGCCCATTAGGCCAAAACACTGTTTGAAGAGTTGCTGACTGTTAATGTCACTACACAAATATTGTATCTTTACTACTTCCTTCACCCTCTTAGAAGTTTAAGTGTTAAGACCAAGAACACGCATGCACACACGCACGCACGCTCGCACGCACACACGCGCAATTGGGATGGCTGAACCTGTAGCTGTTCAGAAACCCGTCTAGTCTTTCTGCACTGTGAAGAGGGAATACAAAACAAAACAAAACAAAAGCACATATTCACCACGTTGGTGATGAATGACATGTTTTTTCTTAATGCAAAATAGATTTGGAGTTGAAAATGTAATTTAAGCTGCATTATTTTAGGGGTTCATGGAAGGTGGGTCATTTTAGATAGATGGGGAATATACAGAATGTTAATATTACACAAGGGTTAATGTTTTCTCACTGCACTTTATTTTTATGTCTGTATAAATGATGTCACTATGCTTAATGATAGCACTTTTTTTAGCACAGTTTTCTTTTTCTTTTTTTTAATAATTTTTATCCCGCGATATTTTTCACCTGGTGCCAATTTCTAAGTGATCCTGGGCGCTACACTCCCCTCACCAGCCTAGGGAGGTCAGGGCCGAGCTCATGCCTCCTTCAATGCATGAGAGCCAACTGACCTTCTTGTCACCTGACAGGGGGGAGTTTCCCTGGTTGGACGTAGCGTGTGGAAGGAACACGTTATTCCAACCAGTTCCCTTCTCCTCCATCAGGCGCCCCGGCTGTCATGGGGGAGGCAGTATAGCGACCAGGATTACTACATGTTTTTGTGAGGGTATTAACTACCCTGAGAGACACGGGGAGAACATGCACAGTTTTCGTTTTAATTTGCTCGTTTTGATTTCAATATTTCCCCCTCAGCACTTATTGTACGTCTGTCGGCCCTGGACGGGGTTCCCTCTTTTGTGAGTCTTCAAGGTTTCTTCCTCTTTTTTTCCAAGCGTTTTTTCCTTGGGAGTTTTTCTTTGCCTGATTGACGGTCTAAGCAGTGGGTGCTTTTTGGTTTCTGTTATTAATCTTGTTTTGAATCATTTACTGTATGTAGAAACTGTATTATTGATTTTCCTAATGCATTTATTACATACTGCACTTTTTGAACACACTGTCGTGTTTTTGTTCTGTTCTCTGATTTGATTTAGTTTTTTCTAATGTAAAGCACTTTGTAACTGTTTTCATTAGTGCTCTATGAATAAAGATTATTACTACTCGGACGCCACGCAAGTCGGTAGCAATGAAAGCCGTGAATACGAGCACACCTGTTTGTGCAATACTCCTTCACCTGATGCAGTTCTTGAACATGTTGAAGTCTCCAGGCTTATAACATTTTCTCACAAGGCCACCACTTATTATTGGGGAAATGGTAGAAACGTGACGCAAAGCTCAGGTTTTGTGAATCAATATGTATTATTATTATTATTATTACCCTTATTATTATTATTATTATTGTTGTTGTTGATGACCATGCCTGAATGACAATAATGGATAATTATGCAGTGAAAAAAAAGAAGAAAAAAAAAATATATATATATATCATACAGAGGAAGTAGTGGTTACTGCTGATACTGTGGTCACCTGTTTTGACTCTGCTTCATTAAAGATCAGAGGACTTTGGGGGATTTCTGAGTGTCTAAATGTTCCATCATAACATACAGTTCTGACATGCGTACTACAGCTCTTTGCTTTATTTAATATTTGTAGTCGGAATTTTACATAATGTATTTCATGAATGACAATGAGGTCAATAGTCGTGTTTCATTTTGAGGAGAAGGACATGGACGTTGAAGATTTCCTTTTAAAAACAACACATTTCTATTTTGGATGCGTGATATTTTTCATTTGGCAATTTCAGTTAATTAAATGAACTGTAATAAATCACAGACAACTAATGGGATGACTGACCCTATTGATGCTACTGTCCTTTTCTACTGTCACTTTTGCTCACCTTCAGGAATTTGCGCAAGATGTATGATGGGCAGACCAAAAACATTTCCTATCTATGCTACATAGGGTGGTAGAGTCACAGCATCAGAATGTTTAATTAAATGGCAATTGACAGCAAACCTAGATGGTAAAGTGGGTTGTGGGTGGGCCCACTGTAGCAGGGAGAGGTCTGCCTCCCGTCTATTGGGGTGCATTTAATGATAGATATAACAGCAGCACCCTGCACAAAATATGAATATCAGTCATCATTCTAATTTTGGTACATGTACTTTTTTGCAAGGATGGACACCGTAGGGCCTATTCTATGAAAGATTCTATGAAGAAGCTGTGATGTGACAATAAAGGTGAGTTGAGTTTAAGCGAACTAAACTTTAACCTATAGGCCTATGTTTGTAAAAACAACCTAGTTCTCACTTCTCACTTCTGCTTCTGCATGAGTATAAACATCTTGGTCAGAAAACAGAACTGGACTATATTATACAGTAAACGGAACTACCGTATGTGGGTGATACTGAGAGTTGTGTCCTGGTAGGGGATACCAAAGAAATATTTGTTTTACCATAGACAGCATGCATAACAATTCTAGGGCCTACTGAATTACAGGAAATGGGATTTCAATAACTGACTTATTATTTCACTTTTAGGTTAGAGTTCAGTATAAATTAACTGCATAATCAACAGATTTTACTGGTTAAAATGGTAAACAAGTAATTTGTAATGGATTACATTTTCAAACCTGCCAAAACTTAGTGCTAATGTATACTTGTCAGCTATTGTACAGTATGGGACACATGGATCAAAAATGTTCCTGTTTGCACAGTGGTGAGGTGCAACCTAATTCACAATCACCACACAACATAAATAACTAAAATGCAGATATTTTATTTTATTTTAGAACCTGCTGATGGGGAAACTTGGCAACAGAAGCAGTATTGTGGTCCAGATTAAATGTTCTATATTGCTATCATTTTCTGCCTGCCTTTCTGTCTCTCTAGCTGCCTTTTTGACATACAGTATGGACTTTCCCTGAGATCAACTTTCCATTCTCTCTCTCTCTCTCTCTCTCTCTCTCTCTCTCTCTCTCTCTCTCTCTCTCTCTCTCTCTCTCTGTGTGTGTGTGTGTGTGTGTGTGTGTGTGTGTGTGTGTGTGTGTGTGTGTGTGTGTGTGTGTGTGTGTGTGTGTGTGTGTGTGTGTGTGTGTGTGTGTGTGTGTGTGTGTGTGTGTGCGTGCGCCGCTGTGCGGAGTGTGCGCACCCAATCAACCACAACTCATCTCTTCCGCGAATGTTTGTGTTGTTTCATTAACAAACTACCCTCCCTCTACCCCTGACACCATCATTTCCTCACACACACACACAAACAAACAAACACACACACACACACACACACACACACACACACACACACACACACACACACACACACACACACACACACACACACACACACACACACACACACACACACACACAGAGTACATCTATACCCCACTGACATCCTCTCCACTTGTGGTTATACATCCTTATTACTGATAGACCCTTTAACGTAGAAATAACCACAAATCTGAGATAATTTTATCTTACCCTCATCAGAGGTTTTATTCAGCATAATTTAACCCATGGGATCTATTTTAGTCCAGTTTACCATCAATCAGGTTTATCAACAACAGCATTACACTTTTATAGCATTATAGCATCACATTAGAACAGATTAAACTAAATCTAATTGTACAAGGAGGTAAAGGCTTTAATTTATATCACACGCAAAACGTGTGATGCTCTGTAATGTCACATCATAAAGAGTTTTACATACCTGCTGTCATTCTACAAAGAGATGTGCCCCATTCTTGTCTCTTGTGAGTATTCCTTTCCTTTCAGTACATTGTCTACACATGAACTGTAGGCAATCTAGTCATGTAGGAAGTGTAACGATTTCTGACGTAAAGAAAAAACCCATTGTGCGGTTGTACTGATGTGAGTAGTTTCGTATTAAACCACAAACGTTGGAAATTCCTTTGGGCAGGTTGCGATCAAGGTTCTGCTTTCTCTCTTGGAGGAATTGACTTTGACAGCATGTTTAGTTATTTTGTTTCTGATGTGTAATCAAACATTTTTATTTTTTTTGGGGGATAAATGTTTGATCTTATAGGGGGAGGTGTTAGGACCCTATGGGCTCATATGTGTAGTTCCTGTGTGGTGTTGCCCTGTGCATGTTTTTTCTCCCCTAAGTGTGTTTGTGCGTGCGTAAGTGCGTGCGTGCGTGTATGTGTGTTTGAGTCGTGATGAGTGGCTGACTACCAGCTGGTGTGAGTGGTGCCTGAGTGTGAGTGGCTAACTATTAGGTGTAACAAGGCTGGTGATTGGCTTGGTGACTCCACTATAAAGCTGGCTGTCACCAATTCTTCTGTCTTCCACGCTGGGCAAGACCTGGGATGTTGGTTGTCTAGGAAGTGAAGAACAGGAAACGGTTGAATTTAACGGAAGTACCGCCCAAGGAAATGACGTTGATGGTTTACAAATCTGTTAACATTCTCCGTGAATGAAACGAGTATTGTGATTGGTCAAAAAAATATCGTTTCCGGGGGAAACGCGTGCGACGGAAATCCTACCCACTCAGGACTTCCTAGACACTCGCTCTTCTTTTCGCAGATAAGTGAGGCTGGGACCGAGGCTACATATAGCCAGCCTCCAAACACAAGCATTGTGTCCTGTCTTTAGAGCTACCATGGGTTAAAGTTCTGAATAATGTAATACCTTGAGTGACCTCTCTTTTCTTATTAGTTTGTTCTGTTTTTGCAGTACTTTATATTAGGTTAGATATTTATATTTTGGGTTTCTGTTGTTGGGTAGGAGTAGAAGTTTTGTTTTGTATTTAGGATTTTATATGGTCCCACCCTGAGGTAATAATGTTTTTTAAATCTTTAATTATTTTAATTTAGAGTAGCCAATCATTTTCTACACCCTTTTTCTCCCCAATTTAGTCGTTATGAGAATTAATTCCTCCCCACACACATTTCTGTGTTGTCACTGCTGTTGTGTCCTACAGTACTGACTCACCAGCCAATGAGCAGCCCCTACGGGAGGACGTAGGGCCTTCGCCCTACTCCTCCTGCCCAACACTCCCTGCTGACAGGTGCCGCCCCAGCCCGTAGGAGTACGTGCAGTGACCCGCCTGGCTTCCCTCCCCCGAACACGGGCCAATTGTGTTCACATAGACGCATGACAAAGCCGGCTGCACCACGGTGGATTCCAACCCACAACCTCCGTGGTTGTGGGCAGGGACTTTACCACTGCGCCACCCGAGCGTTTTTCGTAAATGTAAAATGAAAATCATTGACCCTATTTTAATACCTGTGTGGCCTGGTTGTTTGGGGACTGGGAAGGAGGGAGTCCATTTTCTATGTTACACCTAGTGACCCCTAGGCTTGGTCGTCATGTCTACGTGAGTGATCTTGTTGTGATCTAGGTCATGTTCAACCATACATGCCAGGCTGCAACTCACGGCCATGTCCACCACATTATGTCAATTGCCTTGTGGAGTTTATTGACCCTTTGATATCCCTCATTGTGTTTACTTTATTACTTGTTTACTTATATTATTACAAGCGTGCCTGCCATGGAATGGGGTCCCCTATGATCCTTCCTGCAGTTTCCTCTCTTTCTTTTCCCAAAGTGGGTTGGGGTATGGGGGGGCTTTCAGGTACTTTCTAGTTCATGTAGTTTGTCTTGGTATTCAACAACATTTAATGACATCTGTGTTTTTTTTTTGCAATTACAATTAATGTAATTGCTCAAATAAGAGATACAGCTCTAATAAAATTACACAAATAAAGACTAGAGTCAATTTTAACCTTTAATACAAAGCATCATGTATTTACACGCTAATACAAACATTTCACAGAACACAGAACTGATGATCAAATAGTTCTATAAAGTTGACTTTAAAGACATCTGATCTTGATGAAAAAAATAATTAAGCATTTGAATTAACTTGATATCAGGGATCTCCATATATGGGCATAAAAGGGAAAAGGACAGACAGAGAGATCTATGGTCGTAAACGGGACACAGACATTCAGGCGGGTAGGCTACAACACAGAGGGTAATGCATAACCGGGTGGGGCATGAATTCCCAACTTGCATTGTTCCAGATTTGCATCGTTCCCTAGGAATGTAATTGATTGCGAACGCGGAAGGAGAGCATACTATGAAACATCTGCTCTCATTGTGTCTCTGTCTGTGTGCAGTATGTGTGCACTGCACTGCCTGTGTGCAACCAACAGAGTGGCGCCAGAGTGCAGTCAAAACACACTCACACACACACACACACACACACACACACACACACACACACACACACACACACACACACACACACACACACACACAGTCCGTAAATGCACAATATTTTCGAGCTGCGTTCGCTTCCAGCGTTCGCGCGTCTTACTTGTAAAATAAGACAGATACAGCTGATAAAATGACAAATCACAAATAAAGACTAGGATATGAATGTTAAATGATACAACATAGGTATTTACACATTAAAACCAACATTTTACATAAGAACACATCAAATTATTTCAGCTCTGACAATCAAAAGGTTATACATCAAAGTTTCTTTCTTTTTGTTTTGTTTTGTTTTCTATTTTGTCTTTTGTTTTTGCTTTTTTTTATGACATTGGTGTTTTCTGTAAACTATCTTTTTATACTATTATATCATTTATTATTTAAAATGCAAAAACCACTCAAGCAATCCAAGCTCAAGTTGGCAGCATAAAGCGTTAACTCTCATTTGAACCAAATCCCACAAATATTTGCTCATCATGGCTCCCTAATGATTTCAACATTATCTTACTCTCTTCTCCCTCTCCCTTACGTCCTCCTCCTCCTTCTCGTCCCTCTTCAACATCCCACTGTCCTCTGCACCACCCTGCTTGACTCTCACACATTCACACTAAATATATTTGCAGAAAATAGCCGATGGTTAGCCAGGTTAGTTAGTAGGCTACATCCTTTCACCTCATACTGAGGACTTGAACTCTGTCCTCCTACTGCTTCCTATCCTCCCTCCAGAGCATGCATGGACTCCAACCAGGCATACTGTGCAAATGCCCTGCAGGGAGCCCATGTTTGTGTGTAAATGAAGTGGAAGAATCTCACCATTTTAAGCAGTGGTGGAAAAAGTACTCAAATGTTTTACTTAAGTAAAAGTATCAATACTGCAATGTAGAAATACTCTGTTACAAGCAAAAGTCCGGAATTAAAAATGTACGTAAAAGTACAAAAGTATTGGTATCAAAATGTATAAAATGTAAAATGTATCTATAAAATGTATTAAAAAAATGCATTTTATGCAATCTATAAAATGCATAAAAAAATGCTCACAATGTGTCGCGATGTAATGTGAGCTTGTAGATTGGCTATTTTCAAATGGCTGAAATGTATAGGGCTTGATTGATTGATGTACTTTATTTAGTAAGACATGAGAACAGTACATGACAGTACATAACAGTACATGGAAGTACAAATTCGCAATACAAGGTCTACTAAACTGGATAGCTCATTAAGCACTTAGCTTGTTTAAGATGAGATCCCCATGCACACAAATCATGTTGACATATAAGAGACAGACAGATATACACACTACTATACAGAATGTCATACAATCAGTTTACAGGTTACTGGTATGAAGGGTGAAAAATATGTACAAAAAAGAAAGAGAGGGGGGGGGGGGGGTAGGTTAGGTTAGGACATGGGGTAGGTTAGGACTTGGACAGGGGCCATTTTTGAATTGCAGCCTCCTGAAGGTGTATCTTTAGGGCATTTTTGAAAGTGAGTAGGGTTTTACACTCCTTTACTCTTTTTGGTAGGGCATTCCACATTTTAGATGAATAGCATGAGAAAGAGTTCATTCCCTTTGTTGTGCCAAATCTGGGTTGAACATGGTTTGTGGAGCTGCCTCTGGTGTTATGATCATGGACTTGATTAACATTTTGGAAGTATTTTGACAAATACAGGGGGATCCCAATGTTGTGGTGTATCTTGAAGACCAGGCCCATAGCAAGTTGCTGTACTAAGTGGTTAATGTATGTTTTGTAATAATAATCAAAATCTACAAAGTAACTAAGAACTAAAGTTGTCAAATAAATGTAGTGGAGACAGTAAAAGTACAATATTTGGATCCGAGATAATGGAGTAGAAGTAAAAGCACTGGAAATTGGAAATACTCAAGTAAAGTAAAAAATACCTCAAAGTTGTACTTAAGTAGGCCTACAGTACTTGAGTAAATGTACTTAGTTACTTTACACCACTGATTTTAAGTTGCATGATTTTAGGTCAAAAAGGCTCATGCATATAGACATTTAATTGGCTGCGTGGGCGCTTGACGGGGTGTGTATGGGGTTTATTGACAAATGCTTCCAGTGCAGGAGGTGCAAGGGAGGCATAGTGCATTTATGACCAGGTGCCCTCTAGTGGCGTGCTCTAGAACATCGTAGTAATCGTCGGAATGGTCATCTCCATCGCAAGAGGACAAGGAAAGAGCTCTGTGTCCTCTTTCTGGCTGCAGTGTGGAATTGAGATTAAGTCAAGTCAGTTATAATGCCCCATGCTCTTTCTTCACACAGACAAGTCTTCAGGAAAAATCTAAGTGTTTTTTTAAGCATAAGAATTAAACTTCCTATTTCAAATACTTTAGATAATGTAGAAAGGTAAGTAAATTAGTGTTGTGCATAACATTTCTCTTGTAGGACCAATAGATAATCACATAAACAACAAACACAAATACCTGCTGATCTTGACAAGAGACCATCTCCACATTCTCAATCTGCTTCCCGGAGTTCTTCTTTCTGCATTTGAGTATCATTTTGAGAGACATGAGCATTATTTAGGTTGAGGTATTTTATTTTTGAATTGTCTTTCTTTATTGACAATGACAGTGGGGAGAGAGTCATGTAGAGAAAAAGTAAGGGCATTACATTTAGCTAGTGGTGGACAAATTATTCAACTCCAGTACTTGAGTCAAAGTATAGATAGAGTTCAGAAACACTTCAAAGTATTTAAAAGTGCAAATTACAAAGTACATTTTATTTTTAATACCAATGCATTGCTGTATTGAAATTTTGACATTTTACAAAACAATTTAAAGGTTTCCCCCCAAATTTCCAAAAATATCAATAATAGTGAAAATAGCAGAACTGTGTTGTAGATCGGCTATTTTCACGACAAGGGCTTAAGTGGTTAATTCATAACCTATCTTTTCCTTTCCTACAAATGTAGTGGAGTCAAAAGTACAATATTTGTCTTTGAAATGTAGTTGAGTGAAAGTCATAAGTATCAAAAATACAAATACTCAAGTAAAGTACAGATACAATGTTTTTTACTTAAGTACAGTACTCAAGTAAATGTACTTAGTTACTGTCCACCACTGCATTCAGTAAATGGTCCGGTCGGTATTTAATCGAACCGGGGACTTGCTGATCAGAGCATTGAGCCCATGTGGTATTTGACACATGGGCCACCCATATCCATTTGGGTATATTGGGTCACCCTGAGGTTGAGGTAAATTATTAATAAATGCAATTTTATATTTCTCAGTAAAAAGAATGTACCACTGTACCTGTGAAATGTCTCTGCCAAACAGCAAATAGAAAAGGTGACGCCAATCAAAGCCACAATGATCACTTTCAATACTGCAAAAGTACTGAAGAATCCTTTGTTTTGATATAGAGGGAAGAAGAACAAATAGTGAGAATATCAATGCACGTTTGCTGGTCCCAGGGATTACAGTTTCTTACTTAAGACGTTGGTCCAAATTAGATTGTTGAGTGTCCACAAATGTTCCCAAATAAGATATATTTTAAATGTACAGTAGCCTATGTGTTTACCTTCTTACTTTGGCGTATGTGTTTTGATGATGATAAAGTGTGTAATTTACTGTTTTCATATTGTTTGTGCTGAATCACTGAACAGAATTGTTCACATGGTATTCAACAGTCAGGGATTATGTTCTTTAATCTATACCTAGTTGATCCTGTAACCATTTGACAGTCAATGGTTTACAGTAAACAGTTACATTACCTGTTGTATTTGTCCTCCCTATGAGTGATGTCCATGATGCTGTAGGGCTCCAGTCACTCCAGGTGGATTTGGCCCAAGAATCAACCGCCATGACTCTGACTCGCACCTGGTATGTTTCATTTAGCTCCAGATCCTCATCTGGATCCAGCTCCATGTGGCAATGTATCCCACAATGTGATCTGTTTCTCTCCAAGGCATCCTGACAAGGGAGGACGATTTAGCTTAAAAACAAATAAACTCTTTTTCTTTTCTTTTTTTTACAAAGACAGTGTAAATGTTTAGCAAAATCTGTCCCTTCTCTTTCTTGCACACACACACACACACACACACACACACACACACACACACACACACACACACACACACACACACACACACACACACACACACACACACACACACACACACACACACCTTCCAGGACTGAGCCTCTCGTTTCCACTGGATTTGGAAGCTGTATTCATTTATTCTTGTATTCTTAAGGACTTCCCAGGAAATGGTGGTGTAGTTGATTAAAGGCATTTGAGGAGGATTCAGCTTTACTGCAAATTCACACACACACGCACGCACGCACGCACGCACGCACGCACGCACGCACGCACGCACGCACGCACGCACGCACGCACGCACGCACGCACGCACGCACGCACACACACACACACACACACACACACACAGAGAGAGAGAGAGAGAGAGAGATAGAGAGAGAGAGAGAGAGAGAGTAACCTGAGTTAAGGTTGTATTGAGTATTATGGTTGTACAGTTAACTACGTGTTTTTATCTATTACACTTACTGTGGTCAGCAGGCTTGTAGGTGACGTTGATCAAACTATTATCCAGAGGCTCACATTTTATATCAATGGAGCAGGTCAGGTCATTTACAAAGACCTAAAAGTAGACAGCGTTAATATAAGATGATGTATGACAAAAACATTGTTTTCTCATCTAGAAAAGATCAACAACAATGATATTGTTTAAGGAAATAATGTTAGTCTAGTCTCTTCCTCAGTTGGTCACTATCTGAAGTAGCCTGACTAGTGAGTCTATAGATCACTGATCTTTTCACAGTTAATTCCTTGTAATCGTGGGAAAAGTGCTGTTCATATTCCGGTGGTTAAGGGTGTCAGCTAAAAAATACATCAAAGGCGATTGTCCTGTATTAGTTTGTATTACAAGTGAACTTTCTAGGCTTACAAAAAGTGGCACCTACTCCTACATAATGATATGATTGCAAATAATTAAAACAAACCATGACTTGTGGGAAACAAATATGTACTTGACTGACAGTTATAATAATACTTTTAACCTACTAAACTCACATAGTTAGTAATACTATAGACTAGTGAACATCTTCTCATAGCTGGTTTGGCTTCATCAAAGGGCCTCAGGTCACAGGAGGTCGGGTATTTGGTACCAAATAACATCATGGAGGCACTGAGAGTACATTTAGTGAATGCAGTCACGGTTCTCTGGTCAGATACAGAAGTGCTGTTCCACACACATGTGATGCTATTATCATAGTCAGTGAGGCAGTGAAGACCTGTGAAAGACAAAGAATATCAGAAAAGAGGTCTGTAGTGAAGGAGAAATTATTTTGCAATGCAAGGCAAATTCCCCTCAGGTGAATGATCTACTATATAAAGGGTGTGAGAGAGAGGGAGCGAGAGAGAGAGAGAGAGAGAGAGAGAGAGAGAGAGAGAGAGAGATGGGGGGGGGTCGTGATGTCAGAGTCAGACTAGAGCAAACTGTCCGATTTGTGTTGCTGCTAGTGTAAAAGCACGAAACATAAAAACATAATAAAACAAATATAAAGATAAAACACTCTCTACACAAGTGACAACACCCAAGATCAGTGTCCACAGCAATGCATGTAATGAGGACAATGGCCCTGATTGATCTAGAGTCACCAACCACACCATATAAGCAGTCAATGGATTGGTGTCCAAGACAATACCATATACAACATATGTTGTATATGGTATTTTAAATATATTTAAATACATATTATTGTATATATTATAAATCATAAAACATTCCCAAAACATATGGCAACGGTTTGCCAGGTCATGACCACACGTAAGGCAGGTTGGATCTAAACCTACTTTAAACTGTAACAAATCATATCTGGTACACAATGGGGATATACTGTATGCAACAAGTAGTACCTGCTAAAACCATACCAAATTCCTCCCTCCCACCTTCCTTTGACCTGCTCTAGAAAATGGGAGGCTGATCTTTGAATATTTTCATGCAAGATATAACATCACACCTTTACTTAATGGATGTATATCCAGACATTCATCAATCCAGTCACTTTGTGGAGGGGACAGAGATGATGACAAATGTGTTTTAATGAAACTACGCTATTTGCAGATATAAAAAAACAAAACATCAAATGAAATAAAACTCCAATCTTTGAAAAGATAGTTAACACATTTCACCCCATTCCTATCCCACTCTTGGTATTGAACAAAGCATTGGCCATAATAGGAGATGTAATGTGAGAAGAGCTTTTTTTACCAGGTTGCTCGAAGAGCGCCTGGTCTACAAACAGACTGAGCAACATGTTTTTCATCATTGGCTGTCCTTTAAGCCAATGGGGAGACTTTCTCATACTCTAAACGGCGGTCGTCTTCCCACTCGTCCTCCCATGCTATGGCATTTCATTATAACCTTACTAGACAAGCCTGCCCATAGATATGCCCAAAGTATAATCTTATTTGTACCCTCTTTGAGTTAAATGAACAGATTGCTGCGGGAGAGATCCTATGGAAAATAAACACATAGAAAACAGCCAATCTGCGCATTTCGGTCTATAAACAGCGGCTTACCGTACAATAGTTGCGCAGTCGACAGCAGCAGCAGCAGCACCACACACACACACACACACACACACACACACACACACACACACACACACACACACACACACACACACACACACACTACTAGAGTTGCACCGATCGATATGACTTAATTCAGGGATCGGACATTGGCTATCACGTCCGATCCAACCTACAGTATGTGCAGACTAGAGACTGCAAACTCGACTACAGATAGATAGCCCCACTAAGGTACAATATGCAAGAGAAAGGGATCACTGATCAGTCATGCAGCAGCTGAGTGTTGTGGAGAGACTCCACAATTGTGTATTCTTTCTGACATTATTGATGACATGATTGAGATTTGTAATTCTTGTAAATCCATGCCTCTGCCCTTCATTAACTACACACAAGTAGCTATGTGTACTGCTTGCCGCTATGTGTTTAAGTCAAAGTCCTTTGTAATGTTCTCACCGTTGATGCAAGGTTTGCTCTCACATAAAATCGAATACCAAAACGCTCGCCCCAAAACACAGTTGCCCCTGGGCAAATCCGGCGGTATTCACCTGGTATTCCTAAACGTAACCTCAGTAAACTATGCCTAATGTGGCTGCAGAGCATGCCATATTTATTATTTTGTTATTTCTATGTTCCTTGATATTTTTGTTTTATTTTGGTAAGAACATTGTCTTCTGGAAATGCAATATTCCGACCGGAATCCCTTATATGGTGGTGTGCCGGGGAACACTTAAAGTGTAACACTGCTGTGTGTAGACGGACAGGGCAGCATTTGTTTGAGAGCAGCGTGACGCTGACAAAAGGTTAGTTTGTTTCACGTGTTTAAATGTCAATATCCAAGTTATATGTCAATATTTGAGTTGTATGTTACGTTTCTTTATAAGTTTGATCGATTCATCTTGTTTTCAGTGTGTTTGTTTGCTGTTATCGTTGGGCTTCTCACCCATTCTCTTCGTTACCTTATGCAGAGCCAATGAGGAAAATTCAATTGTAGCCCCATTTAGAACCTCTCCCTCCACTATGTAGTTCCGAGATGAGGTCCTACGTGGCCCGGTGCCGTTTGAGCAGGACATTTTCGAATATTTTCCACTTTACATGTTTCTTACCCCTTTCTGCACATCGTATCCAAAAAGTAAAGGTTGAAAAAAGCATTTAAATAACTTCTCTCCTAAATGTTTTTAAGACATAGCCGGAAGTTGCGCCTGCAGAGGCAACATTACTGATTCCCCTACTGGTCAAATGTTGAATTGCATCTTGTAATGCATAATATTATGGAACCGGCTGAGGACCGGCTGAGGCACCGACAAACACCGACAAAGGCACCGACAAACGTGGAACCTCATCTCAGAGCTATACAGCGGAGGGAGAGGTTCCGATTGGAGCTAATTCAATTGCAAGTTTTATTTTCTTTCATTATGTTTTGTATGTTATGTTTTTGATTTGAGCCTGCAAGAGTGCACAAATAAAGCCACCAGTAACCAGAGCTACTGACTTGTTTTTTGACCACACGAAGGGAGTGACACCTAAACCTAACCTTATTTCTAAACTTTGTCCTTTTATTTTTTGCTATGTAATTATTGGTTATCGGGAAAGTATCAGGAAATATACAAATTAATGATGTCTTCATCAATTAATGTTAAGTAACTATCATTAGTTAAGCATGTTATTCCACAGTTACTTAATACATAAATTCATATGCGACCATATTATGGGCCACATGTGGTGGGTTTGTTGATCTGCTTTTATCGGTCAGTTCTACGCCCAGGATGAGTGCTCATAGGCGGGTAGAATTAGTGAAGGGGTAGGATTAGTGAGTAGACTCGGTCCCTGATACTGGTTGTTCCAAAACTTCCATGTGGCGCATGGGGGTCTCCCAAGCTGGACTGGTTCACTGGATAGGCCCCAAGGGACCCCCAGATGGGTCATTCTTCATCCTTACTCCTCTAATAAAGTCACAACAATTTCATCATGAACTGCTAGTTAATTCATGGCTCTGCTCTGCTCTGCTCTGCTCTGCTCTGCTCTGCTGCTGCAGAGCTGCTGCTTCCGTGTGCGCTGCTCTGCGGCTGCACCGCGACCTCAGAGGGCCTTGTATGCCTTATTGTTTTCGTTATTTGTGTTGTCCGTGTGCCTATATGTCGTTACATGTTATGGGATACAAGATGAGAGCGGTAGAAATAACTCTGCTGCTGATCCTATGGACTATCAACTCCTGCTTGTCGGTTGAACAGACTCAACTCGACACAAACATCTGGCGTGAAAACGGCGCGACCGGGACCGCCTGTGTGTACAGCCGAGCTGCACTGCTGGCATTACGGCCGCCGGAGCCGAACACAACGGCAAACCACGTCCACCTACCGGTGTTTGATAACATCCCCGTGGAGTTGATCCGAGGAAAGAGGAAGAGGAGACGAGGGAAAAGAGGGGGAATTCGGACCCGACTACGGAGGAGATTCACCCGCCCCCCGCTCCCTTCTATCGTTCTGGCCAACGTGCGTTCTCTGCACAACAAAATAGGCACGATACGGACATACACCAGGTACAATCATGATTTTCGTGAGGCATCACTGTTATGTTTCACTGAGAGCTGGTTACAGCCATCAAAACCAGACTCACTTTATGAAGTCCCCGGATTTACTATGGTACGACTGGACAGAGGTGGAGGGAGTGGTTACGGTGGTGTATGTGTGTACATAAATGATCTCTGGTGTCGATCCTTCTCCGTCAAACTTAGGATATGCGACGATCCCAACGTGGAGATCCTAGGCATGACTTTAAGACCTTTCTATCTTCCCCGCGAATTTGGGTGCATTTTACTGTTTCTAGTATATGTGCCTCCTAAAGGGCCGGGAAGAGCTGCACAAGCAGCAAAAAACATTGCTGACTGTGTACACGGACTGCAACTGCAGTATCCAGAGGCACCAGCCATCGTGCTTGGGGACTTAAATCAGTGCTATCTGGACACCGTGTTGCCAGGATTCGAACAATATGTTAAGGATGCGACTAGGAAAAATAACATTCTGGACAAGTGTTATGTGAACATTCCAAAAGCATATGTTGCCACGGTTGGGCCGCCTATATTGACCTCTGATCATAATGTCGTGTGCTTGACTCCAGTCTATAAGTCAAAACTGAAGAGGGGAAAACTGGAGAAGAAAGTAGTTAGGACATGGACAAATGAAAGCAAGGAACAACTAAAAGCATGCCTGGACTGTACAGATTGGGACACATTTAGAGAAGGTTCATTGGACAAAACAACCAATGTTACAAATGATTATATTATTTTTTGTGTACAGCTGGTTGTTCCTACAAAGGAAATTAAAATCTTTCCGAACAATAAATCATATGTGACCAAGGACATAAAAGATGTAATAAATGAAAGGAAAATAGCCTTCATAAACAAAGACTTCGGTGCACTCAAGTTGACGGAAAGAAAGCTCAAAACAAAAATGAGGCAGGCAAAATTGACACATAGACAGCATCTAGAGGATGCGTTTAAAGCCAAAAATCACAAAAAGGCGTGGGATACTATGAAATCCATGACAGGAATGTCATCCCCAACCAAACCTATTGTGACAGATAATGAACTTGGCTTTTCTAATGACCTAAATACTTTCTTTGCCAGATTCGAATCATTAGGCGATTCCTCTAAGTGCACTGAAATACTCAAGGCTGTAACACCTGCCCCCTCAGACAGAATTGTCATCACTGAAGAGGATGTCAGAAAAGTGTTTCGGTGTACTAACACAGGGAAAGCTAATGGGCCGGACGAGTGCAGTGCTTTTCTCCTCAAAAACTTTGCATCTGAGTTGGCTCCTGTGTGGCAACCAATTTTTCAAACCTCTGTAGACACACACACAATTCCTCTGTGTTGGAAAACCTCACACATAAAACCACTACCAAAAATCCAATGTCCAAAAGAACATAAGGATTATAGACCCATAGCTCTCACTTCAGTGATCATGAAATCACTGGAAAGAATACTGTTGCAACATCTTGTAAGTATAACTAAAGACAAATTTGACCCCTGTCAGTTTGCTTATAAGAAAGGTTGCGGTACAGAGGATGCGGTTGTCACACTGGTCCATTACAAAACACCTAGATAAGTCTAATAAGAATTATGCAAGGGTGCTGTTCTTAGACTTCTCTTCAGCTTTCAATACAATACAGTCTGATATTCTGGTGTCAAAGATGGTGCAGTTGCAACTGAATCCATACTTAATTCACTGGTATGCTTCCTTCCTTACTAACAGAGTACAGAGGGTGAAAGTGAACAAAACCCTCTCCGCAGCATTAACTACTAATGTTGGTGCTCCCCAGGGTTGCGTAAGCTCAGCTGTACTTTTCACCCTTTATACTGACAGCTGTCGTACTGAGGAATGTCTGTCTGAATGTCGCACTGACAAAACAGACCAATACATTCTAAAGTACTCTGACGATACAGTTTTGATTTCCCTTTTGGATAGTTCCAGTGATCCTGGACTGCACCAACACAGAGTAAATAAGGTGGTGGAGTGGAGCGATAACAACGCTCTTATCATTAACACAAAAAAGACAGAGGAGATTGTTTTTGGTGCCCCACTAGAGATACACATATCCCCCATAACTATTCATAGTGAACAGATCAACCAGGTATGTTCGTATATATACCTAGGAGTAGTAATTGACCACCTTCTGTCATGGAAAGAACAAATTGAATCAGTGGGTAAGAAGACAAAGCAAAGAGTCTATTTCCTTCGCCGTTTGAGATCTTTTGGTGCTAGTAGACAGATTCTTCTTTTGTTTTTCACTTCGGTTATAATGAGTGTTCTTCAGTACTGTAGTACCACCTGGTATGGATGTCTGTCTGTAGCCTTAAAGTCACAACTGCTGCAGCAACTGAACATTTGTTCAAAGATTGTTGGACAGCCACTTCAGAGGCTCTATACAACTACGTATAATGATAGTATGATAAGGTTGGCAAGGAATATCACTTCAAACACTAGCCATGCTTTGTATGGAGAATATAGGTTGCTGCCTTCAGGAAGGAGATACGGTGTTCCTACATACAATAAGGTCAAACTGAAGAGGTCCTTTGTCCATCAGACGACACTGAGGCTTAATCAGGATTTATAGGCCAAGGGTAGGCTGAGAGGTGGACATTGCACTTGTCTATGTATGTTTTTATGTATGTATTTTGTATTGTGTTTTGTTTTTCTTGTGTCATGTCAAATGTGTGAACTGTTTATTGTTGCATACATGGCTGCTGGGTCGCAAGACAAATTTCAGTGTGAACTGACAATAAAGTATTATCGTATCGTATCGTATCGTATCGTATCGTATCGTATCGATATGCTATATGTACTAGATATCTTTTGTTGATTTTTCTTTTCTCCCCCTTGCCCCCCCCCCCTTCTCATGTTTACTTAATGATTTATTTACAGTAATACTAAATGAGTTTTCATAATGGACTAAAGTAACAGATGCCATTTTTGTAAACGGATAATACAATCAATATCAAAATAGCCGATCTACAGTCTCGCAACAAGTTGCATTGCGTCGCTTTATGAGCTTGTAGATTGGCTCTTTTTGGCAACGAGATTTGGTGTAGAGGGAAAAAAAGCACACCAGAGGCAACTCATGTCCAGTTTACTAGGTAGGTATAGAGGGTGGTCAATCATTACATACCATGCAATAACAATCACTTACTGTCCTGCAAAGAGCCAGTGGAGAGATGAAAGACCACAGGAAGGAGAAACAACAAATGAAGCTTCTTATGAGCCTCCATTGTGGAGAATCATCCAATAGATGTCACACCACATCAATTTTCCCAGGTAGGCTAGAGATGGATGGCTGCTTGTGTTTCTGCAGGAGACAGGATGCAGTGCAGATCACTGTGTTTGTGGAGGTCTTTAGACTTCTAGGTGATGTACCCTGTATAGGAGGATGCTCACTGCTTCCTACTTCTGAACCTGAGCAGATAAATGAGGTAAAATTGGTGACAAGTGGTTGAGAGTGACGTTCAGGTATATGATTTTATTTCACGCACGCACGCACGCACGCACGCACGCACGCACGCACGCACGCACGCACGCACGCACGCACGCACGCACGCACCCACCCACCCACCCACCACACACACACACACACACACACACACACACACACACACACACACACACACACACACACACACACACACACACACACACACCTGCCATATACCGCAGTCCACACCCATGCGCACATAAATATGTACAAAAACTCTGGAAACTTTAAAGTAAAACCACAGCTAACTTCTTGAACACCATCATGACCTGTCATACAGCAGCCATAGTGCTTTCATGTGCCTAAGCAGTATTAGCATATGAATCCCTTTTAAATGGCTCTGTTTATTCAAAGACACAAAATGTCAGCTGTCCTGTTCCTTGGCAATATTAAACACATTCTTCCATGTGATACATTTATTCAAATAGAATTGTATTTAATTTTGGAAAGATATTCTATGGTCCCTTAAAGTGTCACTGCTAAGTCCTACAGTTAAGTCTTTCAGATTATTATAATAATACGTTAAAATAGAGTAAATAGAGTGTGTGTGTGTGTGTGTGTGTGTGTGTGTGTGTGTGTGTGTGTGTGTGTTTTCTCTGCACTAATTCCGCAGCTGGTCCAAAGATTTGACGTCCATTTGATCACGAGCCCATTTAACCTTTAGGTTCAGTTTTGGTGGTAAGACTGGATGTGTTGTGGTTTACTTTATAAACTTCTGGTGTTTAATAAGATGTCTAACTCAAAGATCAAATAGCCAAGCAGCATGCTAAGCTAAATCAGATAGAGTGATAAAGAAACGCCCGAGAGCGGGCCCAAAGCAAGATATTGAAATTCTGTTTAACTTTTGAGCCATGCAATGCACTAGAAAGTTGGAGGCTGGGGCGGTGGAGGCACAGCTTTGCAAGGAGCATGTTTGAGGTTGCATTGGAGTTGCAGAGATGGCTCTGTACTTGGACTGCTTTTTTCCGTCTATACCAAATCTCTTCACCAAAAATAGCCAATCTACAAGCTCACAACGTGTGAGCTTGTGTGTTGCGACACAAGAGCTTGTACTGTAGATAGGCTATTTTTGGCTAATGTTTCCCCCCAGAATATGGATGATGGGGTTCAAGTGGTTAAAGTACTTTATATGTATTAACACAGGCTTGATTTAAAAAGTGCAACAATGCCTGGAAACTTGATTGATCAATCAATCAACACCCATTAAACTGTCTGTCACTTTTAAGACAGCATCACTTGATGAGTTACCTATACCTCTACCTGCAACATAAAGCATTCATGCCTGACAGTGGTGTAAAGTAACTAAGTACATTTACATAAGTAGGCCTACTGTACTTAAGTACAATTTTGAAGTATTTTTTACTTTACTGGAGTATTTCCAATTAGTTACTTTGTAGATTTTGATTATTATTGCAAAATATATATTAACCACTTCAGCATATATATATTTTGGCCATTTTTAAAATGGCCGATCTACAAGCTCACAATGCGTCGCGATACGACACATTGTGAGCTTGTAGATCTGCTATTTTCAAAAGATTAGTCTACCTTTTATAGGCTACATTTAAAAACGTGTCACACGGTGTGAAATGGGACATTCTGCATAATGAGTACTTGGTACTCAAGTAAATGTTTTATTCCGGACTTTTACTTGTAACAGAGTATTTCTACATTGCAGTATTGACACTTTTACTTAAGTAAGAAATGTGAGTACTTTTTTTTTTTACACCACTGGTGCCTGATCAATGTAATTCAATGTATTCAAGAGGGGGGAGGGTAGAGAGAGAGGAATTAAATAAGTTGTAAAAAGATGATTGCTGTTGCAATGAACTGAAAAATTTAAAGATTTGTTTATTTTTTAACCAAAATTAGGATTTCATGGCTGAACATGACTGAATGTGAAGATGCTGTTGTTTCCGTCATATCTTTTTGATTTCCATTACGGAGGAAGTAGCAGGTTACTGCTGACTCTGTGGTCACCTGCACTGACGTTGCTTTTAGGTCAGAGGACTTTCGGTGATTTCTGAGAATCTAAATCTTCCATCACATGGTGTGATGAGACATGTCAGTCTCAGAAATCACACCATAAATTGCCATGTGATTCACACCATACAGTTCTGACATGCAGACTACTGTCTCTGTTTCCTCTCATACTAATGTAGCCAGCGTTGCGCGGGTGAAATAGGAACAAAGTAATAATTGTGTGTACATGACATGTTGAGAAATGTTTACACAGTTAATAGTTTTAATGAACATTTAATTGATTGTCTGACAAATGAAATATTACAAATGTATGTGAAGGGATCCGTAGTCAGTCCTGATGGCCTCACGTGTCGACAAGCATGAGTTGGCCAGCTGTGATGGAAGGAATAGGTTTTCATATGAACCAAAATGAGTACTCCCTTCCCCCCATCTCAGTCAATCACAGGGTGTCAAAGCTCAAGCTGTCCCCTGACATTCTAGGAAAAACTAATATCACATACAGTAGGCTACAGGACATGGATCAAAAAAAGATTATTTCCAGTGGTGAGGTGCAGAAACCTATATTAATTCACCACATAAATAGATAAGTTGCAGATATTTTAGAACTGGTCAATGGAGAATGTTTTCTCTCTCTCTCTCTCTCTCTCTCTCTCTCTCTCTCTCTCTCTCTACGACTATCAACCCCAACTCATCTCTTCCTGGAATGCTTGTGTTGTTTCCAATAACAAACTACCTTTAGCCCTGACAGTTTACATTTCCTCTCCCTCCCACACATACGCGCGCGCGCGCGCACACGCACACACACACACACACACACACACACACACACACACACACACACACACACACACACACACACACACACACACACACACACACACACACACACACACACACACACACACACACACACACACACACACACACACACACACACACACACACACACACACACACACACAGGCTATACCTCACTGACATCCTCCCCACTTGTGGTTTAACATCCTGTCTTATTTCTGGCAGACCCTTTTAACGTAGAAATAACCACAGATCTGAGTTTATTTTACCATCATGATTATTAAATACAGCATCATTATCATTTTTTCACTTCAGAAAAGATTGAGAAGATTGAAAAGAAAGAGATCTGCCCCATTCTTGTTTCTTGTGATTCAGGTCTGTGATTGTGTGAGTCTGAGTGTGTCCGGTGCTACTAGCACAAATTGCTGGGAATTGATATGTTTTGCAATATTTAACTGTTCATGGTTCAAATCACTTTGGTCTGTCTGGGTCTGAGAAGCAACTCAGCCTCAAGGGGTCACTAGAGGGCCTTTTAGACTAGTATTGTTCCTACAGACCTCTTAAATGTCACACTGGCTCCAAACGTCATACTGGCTCCAAATGAAGTGAAATGAAACCCATTCTGTCAGGTCTCGCTTGGACGCGCCTCACTAGCCAACACACAGGAGGGGGTTGACCCCGAAACAACAGGTTGAGAATTGATAGCATGAAACAATCACCTGTGCATCCAGTCTAAATGTTAGTAAACAAATAATTGGTCTATTATGTTGGAAAATGTTTCAACTGATTCAATATATTAAATGAAAACACCATTGGAGGCAGTCCACCTCATGTCCCCTTATGGACAACACAACAACATTTTACAGTTCCCTAATAGGATCACCATGCATGATGGTAACATTGTTTAATGTCCAGAAATGTCAGAAGAAAGAATGTTTGGCAATGAATAATTATTTCTCCTATGTCAACTTTTTGGTCATTAGGTTTTGGTCTGATGAAAGACCAAGCACACCACTTCACATGTTCACATGTTCACATGATTTAGCATCCTCAAGATCTAGATTGTGCCTTAGTCTGATGTTTTGCTGCCCTCAAGTGGACAACCCTAAACTCGAGATGTTTCAAAACATTATATTCATATTTGTCAGGGGTTAAGGCCTCATGTACACTGTAGCCTAGAGCATATGTAATGGGTGGCCCTGTGGGATTCCTTATCTCCACCAAACACCACATAAGGGGTCCTCATGCACAGGGAGATATTAGGAATAGCTTCAGATAAACCAGACACACACTCACAGGCAAAAACACAACCACACTCAAACACCAAACAAATATACTGTAGGTTGGCACCATGGCTATGACCATCAACATTTGAGGAGATGTTTGTTGTTGCATTTCTTGTGCAAGACATTGGTTATTTGCATCCATTAGGAGTAACTTTTAAGCTTAGATAAGGTAGAAAGCTGATGTAATGTAAAATCCTTAGTTTCAATGTATCCATTTGTAACTCTGAGAGTCTACAAATGGACCCTTATGGCTGTTGGGTTCCATTTGTACGCTTAGTTAAATGAACAGACAGCACCACAATGTATGACCCTTTGATATCATCATTGTGTCTCATTTACTTTTTTATAATATTGTGTGTACATTATTACTGTATCTCTTTATTAGTATGGATAATTCATAGTTTTGCCCTCTGTTTTTTTTTGCCTTTGTATATACCACACTCAGGCAACTACTGCACATCTGTTTTCCATTTCCATATCCATAATCCAAAAACTTTTTATGACATAACTTTTACTTTCACTTCCTATGTAAAATTCTTTGTAAAAGTTAGGTCATCATTTCGTTCTACAGTGACACCAGGGTCCATTTGATTTTGTACATCACAACCTTAGTCTTTATGGACAAATCCAATCTAATAATTGAGGGTAACATTATCTAGGTTCAGTTCCAAAACAGAATATCTCCTCTTTATTGTAATATGAAGCATATCGGTAACACTGACTATGAAGGTCTATACTGCATTATAATCCCTGTTATAATGCATTATAGTGTGATTATACCCAAGTCACTATAAATGGTCATTAGGAGCTTAAGTAAAGTGAAAAACTAGTGTTAAAGGTCGGGTATATGATATATATTTTTGTTATTTTTTGTATTTTTGTTAAAACAAGTGTTAGATTGCTTTATATTCTGATAGTTCAGTAACAGAGGTCTCCCTGTCCCTCCAGTTCTTGATTTAACAGACTTTTCAGGTCAGGATACCAATTTTATCGAATCAGGAGAGAGAACTCCCCCCTATTACTGAACAAACACTCTATAGCAATGATTACTATCAGAATATAGAGCTTTAACCCTTTAACAAAAACCTTTTTGTTTTAACCCAAAAATATCACTTACTTGAAATCTATGCAAGAACGCACAAATGACTTAATCGCACTACAATGCATTAATAACAGTGATTATAATTCCTTATGTATTACAACTATGATACTTATAATATACTATGATCTTTGCATATATATTATAATTTATATAGTTAAAAGTACTTACTTACTTATCCTCTTCGTCCCGGTTGGGGCATAAGGCCGCAATCATACACTGCCACTGAATCCTGTCTCGTGCTTTGGCCTGCGCTTCGTCCCAGGAAAGACCCATCTCCTTCAGCTCCATCATCACTGTCCTTCGCCAGGTGATCTTTGGTCTACCCCTCTTTCTCTTCCCAACCGGGGTCCATCTCAAGGCAACTTTGGGTAGCCTTTCATTGGGCATCCTCAATACATGACCGAGCCATCTTAACCGGCGTCTCCTTATCTCAAGGGACATATGCACGCTGCCTGTCTGCTTATAAAGTTCCTCATTTGAGATTCTATTTGGCCATATAATTAGAAGTGGATGTGTATATTAATATCAATCTAGGATAAAGTCAGTGAACATTTTCAAATCGGCACCCATGTCTGGAGAAGGCTTTTTCAAAGGCTGTGTATCCGTGTCTAGCTAGGATTGAATGCTCATTCTAAAGCTTTCTGAGCCAAGGTGGAAAGTACATTACCCTTCAATGCACAAATTGGACTGTGCTCTTTGACCAGTTTTGTGCCCCTACAAATAAAGATGTCCATATATTGAAGTTTGACTTGTGTTGAACAGACGCTTTCAACAATACTGCTCCTTTTTATTTCTTCTCTCACGTCCCATTTTCTATACCTAGTTTGATATCATGTATTTAATCACATGTATGTTTGTTTGTCTGGATTTTTTTATTTGATTTTATTTGTATTGTTTTGTTTTGGAAAAGAAAGTAAGAAAATTATGTCGGGTAGGGATGGGGGAAGGGGAGAAAATGAAAAAATGTCCAACTGCTCTGACTCAAAATTGCCTGAAATTAATAAGGATATTTATAATAAATAAAAGAAAATAACAATACAGCTCATTTTTATTCCACAGATTCATATTTGACACATTTACAGCTAATTTTAAACATTTGTTTTCTGTCACATATTTGTAGACCCTCTGTCAGGGAAGTTAGTTTGGAGTGAAAAAACAATCCTGTGGTGTTTTTTGATTCATGATTGAATCATGAAATAAGCCTTTAGTAATAAATCGTAGTGCCCTTTTCCCAGGACCATAATCAAACACATGGATTCATTCAACATAATCCTTTTCTCTTCGGCTTGCAGTCGGCTTTCGTCTGATGTTATCCAATCATGTGTTCATCAGCCAACCGTGATGTGTTTCCCTCGTCCCTCAGAGATGACGTGCTCGGGTACGGCACGGGTGTACCACTCTGACCACCCGCCATCGTATACCGACACGTCTGGGTGTCCACACTCATGTGCGGTCAGTGCCACATGGCCTGCTGTGACTGCCGAGCCACAGGAGACGCAGATCGGACGGCTAAGGTCCACCCCCGCCTGGCTAAACAAAGTCTTGAGTTCCTCTTGGGGCAAGAAGTGACCTGATGGAGACAGGAAGGTGTTGAAGGGCAGGCTGATAGAACCGGGGATGTGGCCAGGTTCTGTGTCTGTTGAATCAAAAGAGAGGAAGAGCGGTCAGCTGCAGGGTTATTAAATTTAACTAAAACTAAAGCCCTGTCCACATGTACTGTACATGTTGCTTTTTCTACACGTTTGGGCCCTTTCATCTACATGCAAATGCGCATTTGCATTGGTGTTTCTGTCTGTGCGCTGGAGTTCTTTTTTCATCTTACGCATGCAGCACACTCCACTTCCCCACATCCAGTAAATGTCAGCATGAATCATGTGTGCTATACCAGTGCTCATCCATGGGTGAAACTCCATGTGGCTGCCTGTTGTCAGAGAACAGCAGGGCAATAGCACCCCCTGGGCCCAGGCTTCCTTTAGGTGTCATGTGTGGCACCTTTCATTCACAGAGAAGCTGTCTTAAATGGTCATATAAGGACATGTGCTACACTAAGTGACACCACGAGAATAATCATGCTGATTGGTTAAGTTAAGAATGGCCATGTATGACATCAGCTTTTTCATGACAACAGAAGGAGACACAAGTGTTCAAGATACAGGCTGACTTTAGGAGAAGATGGACAGCTGCAGTCAGGTAACACGAGTTACCACATTGGTGCTAACTCTGCTAACTCTCATCAAGGCATGAATGAGAGATTGAACGTAAGGCAAACAAATACACAATGATACATACATTTGGCAGTCTATAAATCTTGCCACCATACCGCACAGACGCCACCGACAACGTCTCTGGTTATACTGGTAGTGGGCTGTAACAAGGCTACGTAAAGGAAGAGAGCTCAGATTATGTTGTATGTACGTTCTAGGTGGCACTGGGTGGCAAATTGAAGCCAACAGTGATGGAAACTAACTAACTAACTAATGCTTTGAAGTGAATGAGAGCCGGGTGGACAAGTGTATCATTAAACACTAGCTTTGAATTATTGCAGCCTTTGTCAAATAATCGGTAAATAAAAGAAAACAACACACAATGTTTTCTGATCTCTTGTTTTTTTGATGTGCACACTATATACTTTTGTTTTCATTTTGTATTAATTCTGTGTTTTGTTTTTCAACATCACTCAACAGTGATGAAGCTCCTCAATGCATAATATGTAACCTGTAACAAATCTGTAACAGCAGCCCTATAGTATACACTATACACAGTATACTTTGAACCCACATAGTCTGTGTTTATGTACTTAACAGCATTATGCGGTCCTGCTGCTGTTTAACAAGTAACTATTAGGTACACGTAACACTAAATATAAGACAGATCTTATTCCCCTACCTACTAAGTAAACACAGTGCTCTATATGTCCTTAGGTGGTTGAAATACATACAGCCAACAGTGAAAAAGATTTATATTGGCCTGCCTACACCAGAATATGTTTGAATTTTCATTTGCGATATATCTTCTTGAGGGAAAATAATTCACCCTTTTCAAAAACGGGAGATCGTTATTCTGGAACAAAATTTGCAAGATATGTGTATGGGAAATGTGCAGAGTTCTACGCCAATAAGAGGGATACATTATTATTGCACTTAACTATATTGTTAAAAGTTGCATGCTGTACAAACTGGATGAGGGAAAGTGGAGTGTGCATGCGTGTTGGGGGAATGTCTGAACAAAGTCTTTGTTATGAGATAAGACACAGACTATAGGTCCCTTATCTCCATTGTACTGCCTGTAAAGATCAACAAGTCACACCCAAAGAACACTTAAAAAGATCTGAATTCAACTCACTTCAGTTGAACTCCCACACTACTGTCCTTGAGTGTGTGTCTGTAAAATGGTAAATGGTGCATTTATATATCGCCTTTTCATCCAAAGCACATTACAATGTGAAACCTGTGTGTGTGTGTGTGTGTGTGTGTGTGTGTGTGTGTGTGTGTGTGTGTGTGTGTGTGTGTGTGTGTGTGTGTGTGTGTGTGTGTGTGTGTGTGTGTGTGTGTGTGTGTTCGTGCATGTACGCATACAGTGTATGTGTTCAAATGAGCATTCACTTCAATGACTGTGCAAAAGGCATGGTGCTTGCTTGTCTTATGTGTTTGTATGCCTCTGGTTTATGTGTTTGCCCAGGGTAAACAGTCCTCTGCCTACATGTAAGGAACTCAAAACAAGAGTTTCCCTTGCTGATTACAGCAAGCTAACTCATGGGTCTATTAGCAGACAGATAAATATCTAACCTCTCCTAATCAGGTCATTGATTAGCTCCACGTCTAAACAGCATGCAGTATTTAGTCAAGTCAACATGAGCTACAAATGTTGTTAGGCACTTTGGTCGTGTGGGGGAAAAGCAAATGGGTCCTCTGCTCTGCATGACTGGAATCACTGGATTGATGGATAACTACTCTCTCCCAGGAAAGTCATTTTAGTTTGTGGCTATATCAAAATGTGACTTAATAAGCAAAATGAATAGCCAGTTACCAGGGGTCATCAATGTGTCCATGGCAAGACTTGTCCATGTCCAACTTAGAAATCTTTGATTAGAAAATTATTATTATGAAGAGTAAGCCAGAATAAGCCTTTTGTAAAACCATACTATTATGATTACCGTTTAATATCATATTATAGCCAACTTCCACTAAAGAGGAAATCACCTCACCAGGTAATGTAACCAAGTCACATGCAAACCACCTTTTCACTTCATAGAAGTTAGAACAGTAGTCTCCTATATCACAACAACAACAACAACCTCCATCATCATCATCAGACGTACTACTCACTGTCTCTGGGTTCGGGGTCTAGACCTCGGAACCTGCCTATTGGTCTCGCATCCACCAACTGAAACCTCTTCGTTTCCACGTTATCCAGGACATCCTCGTAGGTCTTGATCCAAGAGCGGTTCAGCGAGGCCCTGAACTCGGTCGGCGTGGGTCTGACGTACCGGTCGCTTACCGGTAGACCCTCCAGTTCCCAGTGTTTGAGCCCCCCGTTCAGCAACGAAACGGACCTGTGTCCGAACACCCGGAACATCCACCACACCCGGGGCGCAGAGAACGCGCCGAACTTGCTGGCGTCGTACACCACGACGTGCGTGTCACTTTCGATACCCAAATTACCGACATAATCGGCAAAAACGTTCTCTGGTGGCAGCATGTGGTCATACGGAGATGTTTGATCACAGCACTGGTCTATGTCAAAGAACGCTGCACCGGGAATGTGCCTCTTCTTGAACTCGCTCTTGGCTTTGCGCTGCAGTTTGGGCAGATACCACGAAGTGTCCAAGACGCGCATTTTCCCTTGTTGTCCCTTAACGGCTTCAGAGAGCCACTTTGAGGCAACGAGGCATCTGGTTTGAAGCGCCATGGTCAACTGGTGAGGGAGGAAGGCGTTTAGCCTTATTGAAAGTCTCTGGTGGTGTCCTGGTCCCCGCAGCAAGAGTGGAGGAGATGATATAGTCCAGCAGTGAGGTGGTCAGGAGGAGAGATTGAGTCACGTCTTTTAAACTGTGTGTCTGTTCCCAGGTGGGCGGCTCACTCACTGTTATCAATGGGGGCGTTTCCAACCTATTAAAGGCAGTGGTGGAAAAAGTAGCCTACTCACATTTTTAACATAAACATACTGCAATGTAGAAATACTTTGTTACTAGTCTGGAATTCAAAATGTGCTTGAGTAAAAGTACATAAGTGTTGGTATCAAAATGCACTTTAAGTACCAAAAGTAGATTCATGCAGAATGTCCAATTTCACAGGTTTCAAATGTATAAAATGTATTAAACTTTTGAAAATAGCAGATCTACAAGCTCACAATGCGTCCCTTTGCGAGTGCCACGTTGTGAGCTTAGATCGGATATTTCGTGGTTACTGTATGTTTTGTAATAATACTCAAAATCTACAAAGCAACTAGTAACTAAAGTGTTAAAATAATTGTAGTGGAGTGAAAGTACAATATTTGACCATAGGTTTACGCATAATGTATGTTGTCGTGTGTTCAGGGGCACTGAGGGCAGTGTATTAATTTGAGATCATCATTTGGTTCAAAGATCTCCGTGTGGAACTTGGAATTGGTGGAACCATAAATGGGTGGAACTATGTATGTTGGAGAATGTTCAGTATCCGGTTTGTTTCAATGATGCACTGCTCACCGGATGTTGATGGACTCACATGCATGGTTGCCATGTCCGCTTATTATAAGCGACTTTAGGCTTATTTTTCTGTAAAGTCACTTGTTGAATGTTGCTGCGGGTTGCGTTTTTTTTGTTTGTTTAATATTCTTGATTTTTTGAAAATGTTCTTCCAAGATGTTTTGGAAAATAGCAGATCTAAGGTCACAACGTAATGTAATTATGTTTAAAGGGCGCAAGGCTCGCTTCTTTTCATAGACCTGGTTTCTTATTTCTATCACAAACCCTGGCAACACTGACCGCTCACCCGGGGTACTTGGTAGTAGAGCGAGCGTGTGAAAGCATGTGTAAAAGAAGCTGATTACTATCGTTGCTGTAATTAAATGATATACATTACATTCCCGGTTGTAAATAACACAGCAGAATGTCGGCATCAATGATAAGACGAGGACTGGAATTGCTAAGTGATGACATAAAAAAAGGTAATCATTTTTCTCTAGACAAAATGTGTTAGCTTAGCCGTGAGCAGCAGTCCCGAGTCCTCCTTAGCAAATGTACGAACATGCTGGCTCGTTCTTATTTTATTATTCTAATAATCCTTAGAAGGATTATTGTAACGTTATGTTAAAGGTAGCAGGGCAACAGTCGGATACAGAGATAAGGGATAACTTGAGATATGTGTCTTCTAAGCTTAACAACCCCCCTGTTTTCTACTAGCGTTGATTATTTCTTGTAGGTAGTATTTATCGTATGTCTTTAAATGTCTTGATGAATTGATTACGCAGGACCACAATGGAAACAAGCCCTTAGGTTTTTCGTGTTATCCTTTTAGCACCATTGTTTAATCGTACCACTGTACTATTTGCAAACTGTTAAAAAAGCATTAAATCAATCAAAAACTGTTTTCCAAAATATCTTGTTTATGAGAATGTCAAACTAACATATGTAGGTACTGTTTTTCACATTATTTTATACTGTATATTCCTCTAGGGCAATACAAGTCTAAGCTGTACACGTTTCCATGAAGGTTTCCTTACACTGTTATACATTAACTGTGATTCTGGGTGCAGATGCAGACTTCTGAGAAACTGCATTCTATTGCCTGGCTCATTTAATAAGCCCATTGATGCACCTATTAGTTCAAACAACTTGAATATAGTAAAGACGTACATTTTTGTTTGCACTTAACATTTCCAAAATTCCAACTTGTTTGCTTATATTTGTTTTACAGATAGCTTTTAAAAGCTTCCCCACAAAATACTGATTTAATCTGCAGCCTTCAATCATCACAAAAGGCTTTTTCAGTATCACGTCAAGACATAAATATTATAAAACATCTGCATTATTTTCCAGACACAGATTTGACCAATGTTACATTTTGTAAAGAAAATGTCGGCCGATACTGATATCATGAACAATTAATCGTGCATCCTTAATTGGAGGTGGTCTCCCTTCTCTTCCATTGAGAAATGTATACCCAAATAGGACACCTACTGGTTAGTAGTACTGCCTGAAGCTCATAAGCACAGTATTTCTCCCCTGTCCAAACAAGGATTAGATCTTGAATGAGCTGTAGAAAGGTTCCTCATGCAGGACATCTGGGTTTGAATCCTGATTGCAGCTCCACTCTCATGTTAAGTTAAAAACCGGAAGTTCCGGTCCGTTTTTTCCTATAACATGGGAGTGGACGGGACTTCCGACTTCCGGGCGTCAAGTTGACGCTCATGTGTGTATGTACCCACTGGGTCAATCCACACATCTCCGTTCGCGACCGTTCCGCGTCCGTTCCGAGTCGGTTCCGTTCGCCGGAAGTTCCATCCACTCCCATGTTAAAAAAAAACGGGACCGTACGTTTTAACATGGGAGTGGATGGAACTTCCGGCGAACGGAAACGGACGCGGAACGGACATGTGTGGATTGACCCACTCCGTGTGGTGGTGGGAAGCTACTTTACCACTGCGCCACCCGAGCGCCCTGGATTGCAGCTTTAAAACCAGAATTTATGTGTGTATTTTTTGTTTTAGAGAAAAACAATACAAATCTCCCTCTTACTTTTTCTCTTCAATATGCCAGATGTCAGCAAGAGAAAGAAAATTAATGCTAAGAAGCATCTGCAGACTCCCAATAAGACCGGTGCCATGAAGCTGGTCAGCACCAACAGACACGGTATCACAAAGCAGGTCAAACGGCTGCAGGGTCGCCTGGGTCCGGGCAAGAGCAAAGCTACTGTTAAAGACAAGAGGACCAAGTCTGCTGTAGGTAAGTCTGAGGTCAAACCAGGTCATAAAGGAATTTTCCCCATTTGATTCTCTATATGATTGGTTGGTAGTAGGGAATAGGGATGGGACGATAATCATTATTATCGTTTATTGTGATAAAAAAACGCTCACAATGAAATTGTCCTCCATACACTGCACATCCAGTACCACTTCCCTCGAGAATTGGTAAAACGCACCTGTACAGTACAAACTTGATACTTTTTTCACTCTCTAAATATCTTTGCCTAAAATAGCAGATCTACAAGCTCACAACGTGTCGCAACGCAAGCTTGTAGATCTGCATTTTTTGGCAAATGTTCCACCCCAGACTATGGATGCAGGGGTTCAAGTCATGGTTAACAAAAGTGCCATTTTAAGCATATTTTGATTATCGCGATAATATTCGCAATTATTTCGGTCGCAACAAGCGTGACAAGAATTTTCATATCGTCCCATCCCTAGTTGGTAGTCAGGCTTGTATTTTTGGCCTCTTTAGATAAATTACCACTTTTCCAGTGTCCATTTATGGATGGTAACCATATGATATGAGTAAAATACATCCCTGGACCTTTTTTGATTGTTGACTTGACTTGACACTTGACTACAATACTATTGTTGTTGTTGTTGATTTGTTGGAAAGGTAAGAGGAGAGATATGGTGTAGAGGGGGAAAAAGGAGAGGAAATAATGGACCTTTTTTTTCTTTCACCCAGAGGAGTTCAGGAAGCATCAGAAAAAGAGCCATATGAGTGCAAACCTAAAGTACTTCCTGGGAACTAGTGGCATTAAAGCAAGAGATTCTGACACCATGAAGGTAAGGATTGGAGGATGTCCACTCACGCCCCAGCTTGCTGAATTGGAACTGAACTGTAATCTTGTATAATGGTTATCCATCCGTCCGTCCTTCCATCTATCCGTCCCAACCTTGTGAATGCAATACCTCAGGAACTGATTAGAATTTGGTGATTTAAAGGTCAAGATCACTGTAACTTTTTCTACATATACCAGAGTACTTGGAGGCCAGTCTGGAGCCATGTGGAATTTATAATCTCCATATTCTGGCATATTTTTTCAATTTGTTGGATTAACTGTTGCACCCCTAATACTTGGTCTCTGTCCTCACTTAGATCCTGAATCACAACTCTGGAAGGCAGTCCAGGAGCCGTCCAGACGCTCCCACCAAGAAGGCACCAGAGCCCAAGTCCTTGTTCACAGAGGAGGAGTTTCAACAGTTCCAAAAGGAATACTTTGGCAGGACTGTGGAGGATGAGAAATGAGATGTCCTCAGTGATATTACAGGCCCATTGGAGACACCAGGATTGTGCTTTGTGGGAACAAGTAATTCAAAGTGGTCAAAGTTTTTTTTTTTTGGACCAGACTGTTGAAAGACATATTTGTTTTTCTTTTAGGCTGCTGTTTGGACCACAGCACTCGAAGAGACAGTTGTTAGAAATTGCATAGCTACGTATATCAGGTGATGGATATTCTGTACCTGGAGAGAATGTCTAATTTAAAACATTGTTTACTTTCAATTTATTTGAAAGGACTCAATATCCCACAGCATTGAAGTAATGGTGATTTCACTCTTTTTGTCCTCACATTAAATATATTAATTATCTCATTGATAAATAATATATTCAACATGTGACACGTGTAGAAAAAACTGAAAGAACAAACGTTACAATACCAATCAGAATGACTATGACCATTACCTTTTCTAACAGATGAAGAAGATAGAGGAGAAGAAACACATAGTATTTAGAAACATATATGCTCATTATCCTGATAAGCCATCCGTTTATTTGCAAAGCTTTTTTGTGTTTTTGACAGGTTATTTGAGGATTTCGTCAAAATTACATATAAGGGAGACTGTTGAAAATTGTAATAAAGATTAATACAGACTAATTGTTAACAATGGTCTCAGATTATTCAGGATTGTGTCTTTTCGAAATGACTTGATCCTTTAAAGGTGTTATCAACTATCAATTAATTTCCCAGTCCCAACATGTGTTGCACATGCTTAATTGATTTGATCTACTTTTGTGCAATGTAGCCTAATTAATTATTGGAAGCTACTGTATTCCAGCATATTTGGGGACGATCCTCCACTATGTCAGGTATGAAATTTATTGCTATTACTGTAGCTCTGCCATGCTGCATTATGATGCATAGTACATAATTGCCTCAGTTATCAAATTGCAAGATTTTTGCAGAAAAATATGAATTCAGATCATAATTTTACTGCAAAACATGGTGTTATTCTGTGAAACAACGTTTTGAAAAGGAAATCCCTCAGCCTTCAGGTCTGTCGGCTTCTCAACTTCTTGAAGTGCGCATGGTACTTTATTTCCCTGTGTTTCTGTGGTGGCTGTGCATCTGCCTCCAGCCACAACTTTAGGTTGGGGTAAAAAGTGCATTTGCACTAACAATGAAATGAAAAATGTATATTAACCTATTAACTGGTTACAAATTACTTTTTAGTTACCGGTTAAACGGTTAACCATGAACATTTGGTTATTTTTGTTTATAGGCCTGTGGCCCCCGACCTCAATGCATCTAACAATTTTGGCCCCCTGTCTAATCTAGTTGGATACCCCTGGTGTACACTAACTATTGTCTTAATACTATTGTCTTTACTAGGATAATATGCATCTGAACATATCAAGTGTATTCTTGAAGACATGGTCACGCTATCAATTATGGCCTGGCATCTAGGGGGTCAAGCAGTCTGTGGCCAAACCACTTGAATAACAACATTATTTTTCACACTGCCAGTAGGCCAAGGAAATAAGTACCCTATATTTTTGCCATTAAATATAATTCATCTGAACAGTGTTTGATGTATTGTAATCCGCAATCATTCTCTGCCCACGCTACTGGACCTCTGGGGTTTGTAATGGCAGCTGGCATCAACAATTTTGGCTCTCTACTGCCATCTAATGGCTTGAATATAATAAGTTCTGGACAGTTCAGATACCTGTATATCACTACAAACCATATCTAGACACCATTTCTGTTGATTTGGGTATCCAACGCAGAAAATTGCCACTTGTGGGTTTGGAGGAATGTGGTTTTCTCTCAAACATAACAAAGGAACAATCCTTAGTTTAGTTTGTGATAACATTTCTTCTGCCGTGTCCAACTAATGCTATTCTCAGATTTTCTCCAATGGGAATATCAGGGTAAAGTGTGCACAGCAATGAATTCAATGTCATTTTGAAAAAGAAATACAGCCACATTGCTCATAAAGAGTTAAACGTTATTTTTGGCTCCGTCAAAATACACACTGCAACTATTTATGGGTATTGTAACAGCAGGTGGCATCCACCACTGTGGCTCTCTGCTGCCGGCTGATTTTGAAATGATAGACAATTATTCTGCCCATATTATTGCACTAGGAAGTATTGGCAACTAGACAGTGGTGGAAAGTAACTAAGTACATTTACTTAAGTACTGTACTTAAGTACAATTTTGAGGTATTTGTACTTTACTGGAGTATTTCCAATTTCCAATACTGTTACTTCTACTCCACTACATCTCAGAGGCAAATATTGTACTTTTACTCCACTACAATTATTTGAAAACTTTAGTTACTAGTTACTTTTCAGATATAAATTATGATATTATGAAACATACATTAACCACTTTAGCCCTATTTTATACAGAGGCTATTTGAAAATAGCCGATCTACAAGCTCACAACGCGTCGCATCACTACGCGTTGTGAACTTGTAGATCTGATATTTTCAAACATTTTAGTACTTTTACTTTTGGTACATTTTGATGCCAATACTTTTGTACTTTTACTCAAGTAAATTTTGAATTCTGGATTTTTACTTGTAGCAAAGTATTTCTATTTTGCAGAATTGGTAATTTTACTTAAGTAAATAATTTGAGTACTTTCCACCACTGCAACTAGATGGATTGTTAGAAGAAAGTAAAATGTGTATCGTATAGGGAATATTAGGCTACAAATATGTCTTGCCAAGACATTTCTTGCTTAGGAATATTTTTGATCATATTCCCTGACTGTAAAGCATATTTTTGGTATGATTTTCGAATATATTCAAAACTAGCTGCAGAGGGTCTGCTCGCCACAAATGTGCGCAAAGTTGAGCTTTTAAACTTACACCTCAGCAAAGACCTGAGTGGTAAGGAACTCTGAACAGAACCTTTTTAATGTTCGCCACTAGAGGGCAGTCTCATCTAACCCGTAGCGTCAAACCTCGATGTTTTTTAGGGTTTTTTTTTTCTTTAGCTCTCTGAGATTTTATTTATTTAATAATAAAATAAAATAGAAAAATGTCAGCCCCAAAGCCTGGTGTTTTTATAGACTTTAATTGGATTACCATTACCAATTAAATGCCATAGGCCTACGATATACAATACGATATGAGTATGATTTTTTAATAATGTGTAGTAGCCTATGGTAGCTCAAGTCTAACTTTCATCAGTTATTGCCGGGTGTAAAACGCCACAAAACTATTTCAATCCTCCAATGTTTACATTTTGCATTTGACCTACATATCACTCGCATGGTGTACATACCACTCCCTCCCCCAGAACTAGTTTTTTGCAAGGACTTTCTGGCCAATCAGCGACAAGACTACGCGGAGTGTTTTGGGGTGCGCGTGTTTTCATGGATTAGTGCCATAGATATGATAGATTAGAAACCTAGATACCCCATCGGCCGCTGCAGTTCATTGGAGCGACCTGTATCCGCGGCCGTCATATTGGAAGTGGCAGCCGAGCCTTTTTAATGCATTTATATATCCATTGAAGCAGACAGTCTCTCCACTATTAAAATCATCACAACTCTCTGAGTTTTCAACCGATTTTCAAGCGGTTACGTTTGTAACAAATGCCAGACATGGAGTTATTGATCATACGTGGTTACATCTAAAATATGGAAGCGAATAGATGCCATAAATCAAATGATATGGCAAATTCGAAAATGCAATTTAATAAGATAAATGCTTTTTAATCTTCAGGAAATGAACGCTAAAATGCATATTTTCACACTTAAATACTTTCATCTAATCCAAGTAACAGTAATAGTCACAAAGCATTTCTGTCAGTCCAATCACTGACCATGTCTCTGGGGCCCTGATTTGACTACAGTAAAATACGATTCATTTCACAAATTCGAGTGTGGAGTTTGAGTTTGGCAATTTCCAACAAACTGACTTGCCCTTTCGAACATGGCGCGCGCAGACACAAACGCCGCAGTCGACTGTCGGAGGAGGCGTCTACTTTTTTATATGTCTAGTGCCGGTTAGTGCAGTCCGCTTGAAAGAATGCTATGTGAAAAGGCGGAAGGATACGCATGTCGGTGATGTGGTCATATATAAATGCAGTCATGTGACCCCTCCAGTGCATTCTCTGTTCTCATCACGTTAGAAAAAGCTTGTGTTGTTTTGCATCGAGTCTAAAGTGCTCAAAATGGCAGTGTAATTTGCGGCTCGTCTCGCAGCGGCAGAAACCTCGCAGTGCAACGGCTAAGTGCACTGGCTCTTTCAGGCAAAATGGCGTAAGTACAATTTAGCTTAATATTTTTGTGATTAGTTTAGTAGTTAACAAATCGATTGCATCGTGGACGCCGGGCGTTGTGGTTTCATGTCATGCAACATAACAACATAACGGACAGTAGTTCTTATGCACGGGCCGCGTGGGTTGTTATATTGTGATTAAAGGTCGTGTTTGCGCTTTTTGGGGGCTAGTTTTAACGCTACTTTGTTGTTTTATTTTCAATTTTGAGTTTTTCAGACAAGACTCCAACAGACTCAGACCTACACACAAGACAATGTACATACAAAAAACATACACAACCAGACACATTTAACGTTACTTCAACCTGTAATTGTCTAGAAGTGGTTTGTTTATTTATATGACATAGTAGGGCGGTACCGTGCCACGCATCGAAAATAGCCGATCTTCAAGCTCACAGCGCGTCGGGATGCAAAGCATCGAGAGCTTGTAGAGCGGCTATTTTTACACGCGCTACGCTGTCGTACGACGAAATGTGGCACCCGGCGTCTAGTCCGTCTGGTTGATGGGACATCCGTGTCCCCTCACTGTTTCAGTGAATGCTAACATTGCCACAGTAAAATGTGTCATTATGAGTTATACATGTCATGCCCGGTGCAACAGAGCATTAATCAAAGGTGTTTAAAACATAAAACGTCAACTTATATTCATATTAGTGTGTTGACAACGTGGCATTCAAAATGGCGCGTAGTGTCCCGGCGGCGGGTTTCAATACCCTCCCACCACAGCCAGTGTTGACAGATAGTGCGAGAGAAATAAGCAACCAGGTCTAAGAAAACGAGCCCAAACGAAGTGACTAGGGTACAGCAATTTAAATAAATTAAAGACAAATAATCTTGTAGAAATAAATTAAGTAATTTTGGAACATCTCTGAAACATTTTAACGCAACGTAAATCTTGTATGGGGCTCTATCCGACTCTGGCACAAAATATTTTCGGAAGGGGGCGGTCTGTGGACAAATGCATATTAATTTGGGGGTCCTTGACATGAACATGTTTAAGATCCACTTTTTTAAAGCAACTATACTTAAGAAAAATCACAACCGGACCCAAAAAATCACAACCCGCAGCTACCAACTCTAACAAGCAACTTTATAGAAAAAGTAGCCCAAAGTCGCTTATAATAAGCGGACATGGCAACACTGACCGTGACAGATGGCTCTCTGTGTTGTGAAAATGGCGGTTGGCCACCCCCGGCCTCTCCCCTGTCTCCAGCAAACTGCCTTTTTACCGCCGGTCTGAGCAGGGGGGGGCGGAGAGCGGGGGTTATAAATTAACTTAAAGTATCAAAGTAATAACTAAAATGTTTGAAAATAGCATATCTACAAGCTATCCGTTGGTGTTTGTTCCGTTGTCTGGTTAAAAATAAAATAACAAACCATCCAAAAATAATTAAAGCTTGTAGATCTGCTATTTTCAAATAGCCTAGGTATAATAGGTGAAAACAGCATATATACAAGCTATCCGTTGGTGTTTGTTCTGTTGTCTTGGTTAAAAATAAAAAACAATCCAAAAAGAATTAAAGCTTGTAGATCTGCTATTTTCAAATAGCCTAGGTATATAATAGGGCTAAAGTGGTTAATGTATGTTTTATAATGTAATAATTTATATCTGCAAAGTAACTAGTAACTAAAGTTAATTGTAGAGGAGTAAAAGTACAATATTTGCCTCCGCCCCCCTCTGCTCAGACCGGCGGTAAAAAGGCAGTTCGCCTGTCTCCATGGTGACTCAGTAGGGAGGCGGAGTTACCGACCAAACCATGACCAAATTAGGAGATGTTATGCCCCGGTGGAGGAGGAGCGTTTCCCATCATCAACGCTGTTAGCCTTTCCATTGAAGGGATCAGATGGAAATAGCCCCCACTAAACACACACTAATAACTAGTCATAGGGAAAGTACACACATACCGTTCACACTTCTCTCTTAGTGTTGTCACTGTCATGATTAATTTGTATCACTGCGAAATGTCAGCCAAGTGTAAACTAGATGACAAATAGTTATGCAGAGTTGACAAGATTATCTTATGAAAATATATTTTTCAAATATCTTTATACCTGTGGCACTACACCGTCGAATGATTTAAATGTCATATTTGTGTTTTGTGCTAATGATAACAATGTTTATCCCTTAACCCATTAGACCGTAGGCCGATTCTACAAATGCCTTCCAAATCAGTGGTTTGCAAACGTTTTTGTGACAAGGGCCCCAAAAATGATATGTACTATTTGGCCATGGACCCCCATCTGAAAATGTTTTGTGCCAGGGACTCCCAGAACAAAAGATTCAAATTATTCAGATTATTCAACACTGTCAAGATTTAAAAAATACCAGATGTACAAGCTCTCAGTGCGGCATGAAGTGATGCCCTGTGAGCTTGTATATCTGCCATTTTTGAGAACCACTGTTCTAAACCAATGTTCTCATATATAGCTAAAATTCTAATTGTCCATGTATATAAACATGTAGGTTAATAATGGGCCTAATTTTTCATCACGATTGACCTGCCTTCCACATTATCCACTCTTTTCCATGCAGGTCTCTCCCGGCATCCACCCTCAGCTTTGCTGCCATCGACAGCAGGACCGAACCAGACTCGATAACGTTACCAGACACTCCATTGTTTTTATTGACCCATTCACAACGACCACTGACCAGCAGCAGCCATGACTCTGAGCTCCCAACTAGCTTTGGAGGACGTGGGGGCCCTGTTCTTAGGTTGGTATTACAAGTGAAATGTCCAGCACTACACGTAATATTCAAAATGGATAGGAAGTTGGGTTAAACAGTGGCAGGTGAAAAAAACACCTAGATTTTAACCCATTAAGACCTGGAACGCATCTGTGTCACTTTAGATTTCTTTGGCTATTCAAATAGCAGATATACAAGTTCATAGAGGATGAGCTTGTAGATCTGCTATTTTTGAAAAATCGTGAACTTTTTTTTTTTTTTTTATCAAAACTGTTTTCTAAACGGATTTAGAAAACATTTTAAAGAATCGCCTCAGGTCTTAATGGGTTAAGGATCTAGTTGTTAGGTGAACTATGTCAATTGTGAAGTTCATACTGTTATCCACCTAAGTTTTGGAAAATCAGAAATCAGAATCTAGAAATCAGTTTTTCATTTGGGTTGTGATCAAGACCAATAAAACAAAGTAAATGGCTGTAGGCCATTATGACTTAAATTGTCGCAGGAGCATGACATCTTGATGTGTGGGGCTTGATGTCTTTAGTCCGTGTTCCAAACTGTCATTTTGTTCCGCCACAGGGCCCTCATTTCTGATGGCTGACCCCATGGGGCCCCTTCTGGACCAAGATGAAGAGGAAGCTCTCTCTCCCCCCTCCTTCATAGAAGGGAGGGCGGCATCTTCGCCTTCCCACTCTTTTTCCTCCTATGCCTCCTCCCCTGTCTCTTTTTCCTCCCCACCACCCTCTCCTCCCCCTCCCACCTATCCCTTGTTCGTGGGAACCAAGGCCAGGGAGGACTCCCTGTCCTTCCCCTGGTTTGGTGCCAGTGACCTGCTTGATGCTGACGTCAGAGCAGACAATGGCAAAGGTGAGAGTTTAGAGTTTATATACTTTCACATATTGAAATGAAGCGGGGAGACATCATGAAAATAGAAATTTACTAGGGAGCACATAAACCGAAAGTGTGTCGTCAATTTCAATTTAGTAACGAGGGGGGAGAGAACCATAAAATGTTTGTAGGGTGGCACACTCACACTGCTCTTTGAAAGGCATTTTAATTAATGGTAATTACTTGCAGGCTAGGGTTGGGTCTCAAAGAACATGCCACAATGCACCATCTTTTTCCACACCTTTACATGGGTCTGGATGAATGGAAAATGTATTTCAATCAGTTGTAAAACAATTAATGTGTAAAAAAAATACAGGTCTTGAAACTGGTGATACAGAGACCTGAAAGGCTGTTCAAGGCATTTTAAACCGTTCCCCAGCATTTCAGGTTAGACGACTGGTGTGTGGTGATTCCGTGGTTTACACTGGCATGCAATGACATTACACATGGGAGCCACACCTCACATTACAATGATGGAGTAATATACTAGTTTAGACAGGTTCTGTAAAATGTGTTATCTCACAATTCCCCAGGGGGCTTCTTATGAACTATCCTCGTTCATCAGTATTGGACCTATTATTATGTAAGCGGTAGCTTAACTGTACAACACATGTCAAAGTTTGAAAGCCAAAGGCTTTCCAGCAGACCTAGATATACGATCTGTTTTGAAGGTCTTCCGAGAAATACTCGAAACAATAACTGGTACCTGAAATCTTATATTCTGTGTTTTAGGTTAGCTATTCAATAACGAGTAATACAAATGTGATACTGTTAATATCTGAGTAGTCATCACGATACATGATATTCATCTCCTGTTTATCCCTGTAGCATGTGATTCTCCAACTACAGTAAGTAATGTTCTCTGTGTTGCCTCTCTTTGTCATCAGAGGATGCGTTCACGGGCATGGAATGGATGACCGAGAAAATTGATCTGAGCGACTTCGACTTGGATTCTCTCATCGGCTCCTGTGCCTCAGATGAGCCCCCCAGCTCTTCCGAGGAACTCCTGGCTTCCCTCAACTCCCACATGGATCTGGAACTAGACACCTTCGATGCATCCATCCCTGCCTCACATGATTCCCTGGGTCTGGGTATGTCACTGCCCGACCTCCCCCTGGAGTTCCCTCACGCTGTTGGAGCTGAGGTAAAGCAGCAAGGGGTGGCTCCCGAGCAGGACGTTGTTGTGAAGTCAGAGCCTTCCTCACCGGCTCCTCCTCTGTCTCCCCACTCTCCTGTCTACACGTTGGACTTGGAGCTGGGGAGTGAAGTGGATGTCCTGGATGCAGGGAAAGCCACCTCAACCATCACCGTCATCCCAGATTCTAGTGGAAATGTTCAGACCGCCACTCCCATCGTGATCGCTCTCCCCACAACCACCCACTTTGTGGTGGTCCTCACCCCTAAAGATGAATCCACCCTTGTCCCTCTCCCCGAGTCGGCCAACAAAACCTCTCCCGCATCCAATGATTGCGACAGTGATTCTGGCATCGAGTCTATACCCAGTTCACCTCCACAGATCCACTCTACTCCTCCTAATTCTGCCACCTCTCCCTCAGCAGCCGGTTCTTCCAGAACCAAGCCCTACTCCAAGCCGGAGCTCACCTCCCCCAGTCCCAAAGCCCCACGGGTCAAATCTGTGTCGGGCGCGCCCAAGGTCGAGAAGAAAATTAAGAAGATGGAGCAGAACAAGACAGCGGCCACCCGCTACCGGCAAAAGAAGCGGGTGGAGCAGGAAGTGCTGGTTTCAGAGTGCACTGAGCTGGAGAAGAAAAACGACGTGCTGCGGGATAAGGCCGAGTCCATCAGCCGAGAGATCCAGTACCTCAAGGACCTGATGGAGGAAGTCCGCAACCGTCGTAGCAAGACCAGCACAGTGGCCTAGTCATGGATGAAACGGTCACGTTTCTGCTCCCATTCTAGCATATCCTAGCAAAGAAGTCCATGTAGTTGTAGTTTATACATTCTATATAGGGGTTAAGTCTGATTAAGCTTAGTTGTGCATGGGTGTTGCACACCGAAAATAGCAGATCGACAAGCTCACAACACATCACACTGCGACACCCGTGGGCAACTAAGTGAGGCTTGAATAGGGCTGCAGTTATGCATGGTAGTATGCTAGTGTGGGTGTTTGAAACTGTCAAGTGGACAGAAAATGATGTAGGGGGAGATTAATGATGAAAGAACAGAACAGGAAAGTTGATGAGATTACTACTTATGTAGAGAACGGGGTGAGCTGAGAGGTCGTCAGTGGAAGCATCGGTACATGCTGGTCTCTCAGTCTCTTGTTCCCTGATGCTCTGTCATATAACATCTTGCACTAACGGGTAGCGTTTGTAATAGTTTGTAGGCTAGGCATGTGAAATATGAGTTTTCATAGCTTGTATTACTATACTCCCCCATACCGATATGTGGCCAGACCCCACCTCACCAAATTGCAACATAAAAAAAAAGTGACCACCCTATTACCCTTTCACCCCCCCACCCCACCCCCCCTCTCTCTTCTCATTCTAATTTCACAATTTCCTCTGAGCTTAAGTCCAGAAAGGGGCCTCATTTATTTAAGAATTTGTTACACTGAACCTGTTTTGACAAATTTTGTTTGTACATAGTTCCTCCTGCTTTCTGATTGTGGTTTTTATTATTTAATATTGGATAACTCTTTAATGTCGTAGTTAACCACTTTCTTAGTTCAAGTGTTTGGCTTGTATAATGCTTTGCGTCTGTTTTTCTATTAAATATCTATCTATACTCAAGTGAAAGCTTGTATACTTTATTTATTACCAAGTTTATCTGCATGACATGAATGATGAAATCCACCAATCCATTTATTGCAGTTTTCATGCAGAACATCACTGCACTACCCAGAAAGTTTGTTAAATGCTATATGTCAAGGCATGTCAGTAGCTTCTGCTTCTAATTTACACAGATGTAACTAATTTATTGTTGTCATTTTAAACAAATTAGTACGGAAACATGTTTTTTGATTATACTACTGGTCCCACCTAAGGAAACATGTAAAACTTGTTGACAGTTAAACTATCTATCTATGCCTTCCGGGTAAAACCCCAACCCAGCCAGTTTTGTCAGTAGAAAGAATTGAGGAAAGAGACAGCTGCATAAGTGTCTTTAGTGCTAGGTCTCTCTTCTGTTTTATCTCAAGACAGCCCATAAGTTCCTGGTGCTACGTCCAACTTCTGTTTTTATCTCAAACCAGATGGCTCATAATAAACGTCCTGGTGCTAGGTCCCTTTTCTGTTTTGTCTGAAACCAGACATCCCATAATAAACGTCCTGGTGCTAGGTCCCTTTTCTGTTTTGTCTGAAACCAGACATCCCATAATAAACGCTCTGGTGCTAGATCCCTTTTCTGTTTGTGTGAACTGTGAAGCAGGTGTGTGTTGGAGAGGGGGATGGGAACCAGAGAAAACATGAGAGTGGGTCTGTTAGATATGTCTGTGTGAGGAGAGAGTTGAGTGGGTTAGGTTTCTGGTGAGAGAAGTATTAGTGCAATACATACTGTGTGTGTGTGTGTGTGTGTATTTGGAGTCAGCTAAATACTCGTCGAGCAGCTGTGTAAATTTATCCTCAGCAGTAAAAGACCATAACCAAGGGTGTGTATGCACACACACACACACTCCTACTGACTGTCAAAATTCAAATTCCAGAGTAGTGAGGCCCTCCAATGCTGAACTGACAGATAAGAAGAGCTGCCCGACGTAGTATTTGAATAACTGATTTCTTAATAGTTTACTTGAATTTTGTTGTATCTAAAGGAGAGTGTCTATAAAGGAGAGAAAGAATAAGAAAGTAAGAAATGTAGGCAGGAGACAGAAGTGAAACCATATGAGGGCCAGTCTTACATTCAAAGTTATTATGACCAAGGCCTTCTGTCTTCTGTGATAAGTAGAACCCAGTTACCATATGATAAGCACACAGGCCTACAATGTGAACTCCTCAGTATTCATTCAACTCACAAGGAACGCCCATTTGGTTACATTCGTAAACACTCAGAGATACAAATGAATGAATTAATACTGAAGATTTCACTGTGTACTGTGTACTGTGTACACACAAAAGTCTAATTTCCAATACATTAGTCCATTCTGAATAACAGGTGTGTTATTTTGTTGATGCTTTATAAACTACGATAGTAATTTGTTTTTATTTTCTGTCAAGCATTTTTGCAAGAGAAGCTATTTGTTTTGTTGAGTATCTCTATTCTAGGAGGGGGGGACCTATTTCACTACATGTCAAACAGGCCAGGGGGACATCACAAGTTTGGTAGCTCCGAGGAGAACTTCATGTCACTGGGGACAGCATGTGTACAGTCAGTCCATATTAATTAGGACTACAATGGAAGCTTTCACTACACACAGTAGGCCTACATTGCCTATCTGTTATTTGCATTTCCTCTTGCAACAGCGATTACGTGTGTGTGTGTGTGTGTGTGTGTGTGTGTGTGTGTGTGTGTGTGTGTGTGTGTGTCCATTGCCCTGAACTATAGAAATATCAGAAAGCACAGTAACCCTATAATCGTAGAACAAAAAGTGTAGGCCTCATTATTCTCCGAGGACAAATGGATTGACTTGTACAATAAATATATTTAAAGAGTTTAACCCTTTAATGTTATGAATAGAAAGACTTGATCTATCTCGTAATCAGGGGCAAACTGAGAGCCCTGCCTCCTAAGGGACGCCAGGGTTCATGTGAAAGAAATAAACAGAATAAACTGTCCAAGCCCACAGGCTTTGTACCATAGACTGTAAAAGTACATATGATTATTTATTTGTTTGTTTGTTCATTCACTCATTTACTTGTTTGTTTATTTATTCATTTTATTTATTCATACCAAATCCTCATTGAAAAATCATATTAGTTTAGAACAAGGACTCAAATCATATCTATGAACAAGGACTCAATGAAAGTCCTTGTTCATAGATATGATTCTATGAAACACCCCCTAGTGAGTATGACTAAAGCAGTGAAGTACAGGATATCCCAATGAACGACGACTTGTGGCATTTGGCTCAGTAATACTGTGAAGGGTATTCATAGTTACACACGTGCAGTGAAGGATACACTGTAAGAGTGATTGCCAAGTAGGCTTCCAGTGGCTTCTTCATAGTCTGAACTGGCACTGTCCACAGGTCTATTCCAGTCTGACCACTAGCATACACGTGATGATGATTGTATGTGGGGACATAAGTTTCATAAGATGGTCTTTCACCAGCTCTTGCTACTTATGGGGAAACCGTGTAGCTTCTTCCCTAGCAAGTCATCTTGTTTTTATTCTGTTTTTATTTCATATAAAGTACCACGTTTTAATAAGTGCTCTATAAATAATGTTTAATAGAATGGTAAATGGTGCATTTACATTGCATTACATTCACCCACACATTCACACACCGATGGAGGAGGAAACCATGCAAGGCACCAGCCTGCTCATCAGGAGCACTTAAGGGTTCAGTGTCTTGCTCAAGGACACTTCGACACTAACCTAGGGGGAGCCTGGGATTCCAACTGGGAATCTTCCGTTTTCCAAGCCTCCACTCTACCTCCTGAGCAGTGAACCACTGCCAACCCTATTAAGTAGTGACTAATCTTGCCGGTAGCAACTCCATTACATGTCACATGTTGTGACTTCAGTAAATGCTCTGTTGAACAGGAAGAAGAGGGCTTTCATGGCAGGGGACACTGAGGGGAGCCAGGCTGTCCAGAAGGAGTTGGGGAAGGAGCTGGTGCCGGCCAAGAAATGTTAAAGGAGACTTTACAAGGACAGACTGGAGGGTAGGTTTTGAGCACCCATCCCCCAGCAGTGCAGCCTTGGCCCCCACTCGCCAGTATCCCCATTCACATCTACAAGTCAAAGTTCCT
>NC_139939.1:17484674-17512174 GCF_963454915.1 Gymnoscopelus microlampas
TTCCTAATGTTGATGTTTCCAAACATTTTCTTGGCATATATATGTTTATGTATTTGTAAGTTTTTGTCCACATGGCCCTATCTGGAAAATATTGTGTGCCAGGGATTTGTGTTGTTAAAATGTTTAAAGAATGTTCCTAATTTTTTCCCCAGATATTATTTTTCCGTAAAAAAAAAAGTAGCTCTACAAGCTCACAACGAGTAACATCCTATGGTCGCATCGCGACGCGTTGTGTGCTTGTAGGTCGGCTAGCCTGTAGTTGCTTCTTTTGGGCTTGTTTTCATAGGCATAGTTGCTTGTTTCTCTCTCACAACCTGGCAACACTGATGGCTACTTGCTTCCGCAAAAGTCACGTGTGTCCACAGTGTAAACACAGTCTGAACAACATAGCATGATAGAACATCTAGGAGCCACTTTAACTGTATTAGGCGCAGTTTATGTTTACTTTTATTTTCATTACAAGTCGACAGACATAGTTGCCAGGTCGGTCAAACTTCTTACACGTTAATGCTGTACTTTACAAGGGTTTTCATTAGAAGGTAGGTTAGCAATGCTGTGTGTGTGTGTGTGTGTGTGTGTGTGTGTGTGTGTGTGTGTGTGTGTGTGTGTGTGAGTTGAGAGTGGTGTAAAGTAACTTAAAGTTAGTATATTTACTCAATTACTGTACTTAAGTAAAAAGAAAAAAAGGGTGTTTTTTTTTTGAGTATTTCCAATGTTTACTTCTACTCCACTACATCTCAGAGACAAATATTGTACTTTTACTCCACTACAATTATATGATCTGTAGATCTGCTATTACTTGTAACAAAGTATTTCTACATTGCAGTATTGATACTTTTACTTAAGTAAAAAATGTGAGTACTTTTTCCATCACTGGTAAGTGAGTGAATGAGTCAATGAGTCTGCCATTACAAAAAAAGTGCATATTATTGAGCAATAGTGTTCTCTATTTCCTATTCATTTCATAGGAACACTGCTCTCAATGAGGACATTATCACTTTTACAGTAAAAGCCAGGTTACAGATCCTTCCCACCAGACTCAACCTTTCCCTCTGGGAAACCCATGTACCTCATTGTTTGCATCACACCACACTAGAAACCATGTCACACATTCTGAATGGCTGTTATGCCTATAAAGGACTTTACATAGCACACAATGACAGAAGTGTTGATCTCATAACAAAGGGCATATCCAAACATTTTACAATCAGTGAGAATCCCCCATATACAGTATGTTTTACCTTTCGAATATCTTTTCATTTAATAATTTCATAATAGAAGGCAATGGGGCTCTGATCGGACTAAAACCTTGCCCAAATTTGGAGTCATATCATGTCATAGATATGTCATAGACATAGACGACTGACGTCTCAGATGACTGACGTTAGTCAAGGGCTGGTTGCAGTTGTTAGCATTGCTCTTTAATTGTTACAGAGGCTTTCATGTCATAATAGTATGTTTTTTAGGTTCTGGTGAGTCCTGATCGTTATGGTCTGCTGTCAGTGGGTCCACATCATAGACACCATATTTCGGTATGATCCAAATGGCTGTCACATCTCAGTCTGACATCGTGGATTTTATATTTGGACATGGCTGACCCCGGGAATCCATATATGTATATTGCAGACTCATCATCATGACATGTCCGGATGACATGAGCAGCCTAATACTCAAACAGCTTCTTCAGATACCATTCGGATCATCTTTGATTCAAACGCCCTTAGCTGGATTCTCTGGACTCCTTGAACCACCTTCCAAACCACATAGGGTTAGACATCTCGGTTTAAGTTCCACTCGGACACCACTGCGACAGGTCCTGGTCTCCACAACCAGTCAACCTTTCCTTGAGTATTTTTCATTTCATGTTATCCTAATCCTCTGTCATGTCTTCCTTCCCTGCTTGCCGTACATCCATGCTTAACAGAATGTCTTCAAGTGGGCCTCGCCATGTCATCTGGGAGTCAGAGGAGCTGGTGGCCTACCTCCACCCCTATCCATGGACCACAGGTTCAGCCGTACTGGAGCAGAGGTCCCCTGGAGGGACAGGGGGCAGCGTCTTTCACCTGGCACAGAGGGACTATTTGGCCATGCTGCGGGGTGCCAGGGCTGTGGGGCACCTGCTGTGTGACAGGCTGCTTGTACACAGGTGTGCGCTTGTCACCAGGCCTAACGGAGACAAACCAGCCCAGGTGAGTGTTCCCCTGACAGTTTGTCTCGGACATTCTAAGCACATGTGACGATGTTGTATTGTTTAACCACCTGGACCCTAGCGTCCATATTATAGGGTGAACGGTGTACCATTTACGAAAATGGCAGATCGGCTATTTTCGGCAAAGATATTTAGGGTAGAGTGGAAAAGGAGGGGGCCTAGTATACACCCCTGCGGGACACCGGTCAGCTAAGGGTTTAAGTGATCAAAGTCAGTAGTAGTCTTGCCCTAGAATGGCTTATATTCCTTTTCTTTTTTTAATTCTTTATTTTTATTTGGAAAGTGCTTATATTCCATACATTGCATATATTCCATATACAGTAAAAACAGCGTATGGAATATGAATTGTTTAAACGTTTCATTCTTAGACATTAAGAAGCCTCAAATGTAACTCCTCAAGGCGCTCAAGCATCAGGTTTGTGATATCAGCAATGAAAGATTCTGGAGCTGTTTGATAGGATATAAATAAGAGACTGAGTTCATGGAGCCACACTGCTTTAATTGTTTACATATGCCGTGTATGTTGTTTAGATAGATGTACATGTGTGCTCGTTTTGTAATCCACAGATTGACGTCTACCTGCATTCCCATCCTTTGTAGCACTTAACTGTTTTCCAAGCACTTGTTGAGGTAAAGCAATTAAACAGAAAGGAGACACTAGGGAGCTTTTGAATTCATATTTTATTCTAATCTTTGATGTTTTATGGTCCACAGATCCGTATTCACCCTCTACACGGCCTTGATGCTGAATGGCGCCCCCACCTGGCGGGAGAGGAGGAGTACACCCCTCACGACCCAGGCTACTTCACCTCCAAGAGCGGCCCGCGGTGGGCCGACGCCCGTCTCGCCGACCTCCAAGCTAAGATACGGGCCAAACTACCCTCCCCCGAAGCCCCTCCCAACCTCACCTTCCTGGGGGACGATCCCGCACACCCCGGCCTGTTCTCGCGCATTGTCCGCGGCGAGGAGCAGCAGTGGCGAGTGTGGGAGGACGAAGGTCACGTGGCCTTCCTCACCCCGTTCCCTAACTCCCCGGGCCTCACAGTGCTGGTCCCCCGCAGACCACTGACCTCTGACATATTCCGACTGGACGAGGGAGATTATGAAGGACTCGCGCTGGCAACCCAGAAGGTATCGCGGCTTCTGGAAGAGGCGCTGGGCGCTTGGGGCGTGGGGCTCATATTTGAGGGGTATGAGATCGACTATGCCCATGCTAAGCTGATACCCCTGCTTCTTCCGCCACTGGCGTCGTCGTCAGGGGAGGGCGTTCCCGTCACTGGCACACAACCCACTGCACAATTCTACCCCACCTATCCGGGGTATGTCACCTCAGAAGACGGGCCTGAAGCAAGCCCAGAGAGTTTGCAGGACTTGTACACCAAAATCACACAGGTTTAAACACTTCAACCCTAATACTTCATTAACCACATTCCCCAGGGGTATTGTATATTTGGTCCCCGCCATTTTTCTCTCTACGTCACCAAATCTCTTCTGTGAAAATAGCCGATCTTCAAGCTAACAATTTGTTGCAAACGTGTAGATCGGCTATTTAATGTTTGCCTATTATGACACTCAGAATAGGGATGCTGGGGTTCATGTGGTTAAACTTAAACGTGTATCTCTGGGTAATTGGCTAATGTGTTAAATTCACGTTCATCTGTGTGATCATCTGCACTACTGTATGTCCTCTGAATTCTACTGCTCTTTGGGACCAAAATGAAACAAACTATCGTAAAGCACTTTGGGGTCTACAGTAGTTGACTAGAAATGCACAATAAAATACAGACCTTTTACAGCAGTGGTTCCAAATCACTGAGTGGGGGACCTATTTTTGTCTCCGCCAGGAGACTATGTTTTCGTTCTCGTCCTTCCGTGTGTCCACCAAGCTAACATTGGTCAAGCTTCACGTGACCCGTAACAATATGTTGAAAGGGTGTGCTTTGATTGGCTAGCGAGACGCATGATGAAATAGAGACCTATAAATAGGTATGTCACTTCAAAAGATCATTTATATCTTTCATTTATATATTTTGAAGTGAGGTAAGACAGGATTAATCAGGAGCAGTACTGGCGGAGACCTGTGCTCCGAGGAGCACATTTTCTAGTATTTATCATGTAATTATTTCCACAAATGTGTTCAAATATGCAAATAGTATCTCTTTAAATATGCACAATACCAAAATGTCCTTAGCAGGAATGGATTCTACTGGTAAAATCACCTTATTATAGGGCCAACTGTTTATAAGACCATTGCTTTCCAAAAAGTATTGTCTAGAAGTCATATAAATGATTCACATACAGTGTAATATAGGCTCTATGTGTTAATATAGGCTCTATGCACAGCAGCCATATTATCACTTCCTTCACAGGTGTTACCAATGATACTAATGAAGGCTCTGTTCCATTTAGTGTAGCACAGTGGTGTCCACAATCCCAGAGTTACACACCTGTAAGGGGCCATTTGGAAGCCCATGAGGGTCCCTGGACCCCAACTGTAGACCCACTGGTGTAACAGAGTCAGAGTGTTTCCAGTGGGCCAACATGCACAATATCAGCACCCTGACTCTGTTTGACCAGAATGGAACAGAGCCTTCATTAGTATCATTGGTAACACCTGTGAATGTCTTCATAATATGGCTGCTGTGAATAGAGCCAATTGCTCCACACTCCCCTAGAATAAAAAAGAAGGATGGATTACAGGGGCGTGTCCCAGCGTAGTACCGGGGTATAGACAGGTTTCCTGTTAGTAAACATTGAGAGGAATATGACCGCGCAGCTGCGGGGGGAAGCCTATGGGTGCGTTTGGAAATTACGCACCGGAGCACCGGAGCACACTCGCCTATTAGTTTGTATTGGCCAGTGCGCTCACTGCCGCTCAGGGCTGTATTTTCGAACGCGCCTTCCACCCCCAGGCATGCGCAGATTGCGCATTCTGCTCTGTGATGACGTCGCTCGGAAACCCGTCTATTGCACATGCGCAGTGTTATCAGGAAGTGCACGACGGAGTGTTCCAGCAGAGGCGCTACATAAAAACCCCCAGGATCCCTTCTCAGTCGGTCGAGGTGTGTGTTTGTTGTTCTCTCCACTCAGCACCTAAACAGCTGGAGGTTTGTAATTCTAATACACAAGTGGACTAAATGACTAACATAGTTATAAAGAACAACAACAAAGTGACATAAACCCCCATATCCAAGTTATTAATATGCATATCTATCATGTGGTGTTCACTATCAACAAATAAAAATACATTTTGAAGACGAATATAAGTTTTTATACTGTGAGCATATCTAAACGCATAGGCCATATATATATATATATATATATATATATATATATATATATATATATATATATATATATATATATATATATATATATATATATATATATATTTTACCTAATGTCTTCTATGCAGCGACTCCAAATATAGGCCTAATATGTGTCTTAATATGTGGGCTACAAATCCAATAAAGTAGCCTACACTAGTTGCCATACTCTGTATGTAGTTCCAAATGCAATTTCGGAGCAATAACATTTTCCTATTTAAAAGTATTTCTATTTATGTGTATTGTCATGGTTATTGTGTAATTAAAAACAATGCTGTTTATTACCACACTACAGCACATCTGAATCTCGAGCACTTCAATTTGCACAAAATACCTGACAGTAAAGCATCAGTAGATGAGAATTTTAATGATTTCTATAACTTTGGGCTAATATTCATTCAGTGATATGCCACACAATTGTGCCTATTATGGCACTAAATAGGCCTACTTGTTTTGACCATATTAACATTTAATTTCAGCAAATAAAGATCTTCAGCAGGTCTCCGTGGCTACTGAAGTGACACAAAACAAACACTACCGTTTAAGGGTCACACGCTGCCATCTACTGAGCCTTTTTGTATGTTCAGGCAGGATTTTACTGCGCATGTGCAATACCCCGGTACTACGCTGGGACACGCCCCTGTAATCCATCCTTCTTTTTTATTCTAGACACTCCCTAGGAAGCAGGGGGGGAGGGGAGGGGAGGGGCGGGGCTATTTGAACCACAAATTATCGGGCCCGCCCCCTCTCTCACAAATACACCGACCGACAAACACACTCACAGACAGCTCTGCAATGTTTCGAAGTAAAAAGAGTGAACTAAACAACTCATAATGTTTACCAGGGTGGTAAAAAAAGCTGCTAAAACCAGACCGTGGAAACACAATGAATTATCTCCAACCGACAAAAACTCAGGTGAGTTTCTACAGTAGCCCTGAAACATGACTCGAGTCATACCATGACAGTCATGGAACCACTTGTTCCTGGTTTGCGATTTTTTTTTTACATTTACAACAATCACATCTACATTAACGTTCCGATTTCAAATATAAAGTGCTGACCCTCAAGCTACTGATGTAACAAGTTGGGGCGCACTGTACTCGTATCTTCCGTATTGTTCAATAAAACGCATTTTTAATCCGATCGGCGGCCATTTTATTTTTTATTTGTAATATATCAGAGTGCAATACACCTCCCAGCCGATAGGGGCGCGTAGTTGAAAGCATTGGAGAAAATGGCTGGTGATCGGATTAAAAAGCTTTTTATTGAACAATACGGACGATACGGATACTTAGACCAGTGCACTTTAACTGGTTACATCCATGGCTTGGGGGTCAGCACTTTATATTTGAAATGTGAACGTTTATGTAGATGTACGGCTTGTAAATGTCAAAAATTCGCAAACCAGGAACAAGTTGTTCCATGACGCTTGTGACAGACGAGCGTCATGTGAAACATGGCCATTCTACAGGTGTGATAGCTTAGCTAATTAGCTGTTCAGCATTAAGGAATTGATGGAATTGTGTGTAATTTCAATTTGATGTTCCTTTGGAAAAGCAACAACTAGTAAAGATGAAGAGCTATGTTGTGTGATGTTTGTGAAGGGAATATGTTGTATTATTGAGCTGTGTTTGTTTGTGATGCTGAGACACTGAGTGCCGCGTTATGAGCTTGTAGATCTGCTATTTTTGAAAATTTGTGAAAACCTCTGAATATATGTATTTTTTTTAAACAAACATTTTTTACTCATATCTTTGCTTCTGGAGGTACAAAACATTTTCAGATCGGGGTCCGTGGCCAAATATATATCAAATTTGGGGTCCTTGACATGAAAAAGTTTGAGAACTACTGGTGTAGTTTGTAATGTTTAGAGGTAGTATGTTTGTAGGTTAGTGGTGTAGTTTGTAATGTTTAGAGGTAGTGAGTTTGTAGGTTAGTGGTGTAGTTTGTAGTGTTTAGAGGTAGTGAGGAAGACGTGTGCTGGCAGTGATGATGAGATACATTATGGATGTTTCAATGGGCTCTATGAACAGAAGCCACACTGGAAATAAATTGGGCCTCTTCCTTACTTCCTTTTACAGGTGTTACCAATGATACTAATTAAGGCTCTTTTCCATTCTGGTCAAACAGAGTCAGGGTGCTGATAGTGTGTTTGATGGCTCACTGGAGACACTCTGCTACACCATTGGGTCTCAAAGTGTTCTTGAGGGGGGTTCCAGATGGCCCCTTATATATCTGTAACTCTGAGAGTGTACACATACAACCAAATGGACCCTCACTGGTTCATTTGAACACTCAGAGTTATGGGAGTCCTTGAAATTAAAAGAACCACTGTGCTACACTGAATGAAACAGAGCCTTCATTAGAATCATTGGTAACACCTGTGAAGAAAGTAAGTCAGGGGCCCAATTAATATGGATACTATGCCGTGGTGGAAAAATTACTCAATGTGTTTACTTCAGTAAAAGTCTCTATACTGAAATGTAGAACTACTCTTGTTACAAGTAAAAGTCTGGAATTCAAAATGTACTTGAGTAAATGCACTTAGTTACTTTACACCACTGCTACTGTGCATAGAGCCTATTTGTATCCAGGTGGACTGTTCAGCGTTGTTTTGTTGATGCCGCCAGTATGTCATGTTTCTAATGTAATGTAGTTGTATATTTGGTAGTGCAAGACCGCCAAGGTTCTTTGATCTCTAAGAATGCTTTACATCATTGGTTCTCAAAGTGGGGTCCGGGGACCCCCAGGGGTACTTGAGGGGATACCAGGGGGTCCCCAGCTAAATAATTTATAGGAACCAAATGGACCCTTATGGGTCTGTAACTCTGAGACCCTAACGGGTCCATTTGGTTCCATTTGTACACTCTCAGAGTTACATTAACATTGATTTTACAATATAGCCTAATGCATGTCAAACGGGGGGGTCCTTAAATTACAATGATTGAGAATCACTGCTAGAGCCGTAAAAATCTTCTCTTATGGGGGTCCCTAGCTTATCTTTTCAAATGGGGGTCCGTGGGCTAATAAGTGTCAATTTGGGGGCCCTTGACAGGAAAAAGTTTGAGAACCACTGCTTTACATAACCGTGGGGACTTTTATTTTGTTCCAAATAAAATAAGTAATAAATTGATCTAGCATATTGAAATAGGATTTTGGTATGCAAACTGGAATAGACTGGAATAAGTGAATGCATTTTGCATATATATATATATATATATATATATATATATATATATATATATATATATATATATATATATATATATATATATATATATATATAGTAAAATTGTGTCGCAGATTAAAGTTTTTCCATGGGTTTCATCGATAGATTCATTGACTATCAGTGTTGTGTGAATGAATGGTAGACATTTAACCACTTAAACCGTCAACACTTTGTAAACTTGACCTTTGGCTCTGTACTTGATTTTCTCCTTTTTCCCAGAACCACTTTGCCATCTGCTATTGACTAATGTTCCCCTCAGCATAGGGATGCTATATAAGTTTGATTAGATAAACTATGCTGTGTACAGGATACAGTATACGTATATATCTGGTATTTATCTGGCTCTCGGTCACTTGAATTAATGTTTGTTTGTTTGTTTGTTTGTTTCTCAGAGTGGAGACGGACTGTGCCGAGGTTGCGCCATAAATGCCCAGAAGACTGAGGTTCTCACCTGCAGTATAACACCCTCCCAGAACATCCACCTCTAATGACGACGCAGAGGTGATCTGGTGAAGCTAGCCAGATGTACGTAGGCCTGTCACAATTCTTACATAATCGTCTGATTGCAATTATTTGAGATAATCGCAATTATTTTGCATAATCGTTGAAGTATTATTATTTGTATGACAATTAATCGTCAACTTAAATTTGTAATCATGACAGCCCTGGACAGACGGACGGAGGATGGAGATGACGGGATACACCGCTGGAAGGCTCAACCCGAGGATGCCCTAGAGATCGAGAGCTTGGAGATCTCTCTCTATCCACGGATTTGTCTGCATGGGGCGGGGGGGATTCCTCTGCGGCGCTGGCCCTGGTCTGCCTGCGGTGGTCTCCATCCGGTGTATCGATCGCTGATTTATCACATAATTCCACTTCAGTGTGTTTTGTGCACACGACAGTGTGTCACGACAGTGTGTATGTGTCTTCGTTGATGCATAAATCCACGACAGTGCGTTCTGTGCTTTTGTATCCACCTCGATGTTAAACACCGGTTGGTTTCCGCCGCCGAAAGACCCAGGTCGGCCGGGGGTTTCCTCTGAAGACGGCTCAAAGTAAGGAACCTCTTTAGGGCTGTCACCATTATGACGTTGAACTTGGCGATAAATTGTCGCTCAAATAATTGCGATTTAACTATTTAATTGCGTCTTACTGACATTTTGAATAAAACTTTGTCTGGCTTTTTTTAGGCTTCGTAAACAAAAGGCGAGCTACACGCTCAAAACGCATCACGTCGTGATGCGTTTTGAGCGTGTAGTTCGGCTATTTCCACAATTTTTTGAAAATGTTTAAAAAATATATGAACATTTTTCAACATGGAAATGATTATGACTATGATCCCCAAAAAAGTATTGCGGTTATCTCAAATACTTGCGATTATGTAATAATAATTGTGACGGTCCTACCTGGTCATTTTTCCTTTTCCTTTGCTGGATGCTGCAGTTGCTTTATGCTGCAGTTTGTTGGATGATGCTTGTGATGAATACAGCTATGCTGTTCGTGTTGGATGCCGTTTGGGTCGTACGTGTGATGATGTGGTTAAAGATTTTTGCTCTTTTTTTCAGGTTTGAAGGCCGACGTTGAATCTATGACTATGTTGGTAGTGTAGTTTTTGTTTTCATCTGCCTCTGCAAATCCAGGCTGTACCTGGTCATTTTGAAAAGGTCCATAAGACCTTGTTCATTTGTAAGGTCACTGTTTGGTAGGTACCAAAAGGACACTGTTTGGTAGGTCCCAAAAGTCACTTTTTGGTAGGTACCAAAGGTCACTTTTTTTCTGGCTGGGTTGGGGGGAACTGTGTAAATCCAGGCCTGGACCTGGTCATCTTAAAGGTGTGTGTGCGGGGGGGGGGTCACACGATCATCAATTTCAAACCAATGGAGCAACTATTTTTTGTTTCTCGCCCACCTGAGTTACATCACGGCAAGGTAACTATACAATGCAAACATCTAGCAAAGTTATTTCATGATATTTTATGAACAATCTAATAATGAGCATTTTTTTTGTTTGGTAGCTTTATTTTTTTCCGGAAGGAGAAGCCATTCCGGTAAACTTCGGTGAAAAAGAGAAGGCACGTCCCCCGATGGATTCGCTATGGGGTCCCCCCGACCCCAGATGACCCTGATCTTCAACGCGGAGCAGTTCTGTTGTGCACAGCGGCCACTCGATCCTGTAGGTTTACACTCTATAACACTCGAAGGATCAGACCCTTCCTCACCCAGGAGTCAGCCCAGCTCCTTATCCAGCCATCAGTCATATCAAAACTTGACTATTGTAACTCTCTCCTTGCTGGCCTCCTGGCATGTGCACTTAAGCCTCTCCAAATGATCCAGAATGGAACCAGCCAAAAAGGGTCACATGTCTTCATCTTCTCCGCTCCCTCTATTGGCTCCCAGTTACTGCCTCGCACAGAGTACAAAACACTGACATTGGCCTACAAAGCAACCAAAGGTATGGCACCCCATATCTTCAAAGCCTGATCCAACCCTACAACCCCCCCCGCTCTCTCAGATCAGCTAACACAGGGAAGCGGTCAGAACCTTCGCTAAAACATCCAGGACAACGCTCCACACGTCCCATACTCTTCTCCCTTCTGGCTCCCAAACTATGGAATGAACTCCCCATTGCAATTAGAACTGCAGACTCACTCTCAACCTTCTGCCATAATCTGAAGACTCACCTCTTCAGACTCCACCTAAGCCTGTAGCACTTGCCCTAGCCTTGACGACCTTGCAGGCTTATGCAAAGGCTAAAATGTAACTTCGATAGGATGTTATGTAATCAGATGGTAATTGTTGACCTGGCATCCTATAGAGTGTATAGTTTCAATGTACATGCTGATGATAGGTCCTTGGTTTACGTATGTATTAATTACGTTTATGTATTAATCGCCCTGGATTAAGCATCTGCAAAATGCCTACATTTTAAAGCTCCTTCCTCCACCACCTCCTTCCACCACCACCACCTTTTACCACCCTCCTTCCACCACCTTCTACCACAATTTACAATCTAGACATTTAGCAGACGCTCTTAATCCAGAGTGATTACAGTAAGCAAGGACAACACAAGATAATGCATCAAATGCATCGAAATGGTAATCTAATAATAAAGTAATAAATAAGTAAACTAATAATCTAATAATCAAGTAATACATAAGTAAACCAATAAACTAATACATAAGTAAACCAAGAACCTATCATCAGCCTGTACATTGAACCTATACACACTATAGGATGCCAGGTCAACAATGACCTGGCATCAGTCTACATAACATGCTATCTAACATTTTAGCCTTTGCATAATCCTGCAAGGTTGTCAAGGCTAGGGCAAGTGCTACGGGCTGAGGTGGAGTCTGAAGATGTGAGTCTTCAGATTAGGGCAGAAGATTGGGAGTGAGTCTGCAGTTCTAACTGCAATGGGGAGTTCATTCCATAGGTTGGGAGCCAGAAGGGAGAAGAGTCTGGGACGTGTGGAGTGTTGTCCTGGATGTTTTAGAGAAGGTTCTGACAGCTTCCCTGTGTTAGCTGATCTGACAGAGTGGGAGGGGTTGTAGGGTTGGATCAGGCTTTGAAGATATGGGGGTGCCATACCTTTGGTTGCTTTGTAGGCCAATGTCAGTGTTTTGTACCCTGTGCGGGCAGTAACTGGGAGCCAATGCAGGGAGCAGAGAAGGGGGAGACATGTGCTAAGTTTGGCTGGTTGAAGACCAAGCGTGCTGTGGCATTCTGGATCATTTGGAGAGACTAAAGTGCACATGCCGGGAGGCCGGTAAGGACAGAGTTACCATAGTCCAGTTTTGATATAAGGAGCTGGGCTGACTCCTGGGTGAGGAAGGGTCTGATCCTTCGAATGTTATAGAGTGTAAACCTACAGGATTGACTGGCCGCTGTGATAGTGGCTCTTGAATGAGAGCTGACTGTCCAGGACAACACCAAGGTTCTTGGCTGTTGGAACCAAAGTTACCAGGGCGTTGTCTATAGAAATGGTTAGATCTTGCATGGGGCAGGACTTAGCTAGGAAGAAGTGAAGTTCAGTCTTGTCTGGGTTCAGCTTGAGGTGGTGTGAAGACATCCACTGTGAGAAGTCAGCCAGACATGCAGTGATGCACTCTTCCACCTGTTTGGCAGACGTGGGGGAAGGATGGAAACATTTGAGTGTTATCGGCATAGCAGTGATAAGATAGATTGTGCAAAGAGATAACAGCGCCAAGAGATTTAGTGTACAAGGAGAAAATGAGGGGGCCAAGTACAGATAGCTGGGGGACCCCGGTTCGGAGGGTGCGGGGAGAGGAGAGCAAATCTTTCCAAGAAACCTGGTAGGTCCGGCCAGTTAGGTAGGAGGATAACCCAGCTGGTGGTTCACTGTGCCAAATGCTACTGATGGGTCTAGAAGAATCAGGACTGCAGAGTGGGAGGCAGCCTGGGCAGCATGTAGTGCTTCTGTGACTACAAGGAGTGCAGTTTCCGTAGAGTGGGCCGGTTTGAATCCTGACTGGTTGGGATCAACAGGTTGTTCTCTGAGAGATGGAGAGAAAGCTGGTTGGAAACGACACGTTGAGAGAGAATGGAGGGGTTTAGGGACCTCAGGTTACGTCAAGTGGTGACGGTCTGCGGGTGAGTAGGTTTAGAAAGAGAGAGGGAGAAGGTTATGAAGTGATGGTCAGAGTTATTTAGGGAGGTAACAGAGAGGTTAGAGGGAGAGCAAGCTCTGGAGAACACAAGGTCCTACACACCCTCCTTCCACCACCACCTACCACCCTCCTTCCACCACCCCCTCTTTCCTCCACCACCACCTCCTTCTACCAATCTCCTTCTACCACCCTCCTTCCACCACCCTCCTTCTACCACCACCTACCTCTATCACCCTCCTTCTACCACCTACCTCTATCACCCTCCTTCTACCACCTACCTCTATCACCCTCCTTCTACATATCTGTTTGTAAGTCATGTTTGTTTGTAATACATGTTTCATGTTTGTTTGTAATACATGTTTCTTGTTTGTAATGCATGTTTCATGTTTGTTTGTAATGCATGTTTCATGTTTGTTTGTAATACATGTTTCATATCTGTTTGTAATTCATGTTTGTTTGTAATATATGTTTCATGTTTGTTTGTTTGTTTGTAATGTATGTTTCATGTTGTCTCGTCAGAGTTAGTCTTGTCCTGTCCCCACTCTCGGCCTGCACCTTGTCGTGGTGAGTGGGCTTTGAACCAAGACAGGCCATTTAACCCATTAAAACCTAGTGGTGTAAAGTAATTACAAATCTGAGGAATTCTTACTTTACCGGAGTATTTCCAATTTTCAATACTTCTACTCCACTACAACTCAGAGGCAAATATTATACTTTTACTCCATTACATTTATTTGAAGACTTGAGTTACTAGTTGTAGCCCTATGTATACATTTCGGCCATTTGAAAATCGATCTACGAGCTTGTAGATTTGCTATTTTCAAGTTATTTTTTTACATTTGAAAAATTGTGAAATGGAACATTCTACATAATGAGTACTTGGTACTTTAGGTAAATTTGTATACCAATAATTTTGTACTTTTACTCAAGTAAATTCTGAATTTCTGACTTTTACTTGTAACAGAGTATATCTACATTGCAGTATTGGCACTTTTACTTAAAGGGATATTTCACTTTCAAAAAAACTTTTGGTCATTTTATCGTCTACTCAGGCCTTTGTGAGTCCCCCAGACAGTTTTTAAGTTGCTCGATTCAGTATTTAGATATTTGATATTCATTTTATCAGACATGCCTCCCTTCCTATACAAACCCATTGTAACTTCAAACTCCATTTTAACCATGTTAGATTCATCGAAAACACCCGTCATTGGTTCTGGGGTCTCACCCTGCCCTCCTAATGCATGAGGGGCCGTGTTTTTCCGATTAATTTTTTCATTTATTTTATATTTTTTTTATTTTATTTTTTTTATTTTCAAATAAATGAAAGAAGTAATTGTAAAAACACGGCCCCCTCATTAGGAGGGCAGGATGAGTCACCAAAACCAAGGACGGGTGTTTTTGATGAATCTAACATGATTAAAATAGAGTTTGAAGTTACAATGGTTTGTATAGGAAGGGGGCATGTCTGATAAAATGTATATCAAATATCTAAATACTGAATCAAGCAACTTAAAAACTGTCTGGGGGGTTCACAAAGGCCTGAGTAGACGATAAAATGACCAAAGGTTTTTTTGAAAGTGAAATATCCCTTTAAGTAAAAAAGAGTACTTTGTCCACATTTTAGATTTCAGCTATATACTGTATGTATATAAAGGCCCAAGTTTTTCAGAAACTATTAGGATTTAGAACAGTGGTTTAGAAACATACATGTATGCATGCATGCATACACACACAATAGGGCTTTCACCAACTAGTCGACTAGTATAACCACTAGTCGACCTTGTTGGTACTAGTCGACCTTGTTGGTACTAGTCGAATAGTTGATCAAATAAATTGCCATTGTTTTAATGCCATTACTACTATTATTATTATTATTATCCTCCTGCCTTTATTTTTATCAAAAGGGGGTCAAAAGTATGCCCAATAATAGGCTATTATTGGGCAATAACCCCCTTTTGAGGATCCTTGGAGACACTGCTGTGCTGCTGTGCCAGAAGCGCTTCCCTTGAAATGGCATAGAAATAAAGGAAGGAGGATAATAACAGTAGTAATGGCATTAAAACAATGGCAAAAAAAACTACCACTGGGTCAAATTAGTCGACCAGTAAAAATCTCTAGTCGTGAAAGCCCTATTTGTGGATAGCCTAAGGTTTGGTCTTGATGAGCTGGACCCACCTGTGACCTTCAAGCTAAAGTTCAAATGAAACAAACAGCGACCGCTCATCACAACGTGTACTCAAATAGTTTAGACTCATTTCCAGACGTCACACTGATAAGAACCAGTATGCGCGCTTACACGCACTCATTAGACGTAATGTAAAAGTGGTCACAGCACTCATGCAAATCGTGCCCATCGTAACTACATTTTAGAGGATACCTAGTATGGGTGTATTTATTTATTCTCTATTTTGCGTTTACAGGAATTAATTAAAAATCTAATTTTAGGGACCTTTGATATAAAAAAAATACACAAGTAGATCTCATTATGACCACAGGTATACTCTAACATTCACACTCTCAGAGAGAGTGAACGTTAATATGTGGTTTCTTCAACCTGTAAATGAGTCAAAGAGGTAAAAGACACTGGTATGGCACTTCTGGTTCACTAGGATGGGGTTCAACTCCCTGCGGTGTCCTGCTGATTGCATTTACAGGTTAAAGGTGTATTTATATAAACCAGTATAATCATCATCACACAAGTCAAGCCATAAACCTTGTGTCAGGCTTTCCACCACGTAATGAAATGCACAGCCATTCATGTCGCTGCTAACTAACCTGATCCTAGGTCAGCCTAAAACATCGCACAAGTTAAAGGGCAAGACCGCTTTGGTAGAGGTTTGGGTTGTGTAGTTTTTGGTCATGTACTATGGTCGGAGTTGTTCATGTACTATCTGATTTTTTACTTGGTTACTTGGTTGGTTATGCAGGACTGAAGTTACTGTACTGTATTCATTTGCTGTGATGTGTTTCACTGTGAAGTCCATGTTCTTGTGAGATCAGACAGCCTGTGCATTAGCATAACCTGTTTTGGCTTGGTACATTAGATCAATTCACTTCAAGATCCCCTCCCCCCTTACCTCCCCCCTTACCTCAAATGTGTGGAAGTGTGGGGCAACACATATGAGAGTAACACCATTCCTTTGGTTATTTACAAAGAGGATTTCAGAGCACATACTAACAGACTTTTTATTTTATCAGGTTTGTTGAAAATAATGGATTTAATTGAGCTACGAACATTATTAGTCATGTACAAAGCGAAATACAGAGGGTTGCCAAAACAGTTACAGAAGTTATTTAATTTGAACTCGCAGGAAGAGGCCAACAGAAGAGATGATTTTAAACATCTGTTTGCTCGAACAACATTAAAACAAATGTGTATCTCTGTTACAGGTATACAATTATGGAATTCGCAAAGCAAGGAGTTGAAGAGTTGTACAACAGTGTTTCAGTTTAAGAGAGTGTTCAAAAGGGGGAAAATGATCAAGTATGAATTGGATGGTTAATCTTCATTTTTTTGGTAATTGTTGTTGTTGTTGTTGTTTTTAAGTTTTTTTTGTTTGTTTTTTAGTTCTGGTTAAATTTTGTGTGATTTTCTCATGCTCTCGTTCTTTGTTCTCTCATTTCTTTTCCGTTTAGTTTTCTCCTTTTAGTTTTAGTTTTTGATGAATCATGATGTACTGGTTGGTAGGATATTTGATGATTTTAATGGTAGAAAGGGGCAGGTATAAATAAGATTTATCTTCTAACTGCTCCTTTTCAGTTATGGAATATGTAAAAAAAATATGAATGTGATCATGTAAACCATAATTGAAATAAATAAAATGAAATGAAAATCTCCCTCTCTCTCTTACCATCTACATTAGCTTTTGGTACTTTAACTATATTTTGATGCCAATACCTTTGTACTTTTACTCAAGTAACATAGCACTGGTTCAGCTGGAAGTGAGATGCCCCATTCTGTGTGTAGTGTCTAGTGATCACATACAGCCATCTTGTCAACTGAACCGGTAGTCTAGTGGTTATTGAGATGTTTCTCAAAGGTGAGAGGACCGGGTACGAATCCCGCTTGGGTTCCATAGAACCTTGGGGAAAATGATGAAGTGTTTTCTTTTTACTGTACTGGAGTATTAGTGCACTTTTACTTCTACTCCATTACACCTGCAAAGGCAAATAGTGTATGCTCTGAGGAAGGCTCATAGCCGAAACGCTTAAGCGTTCACTTTATTGGTGTGCCAATAAAAAAGTGGAAATGTGAGTAATTTGTCCTCCATTTAATTGACATTTTTGGATGTGCTACCTTTTTGGATTTTTTTAAAATTCCTTTTTTGATATGTATACTGACTTTGGGTCTAGCACTCCACTGAGAAAACCCATTGTTGATGCGCAACCTCTTTTTCGTATTTAGTGTACTTGTACTCCACTACTACAATTATTTGAAAACTTTAGTTACTTTGCAGATATAAATTGTTATATAATAAAACATACATATTAACCACTTTAGCCCTATTTTATACCACAGCCATTTCAAAAATAGCCGATCTACAAGCTAGATCGGCTACTTTCAAACATTGTAGTACTTTAGCTTTTGGTACTTTACGTATATTTTGATGCCAATACCTTTGTACTTTTACTCAAGTAACATAGCACTGGTTCAGCTGGAAGTGAGATGCCCCATTCTGTGTGTAGTGTCTTGCGATCACATACAGCCATCATGTCAACTGAACTGGTAGTCTAGTGGTTAGTGAGATGTTTCCTAAAGGTGAGAGGACCGGGTACGAAACCCGCTTGGGTTCCATAGAACCTTGGGGAAAATGATGAAGTGTTTTCTTTTTACTGTACTGGAGTATTAGTGCACTTTTATTTCTACTCCACTACACCTGCAAAGGCAAATAGTGTACTTTTACTCCACTACTACAATTATTTGAAAACTTTAGTTACTTTGCAGATATAAATTGTTATATAATAAAATATACATATTAACCACTTTAGCCCTATTTTATACCACAGCCATTTGAAAATAGCCGATCTACAAGCTAGATCGGCTACTTTCAAACATTGTAGAACTTTAGCTTTTGGTAAGTATATTTAAAAATAAGTAAATATAAAAATAGAGTATTTTTATATTGTGGTATTGCTACTTTTACTTAAGTAAAATGTCTGTGCACTTCTTCCACCATGAAACACAGTTGTGTTTAAAGAAATAATTGCTTTTCAATTCATCCTAAGGACTCATTCCCTTATTTTCTATGTTTACAAAAAATAAAAATAACATTCACTTTTAAATGCATTCACCCTTCCCCTTAGGCCGTGTGGTGACCCACCAAAAAGTGCCTAGAAAATGAATTTCGTTCCCACGTCTTGGATCTACTTTTTCAATGCATTTTTGCATAGACAATACCCTTGTGGACTTTGGGTTAAAATGTCTCCGCACAAAATCCTGCAGTATTTTTTTACAAGCCAGAAATGTATATAACAGTGAATAACCAAAAAACGAAAATCTTATGCTGCTGTTTTTGCTTGTAAAATGTGTTATATTGTTTTTGGCAACACAAAATCTTTCTCAAATGTCATAAATACATGTACCTAACACCTGAAACAAGTATCGGTGCCTTAGTATACTCATATTTGAAATGTAGAAAGAAAAAGCTTCTACTGAAGTGATTGGCGCCCAGCACAATGAAACATACACATACAGTAGTACATTTAGCTAAAAGCTTATATTTCATACATAGAAAATGTCACAACTTACTGTACTGTGTACTGAAAGGTAGGAAAAAAAGCAGCACTCCTTGGCCCAAAATGGCTGAGAATCAGCCCCCTAGATTGGAATAATGCCAAAAATGGACTAGACTAAAATAAATACACTAAAGCTCGAAATTATTACAACACATGGTATAAAATATTTATTAAAATACCACAGTGTGTCACAGCATGTGTCATTTGTACATCAACCCTCCCACCCACCCACAAGATCAGGCCTTCTGTGTCACTCACAGAGAAATGTTGGTTGACAGTGCAACGGCAGCAAAATAGTATACAAATATGACAAAATATGAAAGTGCAGACTGCATCTCCTCTGGATGACCACTGATCACACCATTCATGGATTTGGGGCACCAACTTGACTCATTGAGTATGTCTTGCAGCCTTGCATCACCAAACCTTTTTCCTAAAATACCTAGGAAGGACATGTATGTATGTTCAGAGATGTTGCACTTGGTAGGGCAGTGAAAAACCAGCTGGGGGAAATCAGGGGTCAACCTCCGCTTCAATTTATCCTGCCTGCAACATAAAATGTTAGGGAAAGATGAGCACAAGTGTATAGATAAAGATGTATTCACAATGATAGCCAATTTAGTTTAAATATACTCTCATAGACTTGTTTGTGATGGAATACATCTATAATATACTTTTCAGCATAAATGTTTTTGTTTTGTTTCCCAGAACTGTCAAAGACACACATGGTATTTGAGTTACCTGTAGTTTGAAGCATCAAGGTCCTCATGCTTCTCCACTGTGTTTACGAACATCCTTCGTAGATGGTTTATTTTCAGCACCTCTTGGTCAACTATAAGCCATGGCGGATGACTCTCTCACAGAAGATCTTGTAGCGGTCAGCGAAGGGTGGTTCATTTCCCCACACACACACACACACACACACACACACACACACACACACACACACACACACACACACACACACACACACACAGATTTTAACCATTTATTTATGTCCACATAAAGGAGAAACATACAGGGACACAAATATTATACTGTAGGTGCAGTAAGGTTACATTCACATAATCCTGGCATATGTCTTCACAATACAATAAACATGTCACTCAGTACTCTATATGGGTATAAGTAACACCGTCTCCGCCATATATGGCGGCTGCTAATTACAGACAGCACAATACTTTGCCAACCTTTTTGCCTCCTTTTTGGGCATCCCAAGTTGTTGAAACCCTCTAACAGCCAGTATGTGGGTATGTCCTATAGGCTGCCAAATATAAAAACAAATAGGCTGCACCTAATAGCCCAGCTCTGAGATGGTATGTAGGAGTGGTTGGTATTTAATGATCTTGGTCATAAAGGCTTCCTCTAGGCTAGAGTCAAAGGTGCAGGCTATCTAATACAGACACTTACCAGATGTTGTGATTGATAAAGAGTCCAGGGAAGTGTGACACTTCCCTGGACTCTTTATCAATCACAACATCTGGTGTATTAGCTGTTAACGATGTAAAGATGTCTGAGTTAAAACAGAGATGGAACATGGATGAAATGACACGGGAATGTTTAAAATACAGTAATAGCACCCATACAATCATAAAATGACAAATCAATATTTGACAGTCCAATATTGACACGCATGTTTTGTTTACAATCTCTTACTTGGCCATATTGCCAATTAGCTTATGGGCTTTATCAGCACTGGTGAGATGCAGTGGTGGACATTCACTTGAGTACTGTATGTTTTTTTAGTACCTGTACTTTCAGTGGTGTAAAGTAACTAAGTACATTTACTCAAGTAGGCTACTGTACTCAAGTAGAATTTTGAGTTAGTTTTACTTTCACGTGTTGTGAGCTTGTAGATATGCTATTTTCAATAGATTTTTTTCATGTGATAACATAAAAAATGATTTCAGTCTCATGTTAAAATGTGTCTCCCCCCAAATAAATCTATTGAAAATAGCAGATCTACAAGCTCACAACGCGTTACATACTTACGCCTAGTAACCTCATTCATACTTTAAAATGTTCATCTTACTGTGGACATGTCTGCCTGAAAAGGAATCTTTGAAATGTTGCATAGTTTTAGAATTTTACTCCTTTAAAAGTTCAGAGATTTATAATGGAGACGGATGGAAGGTTTTGGGACCTCAAAAAAACACTTTCACCCAGAAACTCCATTCACAGTTCAAAAATCCCCCCTTACTGTGGACATGCATCCTTGAGATGTTTTACTTTGAAATGATTTGTAGTTTTTGAAATATTTTACTTTAAGCGCCCAATGCATTGTCAATGGCAATGGATATTTAAAGGGAAAAGGGTACAAACTTTCCCAGGCTAAGTTAACAGAACAAGTCAGAACCTCTGTGGTGCAGTGGTTTAGATACAGGACAAGCGACCAGAAGGTTACCAGTTCAAATCCAACCAGGACAGGTTTCCAACCAATACCTGACTCTTGCACCTTTATCTGATCTTTCAGTGAAGAGCGTGTAAGAGACCATAAAAAGTATGTACCATGGTGGAGCAGTGGTTAAGATTCAGGCCTTGCATACTGAAGGTCCTGAGTTCAAATCCCGTAAGGACATCTTTCTAACTTTTACCTGGGGCTTTTACCTTTATATAATCTTTCAGAAAATTCCGCGCCAGTCAATAGAACAGGTAAGGACCTCTGTGGTGCAGTGGTTTAGATACAGGACTTGCAACCAGAAGGTTCCCGGTCCAAATCCAACTGCCCTTACTTTTTTTTTCTTTCCCAAGACTCAAGACCCAAAAGAGTCTTGAGTCAAACCAATTACTCCCGCGGAGACATCAAATTTCTCTTTTGGGCCTTGAGTCTTGACTCAAGGCCCAAAAGAGAAATTTGATGTCTCCGCGGGAGTAATTGGTTCGACTCAAGACCCAAAAGAAGGTGAACTAACTGTAAAGATTCAAAATGTCATATATAGAATAGAAACCCCATTCAAACTTTAAAATGTTCATCCTAATATGGACATTTTTGCCTGAAAAGGGATCTTTGAAATGTTTCATTGTTTTAAAAGTTCAGAGATTTATAATGGAGGTCGATGGAAGATTTTGGGACCTCAAAAAAACACTTTCACGAGAAACAGGGCTGCCAACACTCCTGGATCCCGCATGAGTCTCCTGACACTCTTCTGGATCGTCATTTCTTCTGGTTTTATACTGGATTGGGTATCAAACTGACAAACTCCCAAAATTCACCTGGGGGAGGACCCCCAGACCCCCCGGTTTGGGGGTGTGGTCAGTGCATGCCATCATACAGAGATATTAACTTTTAAGTAATGGATGGTTATTATTAAAGATGGGCCTTACACTTTGTAGTGACCAAAAAAGTCACTACAAAGTACTACCAATCAACTCTAAATTGCCTGAAACGTACTCCTAAGAGGTTTTTGGGGGGACGATTTTGGCCTCCACACTTAGTGATTTGGATTTAACTTTCGTTTCGGTAGTGACAAACTTTCGTTTCGGTAGTGACACAATGGTGACATTTTTTTTTACTAAGTCCACAGCTCGATGAATTTTAGGGACAAAAAAAAAGTCACTATAAAGTACTACCAATCAACTCTAAATTGCCTGAAATGTACTCCTAAGAGGTTTTTGGGGGGACGATTTTGGCCTCCACACTTAGTGATTTTTTCGGATTTAACTTTCGTTTCGGTAGTAACAAACGGTAGCACTTTACAATAATGACCCGTTATAAAGCATTTATAAACGTTTATAAGTAGTATGTAGACTATTAACAAATCATTAACAACCTGTTTGTTGACATTCGTAAATGATTACTAAAACCTTTATAACTACAGTTACAAATCATTTATAAAGTATTAGTAAGTAGTGAACTATTCATGAATAAGCCATTTATATACATCTGTAAAAGATTATTAAATCATTTGTAACGACCCATTCTAAAGCATCTATAAATGTTTATAAGCAGTTTGTAGACTATTAACAAATCATTAACAACCTGTTTATTGACATTCGTAAATGATTACTAAAACCTTTATAACTACGGTTACAAATCATCTATAAAGGTATTTTATGACTATTCATGAATAAGACATGTATAATACATCTGTAAATGATTATTAAATCATTTGTAACTGATGTTACATAATATATACAAGCTATTGGTAGCTTGTTCATGTTTAACATATGCTTTGTTAAACATTCCTAAAGTATCTATAAATCCTTAATACATGTTATTATGTGCCCTATAGTAAAGTGAAGACAGTTCATCATTTACAACTGTCTGTTAATGTGTTTGTTCATGTTTAACATGCTTTGTAAAACATTCTTAAAATATCTAAGACTATGCATTATTATACTCTACCAGGAAGGCTGTACTTGTTAGCCATCTGTTAGCTCAATGGGTTGAGACGCAGTATTCATGATCCAGAGGCCATGAGTTCAAATCCCATTGATGTCTTTCCTATGATTCTTTCCTTTGCAGACTGGCTTCCAGAAGATCAACTGAAAAATACCAGGAAGGCTTTACTTGTCAGCCATCTGTTAGCTCAATGGGTTGAGACGCAGTATTCATGATCCAGAGACCATGAGTTCAAATCCCATTGATGTCTTTCCTATGATTCTTTCCTTTGCAGACTGGCTTCCAGAAGATCAACTGAAAACTACCAGGAAGGCTGTACTTGTCAGCCATCTGTTAGCTCAATGGGTTGAGACGCAGTATTCATGATCCAGAGGCCATGAGTTCAAATCCCACTGGTGTCTTTACTGTGATGCTTTCCTTTGCAGACTAACTTCTAGAAAAACAAGTTAAAACCACCAGGAAACCTGTAACTCTCAGCCAACAGCTTAGCTCAACTGGTAGAGCGTCTGTCCAATAACATGACTTGACTTGACTTGAGTGGGTTCGATTCCCACTCGAGTCAAGTGTCCCCGGTAACTTGGGGCAACGGATAAATTGACTGATATCCTTAGTGATGCTTCCCTTTGCAGACTAACTTCTAGAAAAACAAGTTAAAACCACCAGGAAACCTGTAACTCTCAGCCTACAGCATAGCTCAACTGGTAGAACGTCTGTCCAATAACATGACTTGACTTGACATTAGTGGGTTCGATTCCCACTCGAGTCAAGTGTCCCCGGTATCTTGGGGCAACGGATAAATTGACTGATATCCTTAGTGATGCTTCCCTTTGCAGACTAACTTCTAGAAAACAAGTTAAAACCACCAGGAAACCTGTAACTCTCAGCCAACAGCATAGCTCGACAGGTAGAGCGTCTGTCCAATAACATGACTTGACTTGACTTGACTTGTGTGGGTTCGATTCCCACTCGAGTCAAGTGTCCCAGGTAACTTGGGGCAACGGATAAATTGACTGATATCCGTAGAATAACTTGTAGGAGTGTGCTGGTTCAAATCCTCACCACCTTAGTAACTGAAACCGAATCGGATATCAGTCAATTTATCCGCTGCTCCAATTTACCGGGGACTTGACGTTAGTGGGAATCGAACCCAGGACCGCTCGGTCCTGGGTTGGACTGGATTTGAACCAGCACACTTCTACAAGTTATTCTACGGATATCAGTCAATTTATCCGTTGCCCCAAGTTACCGGGGACACTTGCCTCGAGTGGGAATCGAACCCACTCAAGTCAAGTCAAGTCATGTTATTGGACAGACGCTCTACCAGTTGAGCTATGCTGTTGGCTGAGAGTTACAGGTTTCCTGGTGGTTTTAACTTGTTTTTCTAGAAGTTATTCTGCAAAGGGAAGCATCACGAAGAATATCAGTCAATTTATCCGTTGCCCCAAGTTACCGGGGACACATGACTCGGAGTGGGAATCGAACCCACTCAAGGAAAGAATCATAGGAAAGACATCAATGGGATTTGAACTCATGGCCTCTGGATCATGTATACTGCGTCACAACCCATTGAGCTAACAGTTGGATTACAAATATAGCCTTCCTGGTAGTTTTCAGTTGATCTTCTGGAAGCCAGTTTGCAAAGGAAAGAATCATAGGAATGACATCAGTGGGATTTGAACTCATGGCCTCTGGATCATGAATACTGCGTCTCAACCCATTGAGCTAACAGATGGCTGACAAGTACAGCCTTCCTGGTAGTTTTCAGTTGATCTTCTGGAAGCCAGTCTGCAAAGAAAAGAATCATAGGAAAGACATCAATGGGATTTGAACTCATGGCCTCTGGATCATGAATACTGCGTCTCAACCCATTGAGCTAACAGATGGCTGACAAATACAGCCTTCCTGGTAGAGTATAATAATGCATAGTCTTAGATATTTTAGGAATGTTTTACAAAGCATGTTAAACATGAACAAACACATTAACAGACAGTTGTAAATGATGAACTGTCTTCACTTTACTATAGGGCACATAATAACATGTATTAAGGATTTATAGATACTTTAGGAATGTTTAACAAAGCATATGTTAAACATGAACAAGCTACCAATAGCTTGTATATATTATGTAACATCAGTTACAAATGATTTAATAATCATTTACAGATGTATTATACATGTCTTATTCATGAATAGTCATAAAATACCTTTATAGATGATTTGTAACCGTAGTTTTAAAGGTTTTAGTAATCATTTACGAATGTCAATAAACAGGTTGTTAATGATTTGTTAATAGTCTACAAACTGCTTATAAACGTTTAGATGCTTTAGAATGGGTCGTTACAAATGATTTAATAATCTTTTACAGATGTATATAAATGGCTTATTCATGAACAGTTCACTATTTTTTTATAAATGATTTGTAACTATAGTTATAAAGGTTTTAGTAATCATTTACGAATGTCAACAAACAGGTTGTTAATGATTTGTTAATAGTCTACAAACTACTTATAAACGTTTATAAATGCTTTATAACGGGTCATTATTGTAAAGTGCTACCTAACAAACTTTCGTTTCGGTAGTGACACAATGGTGAAAAAAAAATGTACTAAGTCCAGAGCTCGATGAATGTTAGGGACCAAAAAAAAAGGCACTACAAAGTACTACCAATCAACTCTAAATTGCCTGAAACATACTCCTAACAGGTTTTTGGGGGGACGATTTTGGCCTCCACACTTAGTGATTTTTGGGGATTTAACTTTCGTTTCGGTAGTGACCAACTTTCGTTTTGGTATAGTGACCCAATGGGGAAAAAATAAATGTACTAAGTCCAGAGCTCGATGAATGTTAGGGACCAAAAAAAGTCACTACAAATGGTACTACCAATTAACTCTAAATTGCCTGAAACGTACTCCTAACAGGTTTTTGGGGGGACGATTTTGGCCTCCACACTTAGTGATATTTTGGGATTTAACTTTCGTTTCGGTAAAATAAATTTTACCGAAACGAAAATTACCAATCAACTCTAAATTGCTTGAAACGTACTCCTAACAGGTTTTTGGGGGGACGATTTTTGCCTCCACACTTAGTGATTTTTTGGGATTTAACTTTCGTTTCGGTAGTGACCAACTTTCGTTTCGGTAGTGACCCAATGGTGTAAAAAATAAATGTACTAAGTCCAGAGCTCGATGAATGTTAGGGACCAAAAAAAGTCACTACAAATGGTACTACCAATCAACTCTAAATTGCCTGAAACGTACTCCTAACAGGTTTTTGGGGGGACGATTTTGGCCTCCACACTTAATGATTTTTTGGGATTTAACTTTCGTTTCGGTAAAATACATTTTACCAAAACGAAAATTACCAATCAACTCTAAATTGCCTGAAACGTACTCCTAACAGGTTTTTGGGGGGACGATTTTGGCCTCCACACTTAGTGATTTTTTGGGATTTAACTTTCGTTTCGGTAAAATAAATTTTACCGAAACGAAAATTACCAATCAACTCTAAATTGCCTGAAACGTACTCCTAAGAGGTTTTTGGGGGGACGATTTTGGCCTCCACACTTAGTGATTTTTTCGGATTTAACTTTCGTTTCGGTAGTGACAAATTTTCTTTTCGGTAGTGACACAATGGTGATTTTTTTTTTTACTAAGTCCAGAGCTCGATGAATGTTAGGGACAAAAAAAAAAAGTCACTACAAAGTACTACCAATCAACTCTAAATTGCCTGAAACGTATTCCTAAGAGGTTTTTGGGGGGACGATTTTGGCCTCCACACTTAGTGATTTTTTCGGATTTAACTTTCGTTTCGGTAGTGACAAACTTTCGTTTCGGTAGTGACACAATGGTGAAATTTTTTTTTTACTAAGTCCAGAGCTCCATGAATGTTAGGGACCAAAAAAAAAAGTCACTACAAAGTACTACCAATCAACTCTAAATTGCCTGAAACGTATTCCTAAGAGGTTTTTTGGGGGTCGATTTTGGCCTCCACACTTAGTGATTTTTTCGGATTTAACTTTCGTTTCGGTA
>NC_139939.1:17517174-17562174 GCF_963454915.1 Gymnoscopelus microlampas
GCCGTGCGCCAGGATGAGGCCCCAGACCACCACTGAGATGCCAATGCGGATCTTATTGTCACGGATACCGGTGAACACCACCGGGTGGACCACAGCTACGTAGCGATCCAGACAGATACACATCTACAGTAGGGTAGGAGAAGCACAAAAGAATACTTCAATCATGCAGGTGGATAATTATTGTACCATGAGTGCATGAGGAGCATGTGTTAATATATGAACCCTACTCCTTTGGGGTATTTTTGTCACAAGTACATTCATTTGCACATTTATGAAATGTGTCCTCTGCATTTAACCATCTTAACTATCAGGAGCAGTGTGAGCTATTACAGTAATATAGTGCCTGGGGAGCAGTAAGGGGTTAAGTGTCTTGCTCAGTCTTGACACTTTGACAAATAGGCTGGTGCCGGGGGGTGAACCGCGGACCTTCTGATTCCCAGAAGGCCTCTCTACCCAACAGTGGGGTGCTCCTTCCATTCCGACATCTCGCCACTCCGACTAGTGGCTTCCGCGTGCGGTTAGGGTTAGGGTTAGGGTTAGGTATAGGGTTCGTTAACGTCGGAAAGGCGACATGTCGGAAAGGCGAAATGCACCCGCTATGGCCGCCCTATATGAATGACCACAGTGGGAATGACAGTCCTAATACTAGTTCATCGTTGTTGTAGTCACATTAACAAATCAAAGTAAATAAGGTGAAGAAACTAAAATACTGTAATATCTTATCAAAAAAAATATATATTATACTATGTCGAGAAAAAACGAAATACTCACATTGTAAAAAATAATCACACTATAGGCTACTATGTGTTCATTGTAACGCACCTTGTAACTCCTGTTTTGAAAGGTGCTTTATAAATACAATTTACTTACTTACTATCTCATCAGAAAAACAAATGCTATGTTAACTTAAAAAGTATACCTAGTTGCTGGGTTCCCAAGGGCTCTACATTGGCCCCCTCCAGTTTTCACTCTACACATAGATCGGCTATTTTCGCCAAATGTTCACCCCAGAAGAATACTGTGGTTCATTACCATGGTCAAAAAGAAAAACTCACCAGGAAGAGCGGTGCCACATCCTTGACCCCATAGGCAAACCTCTGCAGGTACCAGATGCGGCTGTCTCCCAGGGCCAGCCGGTTAACCATGTCCACGGGCGTCATCAGGCAAAAGTAGGTGTCCAGAATAGCCAGGTTGAAGATAAAGATGTCTGAAGTGGACGAGTCACTCTTCTTGGATAGGATCTGCCACAGGACCAGGGTGTTACAGGGCGTTCCTATTGCCAGGTTGAACACTTTCACCCCGAAGTAGAAGATGAAGCCGTATGGGGCCACAGCACACACTGGGTACTGGTACCAGGGTGGGGGTCCGCTGGGTGCTCCAGGGGTGGTGGAGTTGACGTCGACGGTGGTGTTGAACATGGTGTGACTGAGAGGGTGACGGTGGTAAGATGCCATAGTGAAAAGCAGAGAGAGAAATAGGAAATTGCCTATAAGTTACAAACTGACTTTTATTCTCTATTTCTAGCTGCAGTTATTAAAGGGGTGTAAGTGATATTATTTGGTTAATATAAGTGTTAAATAGCTCTAGGTTCAGATATAGGGTATTTGTTCGTCTCCAGAAAATACATCATCGGGTCAGGATACCAATTTTATCCAATCAGGAGAGAGTACTCATACAGGATACAGAATAAAGAAGTGAAATTGGAAGTGATCATAAAACAAAAAAATTGCAGACAACATTGGAACTCTATAAAAATGTGATTCTCTCTTCTAATTTGATAAAATTGGTATCCCACCCCAAAACATATTTTCTGTTTACAAATAGTTTAAACTTTTTAATGAAAAATGCTTCTTTAACAAAAACATTATACCCCCTTTAACGTTTTTAAAACATTACATCACATTACATGCTTAAATTATTCTTTGACCAGTAATAATATTTGATCCCTCTGATTATATCCCTCTAATAATGCTGGTGATGCCACAAAATATCAAGTCTTCCTACCTTAATAGAGTTGTGTGTGTCTTGTTCTAATCCTGTTTGGAGGCTTTGTGTGGTGACTATCTGTCCCCAACTCAGCCCAAAGAATGCAGTGTCCCAAACCAGGTCCTTATCATATGGGATTATGGACGAAATAAATGTCTGCTCATGACTCTGCGTTCTGTATATAGCCCCGTTCAGTGGGGCCAGGGTCTTATGAAATTGGTCCTTGGAGATTGGATGCCATTTTTGGATTGGGCCTTGGGAACTGAAGAACAATGAGAAATGATCATTATTTAATCTAGCCTCAGCCCTGATTGGTTGTTGTTACCAAACAAATCAATGATGCAAGTTAATAGTCCTCAATGATTGGATGGTTAGGATAAATACTACTATGGTTAGGGTTAGGGTTAGGTTAGTGTGAGTAGGTTGAGCTAAAATGCAGTTACTGTATGCAATGAAGGTTTGTTTGCTTTTGTCTGTGTTGCTCAGTTATTTTGTAATGTCATGTAAGTAATCTAAGCTTAAATGACCATAGCAAGTTTCTAGCACTGGCCAGCAAATATTTATATTCTAAACACACGACTCACTGAACTGTGGTCAGCTGTACATTTCTCTCATTCATGATTAAGGAGTAGAATACATTTTGCATGCAGATCCTAGATCTGTGCACGTGTTGACTGTACTCACCAGCTTCTCTGCAGAAGAACATCTTATTTTCACTGATGCAACTAGAAGCCATGCAGTAAACATGTGATGCAAGGGAAAAGGTAGAGTACAAATGAGCAATAAAATGCAAGGTGTTACTAATGTGCCTAGACTGGGCTGAATGTTCGTAAAGACCCTGTTGGGAATACTTTCTAGCCAAGTCATTAAAAACATGCTACTATATAGAGTATCGTGTTGCACGTTTCACATTTCTAGTTATGTAACAGACTATACGCATAGGTTAATGCACAGGCCTGAATTTAAACTCAGTGTGTATCCATCCATGTAAATGACACCATCCAGCACACACCATTTTCCGTTAAGGTTTCCATATGATTAACACAATACACAGTAATAATACAATAGTAATAATACTAATAATCATAATCATCATAATAACACACTTTATTTACACAGCAAACAAATGCTTTACACCTCAAAATAAGAATAAATGAAAGCCAAGAACACAGGAGACATACAGTAGTTTGTAAACAGTATTTGGTAAGTACAGTTGACTACACCCATGGCCATGACATTGTTTAGAATACAAGAATTAGATCATATTTTCACTTCATTACTCATTTGTCTTTGTGTACTCAAGTACAGCCCACAGTACATTGGCCCATGTGCTTATCGCCTGTTGGTTTTGAGACTCTGTCAAATACAGGATGTTATGCTATAGTGCTGAGAAGGAGGAGGCTGCACAAGTCTTAGCCACAATGCAAAAATGTATTTAAAAGATTCAGGAAACCAACATTTCGACAAGAATAGGCTTCCTCTGGGTTTTGTAGCACCTGTCAACCTGAAGTCAGAGCAATTATGGGGGTAATATTTCATAGAGTTAGATGGGTTGTTCTCCACTGAACTGTGATGATCTCATTCCTGTTCTTGGAACACACACACACACACACACACACACACACACACACACACACACACACACACACACACACACACACACACACACACACACACACTTCAATCTCACCCAGCATTCCAGCTCCTCTACATCATTTTGAACCTATAACCCTGTCAGAACTCACAAAAACCATATCACAAATGAAATCCTCATCCTGCAATCTGGACACAATTCCAACTTCTCTGTTGAAAGAGGTAATTGAAACAGTCGGTCCATCCATCCATCCTCACCATAATTAACCACTCCATAGTCTCTGGTTCCCAGTCTCGATTCTCTTCTCCTCATGAATTATAGACCAATTTCCAAACTGTCCTTCATGTCCAAAAGTTTAGAACATTTTTTTTCCCCACAGCTTCTCACTCACCTGTCCAATTACAATTTGTTTGAAAAGTTTCAATCCGGTTTGAGAGCACTCCCAACCCGTAAGTTGTGTGAGATCAGGCTGGCACTCCATAGTACTGAGACAGCCTTGGTTAAAGTCACCAACGACCTTCTGATGACACTGGATGCTGGGGATGGTGCAATACTGGTCCTCCTTGACCTGACCGTGGCTTTCGACACAGTCGACCATGCCACTTTGTTGAGCCGTCTGGAGTCATGGGCGGGTCTTGGTGGCAGTGCTTTCCAGCTGATGCGCTCTTATCTCACAGCGAGAACTATCTCTGTCGAGATTGGTAATGCCATCTCTTCCTCCGCCCCCTCATTTACTGTGTCCCATAAGGATAAATTCTTGGTCCTCTACTTTTTTCCATCTACATGCTTCCCTTAGGTCAAATAGTCCGTAAACACAACATCCATTTTCACTGTAATGCAGATGATAGTGATACACCTCCAACCTCAACTGTTTATCCTCTCTTAAGGCCTGCCTAGTCGACTTACAAAGTTAGATGACTGCAAATTTGCTGCAACTTAACACAAATCAGATATTCTCCTGTTCGGCCCTCTCAGCACTAGATCCCACCTACACGACTGTTTTGACTTGAGTAGTAAAAAATGTGGGTGTACTACTGGATCCTGACCTCTGTCTTGAGGCTCAGGTAAAAACGTGGTTTGTACATTTTTTTCCACCTGAGAAACATCCACAGAATTAGACCAGTCCTTTCTACCCCTAACCTTCACAAAGTTGTCAATGCCCTTATCTCACCTGGATGACTGTAACGCCCTCTACTCAACTCTCAGCAAGGGCTCCATACACCGCCTGCAGTTGGTGCAGAATGTATAAAAGTATAGACAATTGGAAAAACTGTACTAAAGTACAGTACTTTAGTAAATGTACTTAGTTACTTTACACCTCTGCAAATGGAGCCCAGCTCTGGCATTTCAAGCCCACCATGACACCTGCTTTGCTGTCTGTCCTCCTGCACCGCAATGTCAGTTGTGTCCAGCCATCTTATCCAGACCAAACAACTGGCAAAGATTAAATGCTGCTGTGGATCTATTGCACGAAGCCCATCTTCCATGATAGATACTACAGAAAGATGCACATGTTTTTGACATAGAGAGCTAAATGTAGGAAGAGATGGAGAACAGCCAAAAGGTAACTGGACGTGGTGGGCCGTGGACCAGAAAATAAACTGCAGTTGGAATTGTGATTACGTAATAGCAAGTATCAAGAATGGTCATCATGGCAATTCAATAAGAGAGAGATCGAGTTGTTGAAAATGGGAATTTATTGAATAGACACTTTGACGTAATCATTTTGGCGGTTAGACTCCGATAACATTTATCATACATATGCAACATACATAGTATGGAATATGCTTAATAGGGACAACCCCCCTGTACATAGGTATGAGAAATGAATGATGGGGAGAATCCCAGGAGTCTAGACGCTGGTGGTGGCAGTGCGGAGACCCTCCTTCCTTCTTAACTCTAGCGCTTGAGACGTGGTGGAGTTTGGGGTTGGAGGTGGGTTGCTTGCTGCATGCTGGGAAGAGAATGACCAGTGAGAGAGGCAGTGATATTTAAAGGCGGAGTCCAACCGCCTGATTGGCTGACTGCCGATTGGCAGATTGACTGCAGGTTGGCAGATTGGCTGCAGATTGCCAATCTGCCAGGCTGCAGGACATAACAACTCAGTGATCTTCTTTCTTGAACTTGCGCTGTGAGCTACATTTCAATAAGAGAGAGATCGAGTTGTTGAAAATGGGAATTTATTGAATAGACACTTTGACGTAATCATTTTGGCGGTTAGACTCCGATAACATTTATCATACATATGCAACATACATAGTATGGAATATGCTTAATAGGGACAACCCCCCAAAACGTCTTACCGCGGCAGGTGAGACCTGAAATGAAACAGAATAACCTGTTGATTCCTGAACTTCGGGAGTCCTGAACTTCGGGAATCCTGAGCGAATGTCCACTGCTGAGCAGTGCCGCACCGCTACTAGGATCGAGGACGGATCAGGATGACCAGCTACGGGATATGAAGAACTGCCTATGTTCTCGAGCCGTGATTGAGTGTTAGCAGAGAGTGACGACAGATATTGAGACGGCAATGAAAGGCTAGAGGCCTTCAAGGCGTCTTAATGATGTGAGAAACCACCACCACCAGCTATATGAAGCTGAAACTGTTCTTAAGCATGTCAAAGTGTTTAAGCTGATAACGGAATCAGGATAGATAAACAAGGCAATGGCATAAGCACAGAAGACCACCAATCCATGAGGAGGAGAGGTGAAATTCTTTACAACGCTGAAGTATTCCTGAAAGGGATGGCCAGAATTAACTGGAGATATGGGAAGATCCGCTATAGAGATGCATGTAGTTTAACGTTAAGTTGGAGTAATTCCTGACGCCTACTGGCAGATACCCGTCGGGGGTGGATTGCTTGTTCGCTGACTGAAAGGAGAATGAGAGGTTAGAAGCAGAGATATTTTGAACGTGTAGCTTACTGAAAAAGTAGAGTAATCCCTGAGATGCTGCGGACTGAGAATGACAGGTTAGATGCAGTGAATTTGAGTATTGGATCCTTCGCTACTTTTCTAATCTCCTATATGCAGTTTTCTAAAGTTCATGTCACGCAGTGGAAGGTACGAGCATTACGCGAAGCTTCACCCAGGCTCCTGTCACGGGATTAGCGAGTCCTTAGCGCCACTGCAAACCTTTACCTGTTGACATGACCTTTATCCGACAATGCATGAATATAAATATTTTTAACACGTCCTACTAAATTCTGCAAGCTAAGTAGAGCGAGGCAAGGCCGAGTTTGGACCTGCCCAGTTCTCCTCTGGCTGGGGCAACTGATCTGAAGTTGCGCATGGCCACGGACCACCACCATGAGCATGGAACTGCGAAGCCTGTTTTGCACATAGAGCTACAGTACATTTCAATAAAAGAGAGATCACGCCACTTTGGAACAAGGGAGCAATTATTATAAAAGTGTACGAGATTCGGCGATTAGACTCAGTTTGCATTTAAACGAGCAGGATTAGGAGAGAGCCCCAAAATAAGAGTCAGGTTGAGAGAAGCACCGTGACGATTGGATAGATGACAGGAAAGAGAAAGCTTTAAACGGCAACCGAAATGTGCGAGCAATGGAATGGCGACTAGCGGGAAAAACAAAAGGGGAGAGAGTGGATAGCATGAGATGGCCTCTGGCCATGAAAGTAGCCAGCTTCTAGGCTAGGAGATGCGAGGCCGGGCAGGCGGTTGGCCGGGTAGGCGAGTGGCCGTGAAGCGCTCGTAGACTGACCCTTCTCAGTCAGGTGAAATTCCGCCAGCATTGGGGGAAGCTACTAGAGATAGCATAGGATGATCAAGTCCGGAATATCCACGGACGCAGAAATTAAGCCAGCATCGAGGCTAAAGCTACTAGGGAGCACAGCGAGACCATGCAGCGACGGTCGGAAATTTAGCCAGCATTGAGGCTAAAGCCACTAAAGATGGCATAGAAGGGGCTGGACGTACAGCGAAATTCCGCCAGCATGGGGGAGAAGCTACTAGAAATAGCATAGATGTCCGACTCTAATACGAACGCAGAAATCTAGCCAGCATTGAGGCTAAGCTCCTAAGAGCGGAACGACCAAGCATTGATGGTCGGGAGAAGAAGTGTAGCCAGCATTGAGGCTAGAGCTCTTAGAGAGCAGGGAGGCGACCATGCAGTGATGGACAGCAGTAGCCGGCAGAGAGGGCTCAGGCTAGGCTAGATGCGGGAGCCGGGGCATGCTCGTATAGGGCCAGCTGGGCCGGCAGAGAGGGATAAGAGGGGAGCCATGCAATGATGGTCAGCAGTAGCCGGCAGAGAGGGCTCAGGCTAGGCTAGATGAGCCAGCCGGGGCTGGCTCGAATAGGGCCAGCTGGGCCGGCAGGGAGAGGGATAAGAGGGGAGCAAGGAGAAGGCGCAACGCAGCATTAATGTGAAGATTAAGACGATGCAGCAATTTAGTGCTGCAACTTTAGCATTAACATGACCATCATGTTGGCAGGAGTTGAAAGTAGCATTAGTTGTAAATGCAGTCGATCGTGTTAGCAGGCTTATGACCAGCCTTGCTTTTTTTTTTTTTTTTTTTTTTGCAATAGCTGAAGCTGTAGAAGCAATGCAGACAGCTGTGTTAGCAGACTCGTGACTGACCTCGTGGCAGCAGCAGCATAGCTGTAATGTTTAGCCCATGATAGCAGACATGTTAGCAGCAGCTTTAGTAAAAGTAGCATTAACTGCAGTAGCGATGCAGTCAGCAGCAAAAGCGATTCATGACTAACCTCATGTTTGCAGCAGTAGTTCAAATAGCATTAGCTGGCTTTAGCAGTAATAGCAGAGCAATTGAAGCATAAACACTGCTTTTCTTTTTCTTTTCATAATACAATGAGAAGGTCACTCTTTTCCATCCTTCCTAAAGCTGCCTGGTGTCAATGCAGACGCAGCATAAGCACACTCAATACTAGCCTCATGGTAGCAGTTGAAGTAGTATGCTTGTAATGTTTACAGTCATGATAGCAGCAGACTGAATGAAAGTAGCATTAGCTGAAGCTGTAGTAGCAATGCATTAGCATTAGCTGAACCTGTAGTAGCCATGCAGTCAGCAGTGTTAGCCAACTCATGACTGACCTCATGCCAGTAGCAGTTTGACGTAGCATAGCTATAATGATTATTGTCATATGGCAGCAGTAGCTGAAGCTGTAGTAGTAAGGCAGTTTAGCAGAATTTGCTGACTCATGACTGCAGCAGTTGACATTGTAGTTGATATGATTAGCAGTAGCCTGGGTAAAGGTACCATTTAGCTGTGATGATTAGCAGTTATGTTAGCAGCAGTTTGAATATAGTTAGCATTAGCAGTGATCATTGCAGACATGAGTTAGCATTAGCTGTAGCATCAGTAGCAAGAGCAGACACATTAGCTGAATAATTATAGCATTTGTGAAAACCTCACAACTGTTGAAAGCAGGGCTGGAATGAAGCCATTGCACCTGGAAGGAGTGAGACCAGCTTGTTGGATGGGGCTGTAGAACCAGCTGATGATTGTTGAGAGCAGCCCTAGTCATGGAAGGAGTGAGGCAAAAACTTAATCGCAAAACATCAGAACTGAACTTAACTAAGCCCGCCAAAAATGAGAAAAAGCTGATGAGCTGCCGTTTGCAGCTCTGAGTGAGTAAGCAGCGGAGCGCAGAGAGTGCACACTTTGTTTGCAAAGCTCTGAGTGTGAAAGGCACAGAGAGAGCACACTTTGCTTGCTGCATGCTGGGAAGAGAATGACCAGTGAGAGAGGCAGTGATATTTAAAGGCGGAGTCCAACCGCCTGATTGGCTGACTGCCGATTGGCAGATTGACTGCAGGTTGGCAGATTGGCTGCAGATTGCCAATCTGCCAGGCTGCAGGACATAACAACTCAGTGATCTTCTTTCTTGAACTTGCGCTGTGAGCTACATTTAAGGTGTCTTGTAATGTGCAACTTAACTTTTGTTTTTACTTTTCATTCTGAAAAGATAATACAGTTAGATTTATATCGATGATCACAATTGTGTAAGAGGTCCAATGATGAAAAGCAACAGTAAATGTATCAAAATGTTTATTTATTTAGGAAGAGATAGAAGACAAATCTTGGCGACATAGCTTAAAACAAAAAACAATAAAATTTAAACAATTCTCTAATAAATACTTTAGATTGTATTTGCCAGCAAGTTAGCCATACTCTACTTTGGGTTTTACCTATCAAGGTAGTTTTATGTATGTTGGGAAAAGCATACACCTTTTACTATAAATCCAATAGCCTTTTTACTTGATTGATTTTTAAATAAACATGACAGCAAATCATTGGATGGGTTTAAAATGTCCACCCTGTTCTCTGATTAACTAAGGAGAGTCATTCTTCATGTTGCTTATGGCAACGTAAAGAGAGGTAAAGGGCAGAAGTCTGGTCCTTTATACAAAAGAAAAAGCACTTTTAGGAAAAGTGAAGTTGATTCCATGGTTGATTCCCAACATCACCAATACTATGATTGATGAATGAGAATACATTTCAGCAAAAATCTATGAATAATTGGAGATGTATACAGTAACGCCCCTTTTATTATGTCTCACCATGCTTGACTTCAACATGCTTGCATGTATACGATTTATCCCACCCTGTGCCAGCAGGGAGTGCTAGAGACGTGTCACTGTCACTATTCAACATGTTTCATTATCCAGATACCTCATAGATATAGTAGAATTATTAACAAAATATCATAACTGGAACACTATAAGAAAATATCATGACATAAATACTAAGAGTATTGTGTCAAAAGTGCAACTGAAATGTTTTGTTCAAAAATACTAAATTTCTTAGATTTATTTAAAAAACAAAATCATTATATTATAGGCAGAGTTCCATGATATATCTTTATCTAATCTAATACACAAATTAAATTACTACATATTAATTATTTGAGTATTACTTTTCAAAATTAGCTTTACATTCATGTCAGCAATCATCTTTGGAGAAAAGGTTTTTGTATGCATGTCTTTTCTATGGGTGGATATCACAATTTAGAACAAACCTTTGAACCTTAGAATCAACCTTTGATGTGACCCCAAACAATTATGTATAAGTACCTGACAAACCTGATTAACAAGCACTAAATACATTAAAAAACAAAAAAGCAGAAAGTGCATCTGAAATATGTAAGTAATAACTATGCATTGTACATAATTATATTCAAAGTCATGGTACATTTGCCTTTTTTACTTTTACAACATGCCTCTCCTTTATCTACGATCAATACCTAAAATATACTGTACAAAAATGTATGGAGAATGTAATAAAACACCATACCTATCAAATGAACAAGTCATGTTATTCCTATGATCTAGTGCAGTCTGTTCTGATTTGTAAACATCAACAAATCTTTCCAATTGACTGATGCTTCCAATTTCCAAATTTTACATGTAGAATTGTAGATGCACTTAAAGAGCGACAATTGTTTCTAGAACACAGCGATAACATGAAACCTTAATCTGAGTGGTATCACCTCAAGTAACTTTAAATAGCAAATAAATAATACTTTTCTTCTGCGGTTTATAAAGAAGAATAAACCTGGTAAGAAGCCCACACATAAGAATTAAAACTAAATATTCAAATATTATTTGAAGAGGTAAGCAAAAGGTTTTTCAAGTATTCCAGTTAAAAAAAACATGGAGGTTACAAACCTTAAAGCAGTGGAAAATGTTAAAGGCGAAAACCGACAAAGCTGCATATTACTTGCTATAGCCTACGGTAAAATCCAGAGTGACAGGATTTTTCTGTGTATTCGTGTTCGTGATGTTTCTATCATGTATCACGTCATATCATTTATCCTATTGTATACCATGTGACATGTCACATCACATAGCTTTACGCAATGAATTACACAGTCTGAAATGTGTTGCTGAATTAGAATTTGTGTTTGCTGAACCTGAATTTAAGCAACCATCTATCAGATGCCAGTTTTGGTGTTTTGGCTAAAAATAGAAAGAAAAATGGACTGCATATCATCTTATTAACAGAAACAAACAGATTAAAAAAAGCAACAAAAACAAACGAACAAACAAAACAATCACTTTCAGCATTGAATGTACCTGAATGTATCAGAGGTTTGTACAACTCATTACACGATCACACACCATCAGTGATCCAACACAGCAGGCTAAAGCTAAATTGTGCAATCTGTGTGTTAGGCAGTCCATTACTACACTGTAAAACATTCAAATAGCTCATAGAAATAAATGCACAGGACAGACTGTTCCATTCATAGCAATGCTGTGCTTCGGAAGAGGAAGTAATCATTCCACAGGGCTTGCGTGGTGCATTTGTTCGACACTAAGATGTATTGGTTATATGGTTAACCACCACAGCAATAACAAGGAGTGCACACCAAAGTTGCAAAGATGCCGACCAAGGAGAAGAGGCCAAGTTTAGAGACGTAGCAGTCGCTCGTAGCCTTGATGCAATGTGAATTTATTGAGCAAAAAACAGTGTTTCGACTGGTCGAAATGTTTTTTTTGCTGAAAAAAATCTGCTTTGTATCGCGACTACTTTTTCTATTCAGCTTCATCGAGTAGGGCAATGTATAGGTGGCTGTGAACACGGAAGTAGGGCACTTATGACCTATCTATACTTCATCCAATGATAGCAGTGAATTTCACACTTTTCTATACATTACTGTTCATTCAGTCAATTGTGCAGCCCTCTTCAACATTCCTTCCTTTTGCTTTAAACACTGAATATCTTTTTCTTTCATTCGATTTCTCACATATTGTGCAGTGGAAAAGCAAAGCACTCTGGTCTGAAAAGATTTGGTTTATGTTTTTTTGCTATTCTTTAGAAAATATGCATTCTGAAGGTAAGGGGAGCCATATAGCTTGGTGTGAGTCCTTCTTACGTAGAGGCGATCTTTCCATGAACGCGGAATCGGTATAGACAAGTGTACTCCATGTGACCCCAGTTGCTGAGGACGCGTAGCTCCACAAATCGATACACCACATTAGTGGGGTCCTGAGTATGGAAGAGAAGAGAAGACAAGACAAGACAAGACAAGACAAGACAAGACAAGACAAGACAAGACAAGACAAGACAAGACAAGACAAGAGAAGAGAAGAGAAGAGAAGAGAAGAGAAGAGAAGAGAAGAGAAGAGAAGAGAGAATGTGAATGGACAAAAAAGGTTAGGCTGTATGTATTTTCCTAGGAAGATATGCCAAGATGTTATGCTATGTTATGTTAGTGCTAAGGCACTTTCTACGTTGGCACTCATGCCAGTTTAACATCTGATAAATGATGTAATGGCAGACGTGGTAGGAGCTAAAACTAAAGCCTGTGGATGAATCAGGAGCTGACTTTTTATATCTCAGTACAAACAGAAAAGCTCTGTGTTGCCAGGGTTATTGCACTGGATTAGGTTTCGGTTATGGTACCAAGCGTTTGGCAGGTTTATTGCATGGGTGAATTAGGCTTTCTCTCTCCCGCTCTCTGCCTCTCTCCCCTTCTCATTCTCATATGAGAATGAGAAGGGGAATGCAGACAGACAGACTCCCTCCCCGTGGTCTCTCTCTCTCTCTCTCTCTCTCTCTCTCTCTCTCTCTCTCTCTCTCTCTCTCTCTCTCTCTCTCTCTCTCTCTCTCTCTCTCTCTCTCTCTCTCTCTCTCTCTCTCTCTCTCTCTCTCTCTCTCTCTCTCTCTCTCTCTCTCTCTCTCTCTCTCTCTCTCTCTCTCTCTCTCTCTCTCGTCTGACACCCCCCCCCCCCACCAGCCCATATATGGCCATATTCGTCCAAACACACTCACAGACAAACTGACAACTTATAACTTTATAAAGTTGATTTTTGTAAACTCACAGAGAGCTCAAACGTCTGTGTTGACTCTCCATCCTCACTGTAAGTGAACTGCCCAATCAGTGCACCTTCTTCAGTGTCATCTATCTTCCCCTGTTAGAGAAAGAGAGAGAGACACACACACAGAGAGACAAAGAGAGAGGGGGAAGGAAATAAGAGAGTGAACAATATAATTACTCCGTTTTTATTTTACATTTTATATTTCATTTTTGTATATTTACATTGTGTAAAAAACAATGCTTTCGGCTTTATTATTTGTCCCAGAAACCATAGAAACCCAAACATATTGGACAGGCAGCCACACACACAATACTGTAAGTCGCTCTGGATAAGAGTGTCTGCTAAATTCCTTAATTGTAAAAAGAAATGTGTTCATAGGTTACATTTGTACACTCTCAGAGTTAAATAAATGAACTCTTAGGGCTCTATATTGATGGCGCAACTCAACACCTGCCACTATGTCTTAACTTAAGCCATGGGGGTGTGACTCTGCACTATTTTGCTATCTTCCACTATTACCATAATAAGTAATGCGCATTGCGCTGTTCACAGAAAATAGGGTTGTGAAGGATTTGACTGTACTGGGTGTCATAATATACGGAAGCACATCCTGAACGCACCACCCCCTAGTATCCCTGAATCCACTCACATAAACCTCGAAGTCCTTGGGTGCCGAGTCGATGCGTCCTGTGGGGGAGTTGCAGCGGGGTAGATGGTCCAGGGTGACGTGTGTGATTCTGACCGGGTGAGAGAGGGAGAGCACCAGGATGCCCTGGACTCCGTGGAAAGCCCAACACTTTCCTGGGAGCAGCACTGGATAACCCTGGGCGAGAGAGGTAAGAAGTGAGAGGAGAGAGGAGAGAGGGAGAGGTTGCAAGATTCAGAGTGAAAACCTATCCTACTTGGCCCAAACCTCTAGATTACTTAAACCACAAAATAATATATATTGTGAACTTTCCCCTTAAATAGTGATGGGCCTTCTAAAAGACATGGGTGGGTATATTATGTTGGGAGAAGATGAAGACAGATAAAAACAGAATATGAGAGTATTTTATCATAATATTGAGAATACCTGGATAACAGTGCGAGGGCTCTCTGAGGGGTACCAGAGTGGGAAACCAAACAGGGTTACACACGCTGAACGGATACGGAATGTCTCTGAACACTTAGTGCTGACCACACTGGCACCTACACACACACACACACACACACAAACACACACACACACACACACGGTAAAAGGAGGGTGAATTTGTATTGATCTTTATATCAATTTCTTAAAAGTGTTCATTGCTGAGCTAATGATTACAAATACAAACATCAAAACAACAACAGCACTGGGATATGTAAGATAGAGATCGTAACAGAAAGAAGTGTCAAACCTTGTGTCTCCAGAGCAAAGTCGGCCATTTTGTCAGCCATGGGACGTTTCCAGTCTGTCTCTGTACTGCTCTCTTTACTGACAGCTTCATTCATGTCCTGCTCCTGTCGCGCACACACAATCACACACACACACACACACACACACACACACACACACACACACACACACACACACACACACACACACACACACACACAAATGTAGGTCAACATTTGAGGCTTGTGTTGCTAAATAACTATTCCAGTGTATATTTTTAACTGTTCTTTTTGTAGTCTAAACTTTCCAAATTTAGAATACTAAAGCCTTGCCTTGATGCGGTCCATGAGCCACTTCTCCATGGCCTGTTGGAGCTCTGGGGTGAGCTGGTTGTGGACTGGCGTTATCACAGGGTCAGGACAGGGGGCAGGAGGAGGGGTCATCTGGATGGACAACAGCTCCTGGGACAGCTGCAGCAAAACAAAAAGACATGTTCTGAAACTCTTGCCGAGTAGATTGGGGGATATTCTCGATTGATGCTAGCGATTGACCAAGATATGGCTACTTTGCAGACATATTTTGGTTATGTTCTCATGTTTCTTTTTTTAGATTATAGGTATCTGTTGCAAACCAGGCTTGTTTTGGTATCAAAATATTGCAGAAGACTATTCAGACAAGTGCAGATGTAACAACATAATCTCCGCCTCCCAGAGATGATGAAACTGTGTCCTTTGACTGTATTCTCCAATGTTACAATTGTGCTCCTCAAAGACTGCCGTTGTTGTGTGCAGCAAGTACGACAGCAGAGACAGATCATCTGGATGTATCAGTTGTTAAATGTGAGCTGCTCAATCTTTTCATTGTTGCTTGCGATTGGAAAAATCTTAAAATGTTTCCGAGCCTAAGTTGCTATGGGAAAACCTTTTCCTAAAACACATGGGGAACGTCTGAACAGAAAATACACGTAATGTAATAACATGTTCCTAAGGCATATAATATCAAACAATCACACTCACAGCTGATTAGGAACCTTTATCAGTATTTCCCCCCTTTGCTCAATCCAATTCTTCAAACTATCATTCACTGAGTGATAAACAGCTCAGAGCATTCATCTACAGATTCTACACAATTAAAGTCATGAAATATTTTTTGTTGCTCCTGGGCAAAACAAAACATAACCACTTGAACCCCAGCCCCATTAGCCAAAAATAACAAGTCGACAAGCTTGCGTTGCAACACGTTTTGCGCTTGTAGATCAGATATTTTTGCCGATTTGGTGTAGATGTGAAAAAGGAGTCCAAGTACAGAGCCAACTTAAAGAGTGTTTAAGTGTTTAAGCGCTGGACGTATAGTTTTTCAGTGCCCCTGTGTCACTTTTCACCTTTACCGGCAGTGGCTCAGGAGGTAGATCGATCGGACTCGTAATTGGAAGGTTCGCGGTTCGATCTTGGGCTCCCCCTGTGTTACTGTCGAAGTGTGCGTGTGTGTGTGCGTGTGTGTGTGCGTGTGTGTGTGTGCGTGCGTGCGTGCGTGCGTGCGTGCGTGCGTGCGTGCGTGTGTGTATTTGTGAATGTAATGCACATTGTAAAGCGCTTTGGATAAAGGTGCTATATAAATGCACCATTTACCTTAACACTGTCAGCTTCCACAACTTCCACCCTGTGGTTGAGGCTGTTAGAGGCAGTGTGGCTGTGTGTTTGGTATTCTTCTATCTGCGTCCTCAGTGCAGCCACTTCCTTCTCCAGCTGCAGCCGACTGTCTGTGTCACCAGCCTCCATCTTGGCCCTCACACCCTGCATGTCCAGCTGCATCCTCTCCTCCAGCTGAGACAGCCACACACATCACATTAATTAGCATCAACTCTATCATAGAATAATGATAATAATAATGATAAGATTTGCCTATTTCACTATTTTGGTATCAGACATGAATGACAAAACATAACACTCACTCACTGACTGTTTTGGTCAATGTGTACAGTAGGTGCAAATGCAGACAGTGAGAAAGGTTTGATAACTTAAATAGGATGAATTCTCTGACCTGGCTATAATGGTTCTCCTGCTTCAGCAACATTTCATCCTGTAAACACACGCACACACAGACACACAGACACACACGTTAAATCAACATAAGTAACTTCTTTAAGCCTCCATCCATTAATTTGAGATTTATGTCAATGGCTTAAATCATTATTTCTATTTTCTCTTACAAATCTTAATTTCAGTAAGTGAAGTTCAGTCAGGACAGCTCCTGTATTATTGATGTCATGTTGATGACATCATATTGATGCCAAGAGATTTGCCCAAATATGGAGGGACAACGGATCCACACACACGCACGCACATACACACACACACACCCTCTTCTAGACGTCTCACCAGCAGCAGGACTCATATCACACACAGCAACAAGAGAGCAGACCATACAGCAAGCTCACTAGGGTGAGTACAGTATGTGCCATGTACTAGTTGACATTTGTGTGTGAATGGTGATTGGTTCGCTTGAGGGTGTGTGCTAATCTGAGTGGACCAATCAGCTAAGGTGTTTCTTGAATGAACTTGCATTGCTCATTTAGTTTATAGTCATTTTGGTAATGTTGCAGTGTGTGAAAAAGGTTATAATACTCACCAGGAGACCCTGCATCTTCTTCTCTACAACAGCAGACAGAATAGCTGGATCCTAAAGGGAGAGACCAGAATGCCTGTAAGAAGACCATCCTAGAAACATAGGCTAGGCCTCTTAGTTTAGAATAGACCACTAGTTCTCAACAAGGAGATTGGCCTCTGGGGACCCCAGGGGCTCCTTGGGGGGATTCCAGGGGGTCCCAGCTAAAGGATTTATAGTTTGATTTCAGCACTATCAGAGTTAAATATGACATTTGCATGCAGACAGAGAACAGAAAACAGAAGACAGAACTCCTACCACTGTAGGTATAAGAGGCCTTGTGTTGGGTGGAGGAGAGAGAGGAAGTGGAGGGACCACTGGTTGCTTCCTGGGTTCTGCCTGTGTTTGGGTCTTCAAAACAGTCCTGCGGGACATGAGAGAGGCCAACCAGGGGAAGAGGAACCAAATACCTGTGAGAACAGAGAGAGAATACAGACTGGAATAGGGGTGCAACTATCGTATATTATATTCTATTATTAATTATATTCTAAGGGATTAATCTATCAATTACTTTTTCAACCAAATAAATCGAGAAGTGCGTTTTTTACTTGATTCCTATCCTATATTATGTTCTAAAAAATGTATATATCAACAAATCGATGCACTGTGAGTTTGTAGATCTGCCATTTCTGCTATTTTAGCGACTGTATTTAACAAATACAAATAAATTTAACAAGATATATATTTGTATTAAAATCAATTATTTGGTATAATGAATTAGTTCGATTAACCACGTCTTGAATTCATAAACATTCTAAGGGCAAGTGTACTGATGTGAGATCAGTGCTTAGACCACATGACTGGGGTTCTCATAATGTTCTTTCTGGAATGCTGAAACCAAATGGCAGTATGGTGTCACTTACTGAGAAGTACAATGATGAGGAAGAGGAGGAGGCAGGCAGCTTTTTTCCAACCAGGGCCGAGCGACGCATTAGCTGCAGGGCAGAGTTGAAATGCAGGGATTTTGTTAAGCTGGTGCTAAGTCAAATCACATGAAGTTTGTAGTCTCAAATGTGCACTGCATATTATACACAAACACACACGATGTGTATAAGTACACAAAGTGTGTGTATATTCACACACACTTGCACACAAATACATACTGTGTATACAACTTACCTAAATCTGTAAGTACCTTTACTCTTGCCTGTGCTACTTCTACCAATGGTGCGATTGGACCTATTGAAGTTTTTAAAAATATATATTAATATTGACCACACACATGCACGCACACACATGACTCAAGATTAACTTGACATTAATGCAGACCATTTTCCACAGCATACCATGGTTTGTTTCATTTTTGAGGAAGCCATTGGATTCCTTATGAGATAGATACTGTAAACCAACACGCTAAATATAACGTGCAGTTATCTTTTGTCAAACTTATGTAATCCTTGCAATTTAATGCAATTTCAAGCGCAGACTTATTGAAATGGACAGAAATGGTCCCTGCAGAAAGACTGATTTGTGATTTGAATTCAAACCCGTCACTTACGGTATGAACCACACTATTGTTTATCCAACACTGACTCACCCTTTTCAAAGCTAATACTAACTGTGGGCGTGTTTCTGTGTGTCATCATGATGTTAACATGCTGGTACAAAGAATGAAACACACCCACAATTCATGTTATTACCTTCAGTTGTGTTTACCCATCAATATAGTCTGCTGTGAAAAAGGACTATTATTCAGGTAAGTTTGGTAACGTTTGAATAACTTTGGACAAAATGCAGTCCAATACAAAATAATGCCATTAACAGGAAATGGTCTATGTTCACATATGGCTAAAGCTGTGAATAGCCAGTGACATGTACTGAGATTAACTAGTACCCACTTGGACTGAGGTATTCAGTACTGTGTCCAGTGTTGCAGGTGCCATCGCTCTTTGCAGAGGTGGGTCTCTGGTACTGGCCCTCAGAGGAGGAATACCCTGAACTGTCTATGCTGTTCTGGTTCATCTCCTGCGTGTGTGGTGTGTTGTGGCCCCCCGGCCTGCTAGAGCTATACAGCCCTGCAGCCCTGCTCTCCTTTGGGACATCACTCTGGGAGTGACAGGGCGTCTGGCTCCGGCTCCGTGCCGGCGTGAGTGCGGGGCGGGGGGTTGCCGTGGTGGTTGCGACGAAGGGTACGGAGACCACGGTCTGCTGCGTCCCTGAGTTGAGAGAGATGGGGAGGAGAAGTGTAAGATCTGAGGAGGATCAGTTGATCATCATTACTGTTGCACTGTGACGAAAAAAAAGGATGTCATTATCACCATCGTGTTGGTCTGCCGTGGGTGGCGTCTCAGTGCCGGCCGAGCTAGCATTGCTATTGGCTCTGCTGGAGGTACGGGACGCCGCTGCCTTTCGGCTCCCTGCCTTTTTCTTAAAAACCCTGAGAGTCAGACAGACAGATAGACAGACAGACAGACAGACAGACAGACAGACAGACAGACAGACAGACAGACAGACAGACAGACAGACAGACAGACAGACAGAGGGAGAGAGAGAGAGAGAACAGTGTTTAAACATGTTCAAACATGTCCTACAAGGCTTTGACTGGTAGTTGTTTTTGGACTCTATTAGCACCTTGTGATTCAAAATAAGTGGAGAATCACAGGGTGCAGCAGCTGAAGGAGCATACCAGCCTGTTTGACATGCATGTGTGTCCTTTGGCACTCAGTTAAGGGTGATGTATGTATGATGTATGTATAAATACCTCAAAGCCACACAAACGTACGACACTTAATCAAAAATCTATTCTGGTGTTGGAGGTATATACTCCTTTTAACTCCAGTCAATAATCAGGCTATTTGGCCGATTTTAAAAGACAGACAGCCCTATATCTTGCATTGAGAAGAGTACATAATATAGTACAGAGCACATGGTTCAAACAGACACACACATGCTCACAGGTATACCTGACAGGGCTCTCTCGGTAGGATACATTGGTGACACTGCTGGAGTCAGAGTCATCACCTGACACCAGGCGAGCGCTCCTTCGAGACATGACTGAGAGAGAGAGAGAAAGGAACTGTTAACAAACCTTCATTCACTGTTGTTTCCATTGCAGTGCTCATGGTGTAAAAACAAGTGTGGTTGCCGTAAAATGTACACTGTAAACCTATGGATTTGACATTTAACGATGATGGTAAAGAAAGTACATTAAGACCCAACAACAGTCAGTCCAAATACATGAATTAGAATCAGAGCACAGCATACGTTTGGAACACACTCAACAACTCAACAAAGTGTTCACAAGGACCAACTGCAATGTTAACCACTTAAACCCCAGAATCTGTATTGTGGGGAAGGCTTTCGCAGAAAATAGCAGATGTCAACCCTGGTGATTATATGAGTACAGATCTAAAGAACCTTGTACAATGCAGAGGTATTTGGCTTGTAAGGCCAAATATCCTAGTTCGTACAGAAGCTGCTGGACTCTCTCCTGGTCGATGATCTTGAAGGTTCTAGTCCTAGAGATAGTGGTAGATTAAGGGTAACGCCGCTGAATACATCTCCACTCAAGGGGTGACGGTCACCTTTTATATAGTGCTTGGCTGGATGCTCGTGACATCTCACTGATGTCACAATGAATCAGCTATATCCGCATATGGAGTTTTACATTAGCATGATGTCAGCACTAGATGTCTATGCCAGCTCCATATATGGGAGATAGGAGATCAACTACGCCCAAATATGGAGTTTGTGATGTCAGACTTAAGGTTAGTTGGATATGTCAGATAGCTCCATATATGGAGTACCAATATTCAGGGGGTAACTATGGCGACCTATCAAATACCCATATGACGTGAAAGTGAGTGAACACTTCGTAACACAGTTGTTAGATAAAATTGGTCTTGATAATCAATTGGTGAAAACATAATACACAATGGAATTAAGCTTCCAATACCTTATGGAGGTGGCAGCTTTTGGTAGCTTGATATTTTTTTAAAGTTGCAACTATCTATATATTTCACTGACTCACAATGCAGTACAGCATCACATAGAGAACTGCCCTCTGCAAGCCAATCAATAAATCCACATCCTCCCAAATACTCCACACTCTCTGTGAAGTGGTGACATCATCCAGCGACTGAATGTGGAGTACACGTATTTGTACCTTCTACTAGTTTAAAGGACAGTAATAAATGAATGGATCCCATGTGTTGGTATATTCAATTAAGGTCTCAGAAATGTTACAGCACACATGCCTATATTTAGTTGTTCAAGGGGATACATACCAGGGGCATACCAGTGGTCTAGCACCCATAGACTATGACTCACAGACAGTATACTTGACATTACTGCCGTCTGTTTTCCAGAGCATACCGTGGTTTGTTTAGTTATCGAGGAACCCACTGGATTCTGTTCATCTCTAGTACGGTCTGAAAATAAACTTGCAGAAACTTGCTAGAGATACAGTAGGCAATTCTACACTCATAATATCACTCACAATATACCTTTTCACATTGCTTGTGATATTTTCACAGTCGTCTAATGAACTGTATGCATATGGGGAGTGAATGTGTTTGGACTGAGTGGTAGTAATGGCAGCAAGCTGCAGCAGCAGCAGTAGCAGTTGGTCTCTGACAGATGCCACCGTGACTAAACCTTGCTGTTTCTAATCCAGCTAATCTATGACACTCCCAGTCCCAACGCACGCGCACACACGCACATGTACACACAGGGCATGAATACTATGGCAGATCATTTTACTTTTACTACAGACCCAAATCATTTGATTTAGTCACTTAAACCCTATATACTATAGCCACTCCACTGAATGTCTGGTCATGCCTATTACGACATGCCCAGAAAAGGGACCCTCGTTATGTTGCGATTTCAAATGTGTCATTTTATTCAACTGTTTTGACTGGAGAAGAATCCCTGGAGAATCCCTAGAACGATTTCACAAGGAAGTAATGTGTCATTAATCAAGATACATTGCTGAGCCCTGCTTACAACACCAGGAACTGCTATTCTGCACCTCTGATCAGCCAGTCAGCAGAGGCAGATGAAAACACACACCCCCCCTCCAGGGATCAATGGAGTGCAGCAATCACATAGCCTACGAGAAACCATGTCAGACACTTCTGAAATCTAGGATTCCATACCTCAGTTGTCCAACAAAAACAGCAAAACAAAGATCCTAGGCTTAACTGCTACACACAGCAAAATACGGAGTGTTCATTTAACCCTGAGGGCCCTATCTCACACCCGGACGAAAAGCTTCTGACTGAGGCAGTTGCCATTTTCACACCCAGCGCCCACATAGTGTGTTGCCTACTCGCCCATTCGTTGGTTTCAAAATTAAATGAGGTGTGGTCAGGTATTACTGGTGCATTGCTGACCGGAGTGCCCCAGGGCTCTATATTAGGCATCCTCCTGTTTTTTGCTCTACATTAAATATCTTCACAGAAAATAGCTCACAACACACAACACATTTAACTAGATGCTTTCCGGATTGAATGGGTTAACACTCTGGATTTTACTGTGCAGGTCCCCCCCCCCCCCAAAGAAAAAACGTAGTCTATTCAAACCAAAATGGTTTATGATAGAGTATGGGCTTACTGCTAACTTGTTTAAGTAATAACTTAATACCCTGTCATTAGTGGAACGAAAGAAGCAATACAATAGGAAGCTGTAACTTTTGAGACAGGATGCGCCCACAAACAGCTTGACACAGGAAGCCAGTGTGTGTGTGTGTGTGTGTGTGTGTGTGTGTGTGTGTGTGTGTGTGTGTGTGTGTGTGTGTGTGTGTGTGTGTGTGTGTGTGTGTGTGTGTGTGTGTGTGTGTGTGTGTGTGTGTGTGTGTGTGTGTGTGTGTGTGTGTGTGTGTGTGTGTGTATGACACGCATTCGAAATTATTGCAGAATTATAATTTGTTTTCCTTGCCTGAAAAGGCCTTCTAGACTGAAATACTCAACTGGCTCTACAGTATGAAACAAATTAAGTTTGTTACCTAGCCGTTTCTTTATTCCACACTGAATTTCTATTACGATAGACAAAATAAAAACATGAAATACCCTAAATGTGTTCTATTTAACCACAATAAACCTGTCGTCCCTACTGTGGACAAGACGTGTCATTATAGGCAAAAAAGTTAAAAAATAGCAGATCTACAAGCTCACAACACACCACAATGTGACGTGTTGTGAGATTGTAGATGGGCTATTTCTGAATATGAACAGTATAAAATAGGGCTCGAGTGTTTAAGACTAGCCTCTTGCCACAGCTGAGAACAAGCAATAACAACTTCAAACAACACCACCCCTAATGACATTTAGGTAACCATGACAAAAACAGACATGCCTCCTCTATTTCAGCCCTGTTTAACAGCAGCGCACTGAAATACTGAGATTGAGCTTTTGAATAGTTTATCACCGTATGCAAAAACTGCAAGATAATTTGTATTTGAAGAGTTTCCTCCCACCATGTGATATCCATGGAACTTTTACTATTTATTTGTTTGTTGATTGATTGCAAAAGGTATTGCAAAATACAAAAAGCAGGAATTACATGATTCTGCATATCTTAACTTCTGCAATGACACTGACTGGCCGAATTTGCCATGGCAATGTCATACTGCAATCGTGTAACATCGCAATGTCAATGAAACGATATTGTGCAGACCTGCTTCCTCATGCTGCAAACTATTGTCTGGTTATGGATAATAAGATATCTCTATCGTATAGACAATATTTGAAACACTGACATGCAACTACCTTATAGGTTCTGATTGGGTCTAATAGAGCCTCATATGTAAAGAGTAGACATAAATAATTAACTGCAATATAGAACACAAGAGATATCTGCACATGACAACACAGCACAGCAGCAATAGCTTCTATATAGAGTAAAATCTGAAGTAATTGATCAGTGTTGCCAGATTTTGCGAGAGATATAAGCAGCCAGGTCTATGAAAACGAGCCCAAAAGAAGCGACTAGGCCACATGTGCACTTTAAACCTATATACATTATTATAGATCGGCTATTTGAACATAGCCGATCTACAAGCTCATAACGCGTAGCGATTCGACGTGTTGTGAGGTTGTAGAGCTTTTCTTTTTTTTTACACAAATCTGGTACGGGGGGGTCCGTGGCACCACATGTTTTCAGATGGGGATATGCGGACAAATACATATTAATGACATGAAAATGTTTGAACAACATTTGGAAGCAACTACACTTAAAAAACAAGCCCCCCCACCCCCACAAAACCCTGCAACAACTAATATCTACAAGCGACCTTACAGTAAAACAAGCCAAAGGTCGCTCATAAATAATAAGCAGACAACACTGTTTCAGAGTGGACAAATTGACCCAAAAGGACTTGTAATGTTGTTTACACTCCCAGAGTTAAAATAACACAGACGATTTTACTGTGCATGTCAGCGAATAAATAGCCTCTTTCACACAGTGAGCGGTTCCCACCTTGTCGAGGGGCTTTGGCTGAGACGGGAGAGACGGGAACGATTTACAGTAATTCCCTCAAATCCCTCCTTCCACTTTAAATTGCCTCTCAGTTCAGCCTGCATCTGCAATCTCAGCCCCCATCTTCTCCTCCATTCAGCAGACTTTCCTTCACCACTGGTGACCTCCCTTTCTGTCCATACTGTTCTTTGTGGAGATGTTTCCCTATTTTCTCCCTCATTCTGGCTGCCCATCAATCTCATACTGTACTACTATACATGCATCATTAGAGCCAGACCAACATAAAGGGTCAAATAAAACAACAAATTAAGATATATACTGTATATTGAACAAAGTTTACTGGTGACATTTAAAACTTCACACCATATAGTTTAAGCTTGACCACTGTGGAGGCCTGCATGTGTCCAGTATATGGCATATCGTTGCTGTCAGGCAGAAGCCTCATATAAGTTGTGTGTTCTTTTAACACTGTGTTCTGTAAAGTTTTCACAAATCGAAGCTTTAACCAAATCATATCAATTATTTTCCTTCAAATTGATTAGAAAATAACCTTTTTTTTTATTTTACAAAATATCAGTAAAACAAAAAATGGACACGTTGATGGTTCTGGAGATCAACGTGACCTATGACATGATAACCACCAGCACACACCCTGGAGCCCAATAATGTGAAGAGACACAGAAGGTGCTGCTGTGGGGACAAATACTTCTTTGAGGGGCGGAAAAGAAACGATGACTCATTTAGCTTAATTCTCTTCAGAGGCAGAGCATGGTAATGTAGCGTACCAAGCTATGTCTAGAGGAAAATAGTCACAGCGATGCGTGTGAGCTTGTAGAGTGGCTATCTTCCGTGAACGACATCGTTGTAAGACGGATAATAAATTAAGCAAAAGGCTGACAGTGGCAAAATCACATGTTTTTTTTTTTAGGTTAGAGTGTGTACTGTGTAGCCAACCAGTACCCTTTAAGCTTGCATCTTAGTGTCTAATGTATTTTTATCTTGCGGCACATGTCACACCAACATTTTGCTGCTTGTACCGGTGTGAGTGAGTGAGTAAACCCTGTTGATTGTTGATTCTTCACATGTAACTAAGCACCCACACAAAGGTGCATAATACCACAGACAAACGTGCCTACACTCAAACAGTACATGTGAGCAGCATAAGCTGATGCAGGCATCCAAATTGGATAAGTCTGCCTGCCTGGCATTTGGCTCTGGAAGCACAGCGTGACAGTATGGTATACTATGTGGTAGCATTTACCCAGGAATGGGCAGGATGGGGCTGTTATTGTTCCATTAAGTTATACTTAATTACACGATTGTGTGGTTCACCTAAAATTGGTTATTTTTGGCGAGCGACAGCATTGTGCAACCAAGTATAAATTTGGCTTTAGCCTTAACACTGGCACTGGTAGAGCAAAGAGAGAGAGAGAGAGACAAAGAGAGATACCCCAAACAAGTACTGGGGAGTACTGAGAGAGGGAGGGGGTGGGGGATAGAGAAAGCGGAAGCCAGAGATGAGAGGAAGGAAGAAATAAAGTTTGATGAAGGTTAGGAGGCGACAGAGAAAGAAGAAGGATACTGACAGTGACCCTGTAATTTAGGAGGAGAGAGAAAGACAATAAAGACAGGCAAATGCGAGAGGTAAAGAAAGGGCTTAGATGAGAATGTTAAACAGATGTCTCAATCACTTTTTCCAAAGGATGATTATGTCCCCACCACCTTTTCATTTTGTATCTTAATGATTTTTAAAATAAAATGTGTTAATCTCCAGAGTCTACCAACTTGGCTTTCACTGCAGGCAAGCTGGACAAATGTTACAACCAGCACACAGTCCACTGATCTATAGAGGCACAACGCTGACTTTACAGTGAAACTTAAGTTACAGTACTTGAACAAGTTTACCGACATTCATTTGTTTGTTTGTCATTTTTGCCACGGTTCTGAATGGTGCTTGCGTTGTCATTAAAAGATGCCAGCGGTCTTTTTGAAGCTAAAAAAACAAACAAACTTTTATTCCCTACTGGCTGAATACGTAGCAGTAGCTCCAAGAGTTGCCATCCTAAACCTTGTCATTAAGTTGTAGACATCCATCAGTAGGCCTATTCAGTGGAATGCTTGTACATTGCACTGACATCTGTATTCTAACATACCCAAACTGAAGAAGTGGAGGAGGATCAGTCTCACATCAGGAGAGTCAGTCGCCAAAGTCCAACAATTTGGGGTGAAAAGATGGTGTCTCAATAAATACCCCCCCACACACACACTTTTTCCATTATTTGTTTTCTATTGCTATGTATTCATTTATTATGGCTATTTATTTAAAAGAAAAACAGAGAGAGACCCCGGTCCCATTCATGTACTGTACCACTGTATCACAACAGCAGCAACATGTGCCAATCTCGCTGAGCATCTTTCAAACTTGGGAGCTGGAGCATCACTTTGTTCCCAAACACCAACTGACTAAGGAGAATCAATAAGGCATACCAATCCTAGCAAGTCATCGACAAGGCATTTATGAGTCAGGAGATCTCAAACGTTTGTACTTTTGCAGTCACATGTATAGACAAAAAGCAATTACTGTAGCTTGCTGCATAAGTAAGATGTAATTACCTCCAGTATTGGGTATAAGCTGCAGCTGACTTCAGATGTATTTGTGCAGACATTAACATTTTCTTTGTGTGTTTATTATTTCAGTGTATATGGCAGTGGAACATTTGTGTTCAAAGGATATATGTTAAATGTTGCTGCATTTTAAAAAGGTTGTTGCTGGAATTGGTGAGGCAGACGGGAGCAACAAATTCCATTCAGGCCCCATAAAGACAGGGAATGTAGAGACAGTTGTTGTGACAGCATGAGTGAGTTTGAGGTTTTGTGAGCACATGGAGTAGAGATAGCCAGAAAAGAGGAGGCAGAAAGTAAGAATATACACTACTAAAGGAGGGGGAATTAGGAGAGGAAGGAAGGAAGGCATTAGAAAGTATTCACAACTTATAGCAGTGGTTCTCCAGGGGTCATTGAAATTTTTTGAAATTTATTTTTGTTATAGTTAATACTGTGGTGGGCTATAGCATCAACATTAGTTTAACCGTTTTAACCCTCGTTGTCTATTTGACAATAGCAGATCTACAAGCTTCACAACACATTGCTATGAAGCTTGTCGATCGGCTATTTTCAATATATATATATTATGTTTAACATTTTTAAGGACATCTTGTATGGGGGTTCCTGGTACAAAATGTTTTCAGATGGGGGTCCGTGGACCAACACATCTTAATTTTGGGGGTCCTTGGCATGAAAAAGTTTGAGAACCACTGCCTTGTATACTAGTTAAGTTTGGGTGTGTGACAGAACTCTGACTCAGACAGAGAATAGGTGAGTCATCATCACTAAGTATGGAGCTACAGTACTAGACAAATAGACATCCATACTGTAGCCAGCAGTAGTAGCCATCTACAAATGAGCCTGCAAAGGAAAAGGGCATACCCCATTTTCTTGTTAAATTCTTCTCAAATTGCTCCCCTGTTTGATTCAATGCAAACCAGATGCTCCCCTTTGCCTCTCTCTGTATCAAAATGTACTTTAAGTACCAAAAGTAGAAAGTACTCATTATGCAGAATGTCACATTTGTGTGATGTATAAATTGTATACAAATCTTTTGAAAATAGCAGATCTACAAGCTTTGTGAGCTTGTTGGATCTGCTATTTTCAAATGGCCAAAATATATAGTGTTGAAGTGGTTAAAGTAGGTTTTGGAATAATTATCAAAATCTACAAAGTAACTAGTAACTAAAGTTTTCACAATCATAATTGTAGAGGAGCAAAAGTACCATATTTGCCTCTGGGATGAAGTGGAGTAGAAGTAAAAAGTATTGGACATTGAAAATAATGCAGGTAAAGTAAAATGTGTACTTAAGTACAGTACTTGAGTACATGTACTTAGTTACTTTCCACCACTGCCCATTTGCCTCTCTCCCCCCCCTCTCTCTCTCATTGTGTGTGTGCACATGTCATTGTGCTGACTCAAACCGAAAAAAGATGCACATCCGACATACATGATTAGCCTACTAGTAACCGAGATAGTAAAATATAGCGGAAAGGAAATAAGGAATCGACTCGTACAGGCTATAGTATACACGCTATGGTTGCCGTAGTAACACAACAATTCTCCTAAGGCTAGGTTACAAGCTGGTTGCATCAGAACCTTACATGGCATTTTAAACATGGCATTGTGTAGCCTATATAGTGTTGATTACACATCAACAACACTAAACAGTTATCTGGCCATTTGACCAGTCAAAAAGCATCCTCGGGTCATCATAAATGGCATCATCTTTTTAGGAAACCTAAGTATAAGAGGAATTCTAAGATGTTTAGATGCTAATATAGACCACGATCGAGTAAAAAGGGTAAACAGTTTAGGCTATACTTTAGTGTTGAAAGCACACTCACCCTGCTGCTCTGAGGTCAGCCTGATCGCTGTGGGACTCAACAGGAACTCTCAGGCGACCAACTGTCAAAAGTCTGTGTAGGAAAACCACAGCGATAATCCACTCATTAGCGCCAGCAGCAGCAGCCGAGGTCCAGCTCTACTCTGTCCATCTGAATCTCAGGAAAAAGCGATTATTCGCGTATTTCCATACCTTAAGTGGGTTTTATTGTTATGATGATCTGGGGGGCAGACAACTTGCAACAGGAGGAAGGATCGCTACAATGTTGCCAGTGTTGTATGATCTCACGCTCCTCCTGTGACACCCTGGCCTGACTTGAAAACAAAACCCGTTGCGCCCCTAGCGGCCACTCAGCGATGTGTCGCTCTCCCCCCAGTACATTGTTATGGAGATGTTATGACACACGGGGGCGTCATTTCTCCATCAGAAACATTCCAGTACTATATTTCCTGCAGGACCAGTGCCTTGTGACATAAGTATAAGTTACAGTTATAAATGTTTAATTCATTTTTGTAATTCATGTTATCGGCCAGACAGTATATGTTAAAGGAGTAGTTCACCCAAAAAATCACTCATTTTCTATCAATTACACACCCCATGAAGCCTTCAATTCATGGAGATTTTTTTGTTTTTGTTGCATTGCTGAGCCAATTATTTGATGACCGGCGGTCTCTCCGGTAGGAGACTCAAATGTAGGTCCTTTGAGTCTCCTACCAGAGACATTAGCATCTTTCTGCCGGTCATCAAATTATTGGCTTAGGAATGCGACATAAACAAAAAAATCTCCATGAATTCAAGGCTTCATGGGGTGTGTAATTGATAGAAAATAAGTCATTTTTTGGGTGAACTACTCCTTTAATGCAATTGATAATTAATGTTATTTCAGTGTACCCTCCTCCCTTCTGTGGACCTTGAACATGTAGCTACCTAAATGCCTAAAATGAAGAGGCCTACTGTAGCTACTGTTATGAAGCTCAAAATAAACCCAATCTGAATGTAGCCTGTCGACCGTCAAAGGAGACCCAGCCAGGGGGAAGGAGATGACAGAGGACCTAGGCCTGTTATTCCCTATATTTAAAAGGGCATTTTGGAAAAAGCATTCTTAAATGATGGCTGGTATTTCCGGATTGTTCCATATTTGATAAATAAAGTCAAAGGACTGGAGACTATCAGCTGACCCCTGACCCATAAGCTACACAGTGTGTGTGTGCGTTGAACCCATTGTCTCTGAGTCTGTTATCATTATACAGCAGTTTCCTCTGGATGCCAGAGAGAGAGAGAGAGAGAGAGAGAGAGAGAGAGAGAGAGAGAGAGAGAGAGAGAGAGAGAGAGAGAGAGAGAGAGAGAGAGAGAGAGTGGGGGGATTAGAGAAAGGCTGAAGAATACTCCCAATAATTGTCTTTTTATTTGCTCATCAAAATGACAGTAAAATGTAAAAGCTTGTAAAACTCTATTCACATATTGCATTATTCATCTCCGTCCTAATTTCTTTCACTCTTTCATTAAGTCTGCCCCCCCCCCTCCCCACACACACACACACACACACACACACACACACACACACACACACACACACACACACACACACACACACACACACACACACACACACACACACACACACACACACACACACACACACACACACACACACACACACTGCCACCTCCTCAACCCCCACCCTGCTTATCTGCCAAGTTGGTGCCCCAGACACAACTACGCAGCAAGCACATAAACAGCTGACGTCACATCACACATAACCACACACACACATGCACACGCGCGCGCACACACACACACACACACACACACACACACACACACACACACACACACACACACACACACACACACACACACACACACACACACACACACACACACACACACACACACACACACACACACACACAGACAAATACATGCACACACTCACGCAAATACATGCTGTGTACACATGCCCCTAATAGACAAACACAGACACACATGCGTGCCAATGCACAAACAAAACACAAAAACACTCACTTATAAACAATCATACAGACATGTGTGCAGCGCGTGCACACACACACACACACACACACACACACACACACACACACACACACACACACACACACACACACACACACACACACACACACACACACACACACACACACACACACACACACACACACACACACACACACACACACACACACTTTTGCCTGAAGTCATTGGGCAGGAATGCGATCAAAAATAGAGTGAGAGTGAGGGGAGAGTGCCTGTTTGTTTTCTTTTAAAACCAAGAGAGGGGGGGGGAGATGCCTTGGCAATGTAAACGTAGCCTATGTTTTCTCATGCCAATAAAGCCCTTTGAATTGAATTGAAGTGAATTGAGAGATGGGGGGGGGGGGGGTCTAAGGGGGCAGGAAAGGACAGGAGGAGTGATGAGCAAGAATGAAAGGGGGAATAAAGAAAGGGCGATGATAAAGAGGCAAATTGAGGGAGGGAGCAAGAAAGGGGGGAGAGAGAGGGGGTAGAAGGAAGGGAGGGTGTAGACAGAATGACAGAGGTGATAGGACAGGTGAAATGTACAGACCCAGACTGGACACACCCCCAGACAGTGACACACACACACACACACACACACACACACACACACACACACACACACACACACACACACACACACACACACACACACACACACACACACACACACACACACACACACACACACACACACACACACACACACACACACACACACACACACACACACCACCCACACGCACGCTACCTGAGTCATCAACAATCACTTATCACGGCTTAATAGACAGCCCGTTGTAAATCAGCCATTCACCCACGCGTTATGTCACGTCACAACACTCACACCGAGGTTTGATTCACACATGGAGCAAAAACAGGGTTTGTTTTTTTGGTATATTTATGTGGCGCAGATCTATTCACTACTGGTCGCATGTGTAAGAACAAGAACTGTAGTCACATATGAATACACATTTTCTCTCTTGGAAACAAGAGATTTGTCATCATGATTTGTGTGGGTGGGTATGTCATTTTAAACAAGCTTAGTGCTTTAGGAGACTTCCAGTTTAGTAGACCTTGTATTGTGAATTTGTACTTCCATGTACTGTTGTTCTCATGTCTTACTAAATAAAGTACATCAATCAATCAAACAACTCTCTCCAACGTCTCTTTTTCTGTCCAACTCAAACCTCATCTAATCTTATAAGGCTCGATTTATGATTACTTGTGTGCTGTGTCACACAAAAATAGCAGATCTACAAGCTCACAATGTATCGCAATGCTTGTAGATCGGCTATTTTCAGCACTCGACACTGAGGTGCAACTAAGTATAAATCAGGCTTACACTGAAATGGCCCGGGCTCAGCTGCTGGTGATTGTATTACATATCATCACCCAAGCAGTCAGATATGATCGGCTTTAATTTGATCACTATGCCAGGGGAAATCTGCTAGCTGCTTGATAGCTTGGAATGTACAACCTGATATACTGTCAAGTAACAACAAAGTTGCCTTCCACAGATTACGGATTATTAATCAAAAAACATTTTCCTGTACTCTAAATACCAAGTAAAGCATTGGAAAAATAGGTATTGCACTGGGTTCATATTCACAACATCAACACATGGAACATGGCATGTTCCATAATCTCATGAGCTACAGAGCGTTGTGGTTTAGTCATGGTTAATCTGGTCTGAGACCAGAATCATACCTGTGTGTCAGGGTCTAATCCCCTCTGAAACAAGCAGGGGAAACTGACCTAAGAGCAGTGATGTCACCAAGGTGAGTCAGAGATGTCTGCTGGGACTAAAAGACTCACACTGTTACCATAAAGGACACAAAGTTGCAACAAGTTGCAAGGCCATAAGCATAATATGTTTATGGACACATCATACACATATGTGTGCATGATACAGCAATAAAGAGAGAGAATGCAGGAAAGGCAGAGACAGAGAGTGATAGAATGAAAGGGTATACCAGACAGACATAAACATGAGACAGGACAGATATTTGAGAGAGACAGAGAGAGATAGAGTGAGTGTGTGTGAGAGAGATAGACAGACATAGACACACAGAGAGAGAGACTTTATGCTGTAGACTCAAGGAGCTAGACAACCTTGTCACATATTAACCAATACCTCCCCCCTGCAGTTTCAACTGTGGGGAATTCCTTAACAATGACATCACAGGCGGTGAAAACAGTTAGGGACAGAGTGAGAGAGAGGTGAGAGAGCTAAAAGGAGATATTGAAGCGGGTATTCAGATGGTCACCATGTCCAAAATAGGAGTGTTGATTTTCGTTTTGCTTCACTTCCGTCATGCCGTGTCATCCACTTCCTCAAATTGTACTGAGGATGAGTAGGCTTGTTGTGAACTTGTGTTGACCACCTAAATGTTATTCTAAGGCCAGTGACTGATTCAGGTACAAATAATAGGGATTACCCATCTGTTTGTTCAACCAAAGGAGGAAATGTAACATGTTTCCATATACCAACCAACTTTCACTTAATTTCACAAGCTATGAAGAGCTGCTCAATATGTTGAGCAATATACGATATGAAATGTATAGCAATATTGAACTTACGTAAGTCTTGCCTAGCCAGATGATCCAAGTTATCCACCGACTGATATTTCTAGGGAAATCATTAAATGGGCTTGGATGGCGGAGAAAACCAGCACTAACAACCTTGGGAAAGAATGCGTCAGCCCTCACCAAAGGCTCAGGCTGAAATGCCGGCCTTAGGTTGGATAACCTTCTGCTATGCTGAATGCCCAGATTAAATCCTACTGTATATTGATGATGTCCAATAAACTGATTTAGCCTGACCTTCCCACCCTCCATCTCTCGCACGCACGCACGCACGCATGCGCACACGCACACGCACACACACGCACACGCACGCACGCACACAGACACACACGCACATTTGCGTTTACATTTAACAAGAAATTATTGAAACACAAGCAATGGTAGATGTAAAAACTTGGGAAACTCAACTATAAGTGTTTCAGGATACAGATCACGGATACAGGAAGCATTGTCTCCTCCATATATGGCGACTGCCAATTATCACAGACGCTGAACAGAATTTAGCCAATGCCTTAGTTCCCGGCTTGGGCATTCCTGCAATCTGCAGGCCTCTCACCACAAATGTATTGACATTACCGAGGCTTCCAAATATGAAAACAAGCAGTTCACATTTGTAACCAAGCTGTATAATAGCATCCTTAAGAGATTGGTACTTTATTCTGCCTGAACTAGCTCTGCAGGCTTCGCTTCGCATCATTCTCATGCCAACTCCTTCAACACAGCCACTTGGTCAAGTGACCCAAGACAAGCACGCACAGTGTCAGTGTAAATTCCCCCTGGCATCATATTTAGACACCCATGATAGTTAAATACACTTATAGAGAAATACCACAGCGTCACATGTCTACAATAATAGTCATCTAGACATACTGATAACCACATTAACAACGCACACTAAAAAAAACTAAAAAGGAAGTCTAGATTAAATCTTCAAGAATGCTTTCTTTCCTCTCTTCCTCTTCCTCCCTCTCTACAGAACTGTTGGCTTTTATTTGAGTGTTTTCTGTATTCATATTGTGTTAAAGAAATCATGCTGTTCTGTATAAAGTACAAGGTTATGAATGGTCACAAACAAGCCAAAACATTTATTGAATTGGCCTTAGTGACATACTGTACATGTACTACCTACCTTCGTGAGGGAAAAGGAATCAGACACACAAGACCACATTTATACATTTCCAAGATATTTTCTTGTTTTCATTAAAAGAGAAAATAAATAAACGCTCGTACAATAGAGCACCGAAGTCTGACGTCACTGCCACTAGAGAGCGCTGTTCCACTGGTTCGTGGCTTTATTTTTTGTGTTGAAATCCCCATTTGGGAATCTTAGATCACGTCATATAAGAACTGTGTTCCAAACATAAACACACCACCCTGGTGTTTCTGTCAGGGGGTGGCTCTGCATTGTTTACGTTTATCCTTAAAAGTCTTAAGAACTACTACTTCCGGGTCTGAAATCACTGTCCCTACAGTGTGATTTGGGAACGTACGGGACTGGTTGGCAAACCCCGCCCCACCTCAGTAGAATAAGGAGAGTTTAGACTGCAGGAGCAGTTCTGTTAACCCCCACATCCCTGTGATAATGATATAGAATATAATATATTGAGATAATGATTATTCTGGAATTCCCTACAGTCCCTACAGCAGCCGCGTTCATGGGAAATGTAGTCTTTGGGTTGTTTGACTAGTTTCTAGTGTTTATATTGTGTTACACTTTGGGTAAATGTGTACATTTACACCTTCAGTCGATGCTTCATATCCATATGAGTAAAATCGCCAGGTTGGTGTGTTTATTTTTGGAACACAGTTCTTCTATGAGGCGATCTAAGATTCCCCAATGAGGATATCAACACAAAAAGTAAAGCCACGAACCAGCGGAACAGCGCCCTCTACTGGCAGTGACGTCAGGACTTCGGTGCTCTATGAGGGCTCCAGCGCGACAGATGCTTTATTGCACCAAAGAAAGTTGTGACGTTTCGAGCTAAACGCTCTTCCCAGTCTGAGGAAGAGCGTTTACTTATTTTCTTGGGTTGGGGATGTGCATGTTGTTTCCCTTTTTTTTATTGTTTAACGTTTAATGATTATTGTCTCCGCCAGGCCGAAATGCATGGTCTAGACTATGTTTTGCACCCAGTGGCGGCCTTTGCTATGTTTCACCCGTATTCTTTTTGTTTTTGACTCGCATCCCAGTACGGGGCCCGCCTCTGGCGGGCCAACGTTTATGCATGTCAGAAACAGTCTAATATCGTATGGAGTAAGCAGGATGCATCTGATTAAATCAGGGCTCAGCTCAAGTGAATCATGTAACGACAATGGCAAAACAATATTACTTTTGTTAATTTAATAATAATATATATATATATATTTTTATTTATTTTTTGGGGGGGGGGGGTGCTTATGGGGGCCTCATATTAGCTCTTGAAACGGGCCCCCAGATCACTAAGGCCGGCCCTGTTTGCACCCTGTCCGTCCGTCCGTCCGTCCGCGTGTCCCCGTCCTTCCGTCTGTGAACAGCTAATCTCCGGCACCGTAAGCCCCATCACAGCAAAACAGTGCACACACTCCCTGGATGCCAGAGCAGAACCTCTGCACCAAATTCGTCCCGTTTTGAACAAAATGGCGCAAATCATGAACGCAGCGTCCGATTGCGGTGAAACTTTGCACGCACATTTGCACAACATTGAGGAACAAATGCCACCCTTTTAACATTTCCTATTATAGCGCCACCAGGTGGCCGATTTTTGCTAAGCATTTGTGTTTTATATTACTCCTCCAAATTTTGTCCAAACATCATGCAAATCGTTACACATCTCTATAGTCAAGTGTTCAAGGCGGTTCCGTCTAACTTTTCATATTCCATCCTAATTGGCGAATTCCGAACATTGCTGGCCCACAATAACCTACCTGACCTGGTGGAGACCTGTGCTCCGAGGAGCACTTTCTCTAGTTTCTGTTTGTTTCTCCACACAGTGAATTAATTGGTACGGTTCATTACTGTCAGAGCACAGAAGCAACACATAACAATGATGGCCAAGAATACTCAATTCTGATTGGCCGGAGGGTGTGCAATATTTTCAGATCAACTGCACACCTTTGATGTATAGCAGCATGGATGTTGCACACGGATAATATAAATTAGACTACTAAAAGCTATCCTTAAAACAACGTGGATTTCAACATCTTTCAACTTCCTGGACGAACGTAAAAAGTATTATTATAGCGTCTGTCTCCAAATCGCTTTACAGTGTATTCCATATTCACCCACCGATGGCGGAGGAAAAAGGCACCAACCTGCTCATAGGGAGCAGTTAGGGGTTCAGCGTCTTGCTCAAGGACACTTCAACACACAGCCTTGAGGAGCCAGGGCCCAGGGATTGAACCAGGAACCTTGCGATTCCAATACGTCCGCTCTACCTCCTGAGCGACTGCCGCCCCAGACCGTTGTCAGCTGACTCATTTCTAGGACGAGGAGCAAGGTAATGTTTATTCCGTTATTGACAAAGATAGAATACCACCAACGCAAAAATTCTATTTAAAGAGTGGAAATATGCAATGCAATGCAATGCATGAAGGGACTCAGGGACAGCTGAATACATTGTTGGAGAAAGAGGGACAGAGTGATGGATGACGGGCCATGCTGGATAGAAGGATGGAAGATGGAGCGATTACATAAGCAGGGGGAGAGATTTCCAGACGGGAGACTCATACAGACATGCAATATCACTCCCCTAGAATCCGTAAGCAGTAAAAGTGATAACATCTCCTGAGGTGATTCACTGGTTCTGTGATTCACTACTTAATGACACGCTGTGAAAACAGGATTGTACGGTAATAAGAAAGATAGAGTACAGTACGTCTATTTATAGTAACAGGACTTTATAGTATGTTGCGATGGATACCGATACATCAATAGGCGTACACACAGACAGAGGTTTAGACAGGATCAACATAGAGGAGAAGGTGATCGTAAAAAGTACGAGTTTGGACAATGCAGGGGGGAAATGTCCCATAATAGTGTGTGTGCGTGAGTGAGTGAGTGAGTGAGTGAGTGAGTGAGTGAGTGAGTGAGTGAGTGAGTGAGTGAGTGAGTGAGTGAGTGAGTGAGTGAGTGAGTGAGTGAGTGAGTGTGTGTGTGTGTGTGTGTGTGTGTGTGTGTGTGTGTGTGTGTGTGTGTGTGTGTGTGTGTGTGTGTGTGTGTGTGTGTGTGTGTGTGTGTGTGTGTGTGTGTGTGCGCGTGCGCGTGCGCGTGTGTGTGCGTGTGCGTGCGTGCGTGCGTGCGTGTGTGTGCGTGTGTGTGTGTGTGTGTGTGTGTGTGTGTGTGTGTGTGTGTGTGTGTGTGTGTGTGTGTGTGTGTGTGCGCACACGTGTGCGTGTGTGCGTGTGTGTGTGTGTGTGTGTGTGTGTGTGTGTGTGCGCAAACCTGTGTGTGCGTGTGTGTGTGCGTGTGTGTGTGTGTGTGTGTGTGTGTGTGTGTGTGTGTGTGTGTGTGTGTGTGTGTGTGTGTGTGTGTGTGTGTGTGTGTAGGTGAAAATATGTACGTACGTATGCGCATGTATGTTTCCTCATCTGGATTCTGCAGCAACCACAACAAAGGGAGTCTCCTTCTGAGATCATGTCTGCACTGGAGGTCTGCCCACACTGTCTCAACATTTGAAACTATACCTGGGCAGGTATTCCCAAATGCCATCCTACTATGAAGATCCATTGACACTTACAATTTCCTACTTAGCAACCTGGAAACCACCTGCCACACCAAATGTAGCCCATCCAAAAGATCTATCTGAACGTCTCTGATATGTAAACAGTACAAACGCTCCCTCTGTCTGTCTGTCTGTCTGTCTGTCTGTCTGTCTGTCTGTCTGTCTGTCTGTCTGTCTGTCTGTCTGTCTGTCTGTCTGTCTGTCTGTCTGTCTGTCTGTCTGTCTGTCTGTCTGTCTGTCTGTCTGTCTGTCTGTCTGTCTGTCTGTCTGTCTGTCTGTCTGTCTGTCTGTCGGTCGGTCGGTCGGTCGGTCGGTCAATTCAAAGGGTCTTTGTTGGCATGAGAAAACATACGTCTCTCTCTCTCTCTCTCTCTATTTCTTTTTTGATATTTGTGAATCGATTCAGAATTGTCCATTTTCCATCGCGTTTAATCTATGAATCGATTATTTTTGACACCACTACTGTCCGCAGCTTATTGCTCAGGTTATTACACAGGTGAAATAGGCGCTCTTTCTCCTTCTCACCCTCTCTGGCTTATTGTGTGGGTGAAATAGGTTCTCTCTCCCTCTCTCTCCCTTGCTCCCTCCCTCTCTCCCTCCATCCCCTTCCCGCTCTGTGTCGCTCTGTGTCTCTCTGTGTCTCTGTCTCCCTCTCTCTCTCTCGCACTGATCGAGCTCTGGTCTGACCTCCTACACAACAGAAACCGTTGCCTAACAATGATGATTTGCATCTGGGATCTCCATATTTGGGCATAATCCAAAGGCAATTTGTGCTGACATCAAGAATCTCCATATTTGGCCATAATTGAACAGTGATTTGTGCTGACGTTGGAGATTCCCGCACACACACACACACACACACACACACACACACACACACACGCGCGTGTGTGTGTGTGTGCGTGTGCGTGTGCGTGTGCGTGTGCGTGTGCGTGTGCGCGTGCGCGTGCACGTGCACGTGCACGTGCACGTGTGTGTGGCGGAAGGAGGGTGGATACCCAGGGTCAGGGTGTCTAATGGACTGTGGAACCCAAACAGGGGGCTCCGCCCTAAAAGACTCACGCAAGTCTATCAATGGAGCCATTGATACATGAAAGACAGGGATGGAAGGAGGGAGTGTGTGAGTGTGTGTGTGAGGGGGAAGAGATTTACGAGAACAAATCCACGAGATGGAGAGTCTGAGGCGAGGTTCAGAGAGACATGTTTGCATGGGGTCACGACCCCAGAAAGCAGAGAACTCTACTCTTCCATCGCTTGTTCACATTAGAGGCATTTCTAGGACCACAATAATCATGCATTGTCTTTTGTGTCTGTCTTCATCGTAGTTAAACATGAACCTAAACATTTTGGTCAACATAGAAATATGAGTGCATCCAACTGTAGAAACAATTGCAGTTATTTTTTGGGGGGGAAATATCATAATTTGGATCCCACTCTTTTAGGTTGTTATTTTCCTTTTACCCCTTTTTCTCCTCTATTTAGTCATGCCAATTGATTCCTCCCTGCACATATTTCTGTGTTGTCACTGCTGTTGTATCCTACTGATACAACAGCAGGGGGCTCCAGTGAGGAGCCCCCATTGAGAGGACATAGAGCCTTCGCACCACTCCTCCCGCCCAACACTCCCCGCTGACAGGTGCAGCCCCCAGCCCGTAGGATTACGCGCAATGACTATCACCCTCCCCCGAACACGGGCCAATTGTGTTTGTGTAGACGCTCGACAAAGCCGGATGCACCACGGTGGATTCGAACCCACAACCTCCGCGGTGGTGGGCAGGCACTGTAGTACTGTGCCACCCGAACTCTGTTATTAGTCACTGTACATTTGCATGGACTTGAACGTGTCCTCTGCATTTAACCCTTCCTAGATATAATTTAGGAGCAGTGAGCGTGGACGGGGCAGCGCCCAGGGAGCAGTTAGGGGCTAAGTGTCTTGTTCACTCATTGCCGGGGCCGGACGCATTTTGATGACTTTATTTGATTACACAAGAGAGAGACAGGAACTGCAGAGAGAGAGAGAGAGAGAGAGAGAGAGAGAAGAGAGAGAGAGTGAGAGAGAGAGATGAGATGAGAGAGAGAGAGAGAGAGAGAGGAGGGGAGTGACATACAGAAAATGATCCATCTGTCCAGAAATTAAAACCGCAGACTCGCTGATCAGGGCGTTTTGCACCCATGTACAGTATTATGCACCCTACCCACTTGTTTAACAGTTTGGCCCAACAGTTGCATTTTAGATCCATTCAGTATTTGATCAGAACTTATCAGAATAAAGTCCTATATTGATTCCAGATATAACATTGCTCTAAAAACACTGTTCATTTCAATTACTTTGCTGATTATTGTATTAATTATTTTTTGGTGCCTTACAACTGATATGGTAGAATTTTGTCAATATCCTGTCTTAAAATAGTGGTTCTCAAAGTGGGGTCCAAGGACCCTCAGCCTGGTTTCTCTTACAGACCTGTAACTCTGAGAGTGTTGAAAGTGTCCATTTGCACACTCTTAGAGTTATACTGGTCTTTGAAATGAAAACAAAAATGTGAGAATTAATCACTGTCTTAACCCTCTAGTCTTAGTGAAACAGCCTTCAGTCCATACTGTATTATATTTGTTAACATCAAACCTCTTTACCCAAAAATAACCGATCCTCAAGCTTGTAGATCGGCCATTTTTGGCGAATGTTCACTCCAGAATAGGAAGGAATGTTTTGACTTGTGTGTTTTGATGTTTTTGTTCTTACCCCCCGCCCTCTACCCTGGGTTCTTTCTTCACCTTTTCTTTTCTGTACCTCTCGCTCTCTTCTTTCCCGTTCTTCCATATTGCCCGGTGTCTCACCTCCCCTATCTCTCCAATCACTTTTCCTTTTTATTCTGTCATTCTTTTTATCTGCGTGGCAACTGCCCCCCCCCGCCCCCCCCTTCACATTGAACTCAGTTGTCCATGTGATTGGAGCAGCTGCCGCCGTTGTTTGTTTTGATTTTTACTTGTTGCTCGGTGTTGACGTAGCTTGAACTGTGTCTGTGCAGTATTTCATCCTGTGACAGACAGACACACACACACACACACACACGCACACACGCACACACGCACACGCGCACACGCGCACACCACGCCACACACGCACACACACTGAGAGAGAGCCCCTGGGTACATGAAGAAGTGGAGGTAAAACTGCCAACAATCGTAAACACACACGACACGCCACATTAAAAATTAAGATACTATGATATAGATGCTATCAGAGACTTCACTGGGCTCTTTTGTGTTTGGGTGAGTGAGTGAGTGTGCGTGCGTGCGTGCGTGCGTGCATGTGTGCATGTGTGTGTGTGTGTGTGTGTGTGTGTGTGTGTGTGTGTGTGTGTGTGTGTGTGTGTGTGTGTGTGTGTGTGTGTGTGTGTGTGTGTGGTAAAACGTATGTGACAGACAGAGAGAGAGATACAGTACGCTATATATAACCCACTGCAACAAAAGAAACACAATTACACAGTTTTACAGTTGATGTGTGTGTGTCCCTTTGCATGGCTCCTCACAATAAGGCTAATAAAGATTTCAAGAACTGCATTTCTCCCTGTTTGGCCGCAGCCTTCAAAGCTTCAATGTATATGAAACCTTTCCATTGTTCTTTTGTCCCCACGGAAACTGAACTTTGCCATGCTACTGTTTCACCTCCGAAGAGAGAGAGGAGACACAGAGACATACAGAAAGAGGGAGAGAGAGAGAGACAGAGAGAGAGAGAGAGAGAGAGAGAGAGAGGGGGAGAGAGAGAGAGAGAGAGAGAGAGAGAGAGCGAGAGAGAGAGAGAGAGAGAGAGCATTATGGAGAGGGGATGAGAGAGATAGAAAGAGAGAGGTGGAGGAAAAGTAGGTGGGAGGACGAGGTTGGTGGGGATACCAGAGGTACCTGAGTCATAGCGGCGGGGGGAGGGGGGCGTGAGAGAGAAAGAGAGAGCACCTGGGGAACTCAAACACCCATGGAGGAAGCAGGTGGGGAGGAAGGGGGTTAACGCTTAAGATGTGGGACACGCCACACACACACACACACACACACACACACACACATGCACACGCGCACACGCGCACACGCGCACACGCACACACGCACACACACACACACACACACCACACACACACACACACACACACACACACACACACACACACACACACACGCACACACGCACACGGCTGTGTGTGTGGCGGGTCAAACAGTTCCTTCAGCTCCTGGAATGAAAAGCAGCGGATATTACTCTGTGCACATAACTAGGAATGATAACAGTTTTTTAAACTCCAGATCAAACATTCCCACAGGAGACCTTGAACACAACAGACAGTGCTAACTATGCACTAACCACTTCCTCTGTTCTGAAGGTCAAAGATTCACACAAGGATTCCGTTTACGTAAATATCATACTTGTAGAGTAAGTAATATGAGAGTATAATGAACTATGAATATGTTGATTGTGTTGCAGCGCGACTCGTTGTGAGCTTGTAGATCGGCTATTTTCTGCAATGGCAGTTCGGCACACAGCTAAGTTTAAATCAAGCATTACGACACCATCACGGCCCACCCAAAACACATTTGGTAGATTTAGTTGACTAAAATCCTATGATATTTAGTCAACTAAATAGACCTAAAACTAAAACATTTCAGATGACTAAAATATGACTGAAACTAAATCAAATGTTATATAAAGACTATAAACTAAATACATTCTAACACTGACAATTAGTGGAACCCTTACAGGTCAATGTGGTTACAAATGGATACATTTACATTTCGCACTTTATGCTGCTAAATAAAAAGCTGTAGATGATTAGATTTTAATCAAAATGGTTTCATGTACATTGAGTGAACCCTCATGTAAAGTGCTGAACCCTCACTCACCAAACACACACACACACACACACACACACACACACACACACACACACACACACACACACACACACACACACACACACACACACACACACACACACACACACACACACACACACACACACACACACAATTTAGGTTTCATTAGAGAGTACCCCAACCAGTATTAAGGACAGAATTGAATAAATGATTAAATCTGTGCTAATGAACTATGACACTGAACTGTGTGACATACTTTACACTAGTGGCAGGAAAAGTGGGATTTTCCTGAGAAGCAATGGATTAGCAGTCCAATGTCATGAGGGTGTACAGGGATAGATGGACGGACGGTCAGACGGACCGACAGATGGACAGACAGACGGACGGACGGACGGACGGACGGACGGACGAACGGACGGACGGTTGGATACAGTAGATGATGGATGGATGGATGACAGTTGGATGGCGGGATGATGGAGGGATGTGAGCAGAGTTTATGGATTAGGTGTAGCAGAGAGGAGGATTTCCAGACGGGAGAGTAATCTCGACGTGTCGCTATTCATTCCCTGGGGAAAAAAGAAAAAAGATACAGGGCCACAAGGATTATCCTGCTAGTGATTGCGTAATCTTGACGTGTGTGAGTGTGTGTTGTGTGTGTGTGTGTGTGTGTGTGGTGTGTGTGTGTGTGTTGTGTGTGTGTGTGTGTGTGTGTGTGTGTCGTGTGGTGTGTGTGTGTGTGTGTATGTCTATGTGTCATAGTGAGCAGACAGGACAATTAGTCACTCACTCAGTCTTGCCTTTGGGCTCGCATACAAACACACACACGTTGCATCAGGCATGCAAGCACAGAGCAACACACACACACACACACACACACACACACACACACACACACACACACACACACACACACACACACACCACACACACACACACACACACACACACACACACACACACACACACACACACACACACACACACACACAGCCTGCGGCGGCACTTTCTCGCTTGAGTGGGTAGTGTGTGGATTTTCCCTTTTTTTTCTCTTCATGCCTCCTTACCTCCTTTCGTTCCCTTCCTACCTACTATACTACTTCTCCTCTACTCCTCACACTCTGCATAATTCCCAAACTGGTGACGTTTTGAACACCGACACCTTAACCACTAAAAACCTCCCTAATTAGGATCATTATCAAATTATCCAATTACACAGATGATGTCATCCTTTATACCTCTCCTTTACCAGCATCCATCTCCTCCTCTCCTGTGTTGTTCACACATTCCTCCTCTCCTGAGGGGCTTGTTAATGAGGTCATAGTGTTTGAATTCCTCCCTTTCTTCCATTGTCTAAATGTCACAAATCCCCCCCCCCCATTCATTACACTGGGAATCGGCCTTTCCATAACATGCACAAAGTCACTGGCTACAGTATCCAAATTAACAATATTTGCCAGGTAAAGGTGTGTGTGTGTGTGTGTGTGTGTGTGTGTGTGTGTGTGTGTGTGTGTGTGTGTGTGTGTGTGTGTGTGTGTGT